>NC_092385.1:5551847-5874294 GCF_030028105.1 Mobula birostris | reverse complement strand
TATCAAGGAGAGAAGAGCATAGCAAGCACTTGAACTTCAAAACTTGAACTTCACTCACCCCATCACTGAACTGTTCCCACAACCTAAGGACTCACTTTCAAGAATACTTAATCTCATGTTGTCAATATTTATTGCTTATGTATTTATATATATATATATATATAGTGCCTATAAAAAGTATTTGCGCCCCTCCCCCCCCCCGCAACCTTGGAAGTTTTCATGTTTTATAACATTGAATCACAGTGGATTTAAGTTGGCTTTTTTATGATAGTGATCAATGGAAAAAGACTCTTTCATGTCAAAGTGAAATCAGATCTCTACAAAGTGATCTAAATTAATTACAAATATAAAACACAAAAATAATTGATTACATAAGTATTCACTCCTTTTAAGATGACACACCAAATCATTACTGGTGCAGCCAATTGGTTTTAGGAGTCACATACTTAGCTAAATGGAGATCACCGTGTGCAGTCAAGGTGTTTCAACTGATTATAGTAAAAATACACCTGTATCTGGAAGGTCCAACTGCTGGTGAGTCAGTATCCTGGCAAAAACTACACCATGAAGATAAAAGAACACTCCAAGCAACTCCACGAAAAGATTATTGAAAAGCACAAGTCAGGAGATGGATACATGAAAATTTCCAAATCACTGAATATCCCTTGGAGTACAGTTAAGTCAGCCATCAAGAAATAGAAAGAATATGGCATAGCTGTAAATCTGTCTAGAGCAGACTGTCCTCAAAGACCAAGTGACTGTGCAAGAAGGGGACTAGTGAAGGAGGTCACCAAGAGACTTATGACAGCTCTGAAGGAGTTACAGGCTTCAGTAGCTGAGATGCCTGGGTGCTTCACCAGTTGTAGCTTTATGGTGGAGTGGCAAAGAGAAAACCACTGTTGAAAAAGACGCGCATGAACCCTCAGCTGGAGTTTGCCAGAGGGCATGTGGGAGACTGAAGTCAGCTGGAAGAGGTTCTATGGTCTGATTAAACCAAAATTGAGCTTTTTGGCCATCAGACCAAACGCTATGTTTGGCATAAGTCGAACACTGCACATCATCAAAAATACAGCATCCCTAGCGTGATGCGGGGTGATGGTTGCATCATACCGTGGAGATACTTCACTGCAGCGGGCCCTGGAAGGCTTTTAAAGGTAGGGAGTAAAATGAATGCAGCAAAATATAGTGAAATCCTGGAGGAAAACCTGATGTAATCTGCAAGAGAAGATTTGTTTTCCAAAAAGACACTGACCCCAAGCATAAAGCCAAAGCTACACAGGAATGGCTTAAAAACAACAAAGTTAATATCCTGGAGTGGCCAAGTCAGAGTCCAGACCTCAATCCAATTGAGAATTTGTGGCTGGACTTGAAAAGGGCTGCTCACTCATGATCCCCATGCAATCTGACAGAGCTTGAGCAGTTTTGTAAAGAAGAAATTGCAGTGTCCAAATATACAAAGCTGAGACAGACCTATCCACACAGACTCGAGGATGTAATTGCTGATAAAGGTGCATCTACTAAATACTGACTTGAAGGGGATGAATTTTTATGTAATTATTTTGTGCTTTTTATTTGTAATTAATTCAGATCACTTTGTAGAGATCTGTTTTCACTTTGACATGAAAGAGTCTTTTTCTATTGATCAGTGTCAAAAAGGCCAAATTAAATCCACTATGATTCAATGTTGTAAAACAATAAAATAAAAAACATGAAAACTTCTAAGGGGAGGTGAATAATTTTTATAGGTACTGTGTGTGTATGTGTATGTATATCTTCTGCACAGTGTCTTTACAAGATAGGTGATCCCAGCCATTATCAATACACCTCAGAGATTATCCGCCTGGCGTCAGTGGTCACATTACCAGGGCTTGTGATGTGCACCGGTTGGTCATACAACCATCGACCACCTGTCCTGTGGCTTCATGTGACCCTGATCGGGGGCTAAGCAGGTGCTACACTTTGCCCAAGGGTGACCTGCAGGCTAGCGGAGGGAAGGAATAACTTACACCTCCTTTGGCAGAGACGTATTTCCACCCCAACACTCAATGTTCCTCCAGCAAATTGTTTGCCATTCTAGAGTTCAACATTTCAGTGTATAGCTTTATCTTCATGACAAAAGATTAAAATATAAAGATTTATTTGTCACATGTACAGTGAAACATCAAAATATACAGTGAAATACATCATTTGCATCAACAACCAATACAGTCTGAGCATGTGCTGTAGGCTTCCGGCGCCAACAACCAGTATGCCTGCAGAATGTCCATGAAAACCAGAGCAACCAGAGGATAGAGTTTAAGAGTCACGATGTAATGATGCAGCTCTATAAAACTCTAGTTAGGCCACACTTGGAGTACTGTGTCCAGTTCTGGTCGCCTCACTATAGGAAGGATGTGGAAGCATTGGAAAGGGTACAGAGGAGATTTACCAGGATGCTGCCTGGTTTAGAAAGTATGCATTATGATCAGAGATTAAGGGAGCTAGGGCTTTACTCTTTGGAGAGAAGGAGGATGAGAGGAGACATGATAGAGGTGTACAAGATAATAAGAGGAATAGATAGAGTGGACAGCCAGCACCTCTTCCCCAGGGCACCACTGCTTAATACAAGAGGACATGGCTTTAAGGTAAGAGATGGGAAGTTCAAGGGGGATATTAGAGGAAGTTTTTTACTCAGCGAGTGGTTGGTGCGTGGAATGCACTGCCTGAGTCAGTGGTGGAGGCAGATACACTAGTGAAGTTTAAGAGACTACTAGACAGGTATATGGGGGAATTTAAGGTGGGGGCTTATATGGGAGGCAGGGTTTGAGGGTCGGCACAACATTGTGGGCCGAAGGGCCTGTACTGTGCTGTACTATTCTATGTTCTATGTTCTATGAAACTCATGCAGTCAGCATGGATAAACTCCTCACAGATTCCGATGGGAAATTGAACCTCCTATTGCCGGCGCTCTAAATGCAGGTCAGTAACCGCTAAACTACCGTGCCGTGAATTGAAAATAACCCGTCTCACTCTGGGCTGCACACTTATCAGACTACTGGTTATTATTTCTGTTAAGACCACAATATTCTTCCAAGAGGACCACAACCTTGTTGTGGTTTGGAGGCTTGCATGCCTTAATGACCTGGAGAACTATGATGGCTGGAGTCAGGGCTCTTGGTAGAGTCCCCCATGCCAAACAGGTCAAAGGGTAGACACCAGACTATGAGTGGTCCACTGGTCATCCAGTTTTGGGGTTTCAGCTTAGGGCTAACAATGACTGGTAAAACAAAACTGTTACAGAAACAGCAATGAAGAATCCTTCTTACTCTGAATGCAATGGTATTCCTGAGTCTCCACCCAGGACTTGGATTACTGGCAGTAGTTAAAAATGAGAGGAAGTTACTGACATGATGAAGGAAGCCCTGAACACCACCAGAGACAGAGGGTCTTTATTGCTGCCTGATTTGCCAGCGGCGTAATAGGCAGTAATAAATAACAACACCACAGCACTCTTAATTGTTTTTTTTAGATGTTGCACATGATGATGAATTTTTTATGAAACAATAAAAGGAAGCATTGTTGTAATATTGAAAATACAGCAGCCAATACAATAACCATCTCCAATAAAGACAAAAATATAATGGCAATGACCAGATAATTAAGAGATAAATATCGACTAAGATACTAGAGAAGATTTCTGCCTTTGCTCAAAATAATGTTATAGGGTCCTTTTCAGTTCACTTGATAGGACAGATTGGTCTGCTATCTCATACGAAAGCATTTAGCAATCGCCAATCATGTCTTATTATTTCAGTCTTCATTCATATGTATGCCCAGAATTTTATGTACAAGTACAGCTATAGAGTCATAGAAAAGTACAGCACAGAAACAGACCCTTCAGCCCATCTAGTACATGCTGAAAGCGTTGTAGCTGCCTACTCCCATCGTCCTGCTCCTGGACCACAGCCCTTCATAGCCCTACTATCCACTTATCTATCCAAACTCCTCCTAAACGTTGAAATCAAGCTTGCATACACCACTTGTGCTGGCAACTCATTCCACGCACTGCTTTGTCAAACACTTTCACTTAGTGAGCCACAAAAAGCCGGAATCAGAATCAGAATCAGGTTAATATCACCAGCATATGTTGTGAAATTTGTTGTCTTTGCAGCAGCAGCACAATGCAATACATGATAATAGAGAAAAAAAACTGTGAGCAGTTCAATATCTATTCAGAAATCAGATGGCAGAGGGGAAGAAGCTGTTCCTGAATCACTGAACGTGTGCCTTCAGGCTCCTGTACTTCCTTCTGGATGGAAAGGAAAGGTATGTCGCATCCGGAGTTTCTCCAGTTAGCGGACGATTTCCCTCCACACCTCTCTGACGTAGTGGGGAACCGCGTACGAGGCACGTTACAGCAGTGGTTTGCCATTGCCTTCTGCCGGATGAGTTTCTAAAGAGATCACCAACTGGTAAGCCAGCACAAATGGAAAGCGTGCAGGGGATCCGGCTGGATTCGAACTCGGGATCTTTCGTCCCGAAGTCTGGCACTGTTGCCACTACGCCAGCAGCCGGGTCCTCCTTCTGGATGATAGGAATTAAAAGAGGGTATGTTCCGGATGATGGGGGTCCATATTGATGGATGCTGTCTTTTTGAGGCATTGCTGCTTGAAAATGTCCTGGATACTATGGAAGCTAGTGCCCATGATGGAGCTGACTAAGTTTACAAGTCTGGCCAACTTAACTTGATCCTGTGCAGTAGCCCCCCACTCCTCCCCCCCACAACCAGATGGTGATACAGAATCGCCTGGTACCTACTTACTTCAATTTGATTTCCCACTTCCATTCTGATATGTTTCTCCGTGGCCTCCTCTACTGCCATGATGAGGCCAAACTCAGCTTGGAATAGTAACACCTCATATTCCATTTGGGTAGCCGCCAAACTAATGGTACGAACATCAATTTCTCCAACTTGCCATAATTCGTCCCCCCCTTTTTTATTCTCCATTCCGATTACCCCTCTCACCCATTCTTTTCTCAGCTGCCCATCACCTTCCTCTGGTTTCCCTCCCTTTCTTCCACGGTCCACCGTTCTCTCCTATCAAATTCCTTCTACTTCAGCTCTTTATTTCTTCTACCTATCCTCTCCCAGCTTCTTATTTCATGACTCTTTCCACAACTCCTGGTCACACCTATCACCTGCCAGCTTGTACTCCTTGCCCTCTATCCTTTGTTCTGGCTTCTTCCCCCTTCGTTTCCTGTCCTGATGAAGGGTCTTGGCCCAAAACATCGATGTTTATTCCCCTCCAAAGATGCTGCCTGACCCGCTGAGTTACTCCAGCATTTTGCGTGTGTTGCCTAAGATTTCCAACATCTGCACGATCCTTGTGTTCAAAATCACAGCTGACCTACATATCACACTTGAAAGAGAATGATAGAGACAGTATCAGAAAGGTTTTGGGAAGGAGATTCCAGGGGCACAATCAGAAAAGTGCAGCAAAAAGCAATGGAAAGTGAGATGGTGTAAGAATCTGACCACAGAAGATATTATGCACTGATACAAAACAGCAACGCTCTTGTAGGAAATAAAGATAAAATCAAAATCAAAGTCAAAGTCAAAGTCAATGTTATTATCAAAGTACATACTCCATATGTCACCATATACAACCTTAAGATTCATTTTCCTCTGGGCATTCTCAGCAAATCCATAGAATAGTAACTATAACAGGATCAATGAACAATCAACCATAGTGCAGGAGACAACAAACTGTGCAAATGCAAATAGCAATAAATAACAAGAACATGGTATAACAACATAATAACAAGATAAAGACAAGAATTTTAAAATCTTAAGTTTGCTATACCAGGAAGCAAGACAGATTATTGAGCACTAGGAGATGACGTATGAACGGAAATGCAAGTTAAATCTTGTGTTGAACCAATTGCCAAACTGCTGTGGTGGTGACAACGAGGGGTAGACTATGGAAGATATGGAGATACATTGTCGAGGTGGTTGTCTGTAATCAAGCCAGGCACAAGGGGTTAGAGAGAAACTACATTTATTAATCTACCTAAACAAGGAAAGCATTTTAATTTAGAACACAGAATATAGAACAGCACAGCACAGTACATGCCCTTTGACCCACAACATTGTGCTGACCTTTAACCAATTCTAAGATCAATCTAATCCTTCCCTCCCATATAGCCCTTCATTTTTCTATCATCCATGTACCTATCTATGAGTTTCTTAAATACTCCTAATGTATTTGCCTCTACTACCACCCCGGCAGTGTGTTCCACATACCCATCGCTCTCTGTGTAAATAACCTATCTCTGACATTCCCCCCCGCCATATTTTCCTCAAATTACCTTAAAATTATGCCCACTTGTATTAGCCATCTGCAATCTGAGAAAACTCTGGCTCTCAACTCGATCTATGCCTCTTATCATCTTATATATTTCTATCAAGTTACCTCTCATCCTCCTTCACTCCAAAGAGAAAAGCCCTAGCTCACTCAAGCTATCCTCATAAAACATGCTCACTAATCCAGGCAGCAACCTGGTACATCTCCTCTGCACCCTCCACACCCTTCCTATAATGAGGTGACCAGGACTGAACACAACTCGAAGTGTGGTCTAACATTGTGTGTTTCTTGAGCCACAAAATTATCTTGAGGCTGTTGAACTCAATCCACTGACTAATGAAGCCCAACACACCACACGCCTTCTTAGCAACTTAATCAACTTGCGTGGCAACTTTGAGGCATCTATGGAGGTGGACGCCAAGATGCCTCTGTTCCTCCACAATGCTAAGAATCCTGCCATTAACACTGTATTCTGCCTCTAAATTCAAACTTCAGAAGTGAATCACTTTATACAGTTTCAATGTGGCACAAAAACAGGCCATGGATCAACATGTCAGAACTGGAATGGGAAGGAATGTGGCAACTTTAATGACATCGCTCTTTGCTTTTCATTGAAAAAAAATTCAAAGTAAAACACTTCTTTGATATACAAAACATGCTTTGCTTATATAAAAAAATCTCTTTGTAGCAGTCTCGGAGTGTGCTTTTGGGACTCAGCTTCTCATGAAGAAAACTAATTGAATTCTGCTTTCGACCTTCTTTACACATGAAGGTTTGAAGACACAGAAGGTCTTTTGCTGAGTTCAACACAGAAATACATGTTCACCTGACCTTGTTCACATGACAAGCTTGCCAGTAACTTTGGAAAATTGTAACGCACCTTCTAGAAGTGTCTGTAATTACATCGCTGAGATTGAATTTTCATTTAAAATTCTTCATTTCAGTAAATTTTCCTGCTTGGTAATGCAGTGTCAGCTAAAGGATGCACAAAAGCTTTGCTGCACAGAATATGATACCCTTCTATGCTTTGACCATTAGAGGACAAATCTCACCAGCTCTCTCCATCAAAGTGAGACTCTTCCATTCACTAAGAAACAGAAACAGAATCTAGTTTCCATGCATTATTTTTGCGAAGAAAATAAATATGAATTTATATATTATTTCTCTTTGGAGAGTAGGAGGAGGAGAGGTGACTTGATAAAGGTGCAATGGTAGTATGATCACTCAAATCAAGTATGATGTTCTCTCAAGGGGTTATTCCCTCAGGAGAACACCTGTGCATGACTTTGTTTAACGTGGGGAGGCAGATGCACGGGCAATCACCTCACTCTCCTTGATAGATCGGTATCAGGGTCCAGTGGCATGGCATCCAAGGCGACTGGGGGCCTTTCATTGCTGCAGCCTTTCTCTGCCTTCACTGCCATTGTGATATCATCTTCTGCCAGCTCCACCGTTGAGGTCTCGGTTGGATAAGGGTGTACAAGGAAGACAAGGTAGAGGAAGATACATTAGGGACATTAATGAAACACTTGGACAGGCACATGGATGACAGAAAAATAGAGAGTTACATGGGATGGAAGGGTTAACTTGATCTCAGAGTAGGTTCAAAGGTCAGCACAACATCATGGGCTGATCGGCCTGTACTGTGCTGTAATGCTCTATGTTCTACATTAAAATGAATTTTGGATTAGTCATCCAGTCTCTACATCAAGCCATTCCCTACTAGGAAACAGCTTGGATTACATCAAGAACAAGAAATTCAGTATCATTAGTCATAAAGTGTTATCAGAGAAACAGGAATTTCAGCCCATCATATCCTGAATGACAATCAATTCAGAATCAGAATCAGGTTTATTATCACTTGCATGAATTGTGAAATGTGTTGTTATGTGGAAGCAGTACATTGCAATGTATAATAATAAAAATTCTGAATTAAATAAGTTGTGCAAAAAAAGTGTGAGGTAGAGCTCATGGGTTCAATGTCCCTTCATAAATCTGATGGCAGAGGGAAATAAGCTGTTTGTGTGTGTCTTCAGGCTTCTGTACCTCCTCCCTGATGGGAGCAATGAAGAGAGGGCATGTCCTGGGTTTTGAGAGTCCTTAATGATAGACACCACCTTTTGAGGCATTGCTCCTTGAAGATGTCCTGGATGCTGTAAAGTTAAGTGCCCATGATAGAGCTAAGTTTACAACTTTCTGCAGCTTATTTCGAGTCTGTGCAGTAGCCGCCTGCCCCCCCCCCAATACCAAACAGTGATACAGCCAGTTAGAGTGTTCTCCACAGTGCATCTGTAGAAATTTGCAAATGCCTTTGGTGACATTCCAAATCTCCTCAAACTCCTAATGAAATATAGCTGCTCGTGTGCCTTCTTTGTAACTGCGTCAACAGGTTGGGCCAAAGATAGATCCTCAGAGATGTTGACACCCAGCACATTCATTTCATTTACCAGCACTTGATACACAGCCTTCCATGTATCAGCAATTCAAGTGTTTTTCTATATATTACTTAAGTAAAAGTACCTGCCACCACCATCTGCAGAGACAATACTTTCTAGATTCCAATCACCCTAGATAAAAAATGGTCTTACTTTTATCTCCTCCGACACAAGAGATTCTGCAGATGCTGTAAATCCTGAGCAACAGACACAATATGCTGGAGGAACTCAGCAAGTCAGGCATACCTGTGACCATAATAAATAGTCAACATTTCAGGCTAAGGTCTTTCATCGGGTCCGAAACGTTGACTGCTTATTCCCCTCCATAGATGCTCCCTGAGCTGCTGATCTCCTTCAGCATTTTGTACATGCGGTTTATCTTCTCTGAACCTGCTTACCCTAAATCTATGCAGGGTTAATGCAAAGTTTTGACCTAAAATATTCACACAAGAAAGCCTGCAGGTGCTGGAAATCCAAAGCAACACACACAAAATGCTGGACGAACTCAGCAGGTCAGGCAGCTTCCATGGAAATCAATAAACATTTGACATTTCGGGCCGAGACCCTTCTTCAGGACTAGAAAGGAAGAGGGAAGATACTAGAATAAGAAAATGGATGAAGGAGAAAGAGACTAGCTGGAATGTGATATGTGAAGCCAAGTGGGTGGGAAAGATAAAGGGCTGGAGAAGAAGGAATCTAATAGGAGAGAAGAGTGAACCATAGGAGAGATGAAAGGAGGAGGGGATCCAATGGGAAGTGATAGGCAGATGAGAAGAGGTAAAAGGCCTGAATGGGATAGAGAAGAAGAGGGGACAGGGAGGGGAGAAATGATTTACCAGAAGGAGAAATCAATATTCTTGCCATCAGGTTAGAGGCTACACAGACAATTGTCCACCCAGATTAAAATGTGAACAATTCTTTTCTCCCTACAGATGCTGCTCAGTTCCTCCAGTAGATTGTGTGTTGCTCCAGATTCTAGAGCCTGCAGTCCCTTGTGGTTCCACTAACCTATGCCTCCTTATTTAAGAAATCTCTGCAATGGAGAGAAGTATATCTACCCAATCATGGTAGCGTCTTGAGGTAACTTTCATCCCAACTTCCTACCTCTCCTCTCTATGATCCTCATATCTCTACCCCCAGTTCCTTCCACTCAAAGTAAAAGATGTTCAACCCACTCAGCCTTTCCTCCATCCCAGACAATATCCTGACGTATTTCCTCTGCACACTCTCCAATGCAATCATGCCCTTCCTTAAGCGTTGTAATCCAGTGCTCCAGCTGCGACCCTACCAATATTTTATAAACCTTGCTATTGTTAAACATCCCAAGGCACTTCACAGGAACTTTATCAGACCAAATTTGACACAAAGTTCACAGAATAACATTTGAAGCAGGTGACGAGGAAGATTGGTTTCCGAAGCAACTATCAGAACACCATCCTCAGAGACTTCCCCTCTTGTTTCTAACTACTTTGGGTCTTGCTGACTTTAATGGAACTTGAGAGCCAGAACCTTAACTTTATATTTCCTTTTAGAAAACTCATCCACTCTTCGCAACACACACAAAATGCTGGAGGAATTCAGCAAACCAGGCAGCACCTACGGAAAACAGTAAACAGTCAATATTTCAGGCCGAGACCCTTCTTGACCCAAAACATTGACTGTTTACTCTTTTCCACAGATGCTGCCTAGCCTGCTGAGTTCCTCCAGCATTTTGTGTGTATTGCTCAAGAACAGCTACTTTCCTTCAACCATTTGGTTCTTGAACCAACTGGCACAACCCTAATCACGACAGTTTAGCAACACTATGTCCACTTTGATAACTTTTCACTAAACAGGCTGTGTTTTTCTGCTCTACGTGTTTGCTTTCTTGTAAAGATTGTGTATAGGTTATGTTTCAGTTAAGTTTTTCCTGTGAATGTTGCTTATCTGATGTGATGTACCTGTGATGCTGCTGCAAGAGAGATTTTCATTGTACCTGCGCATAAATGGATTTGTGCAGATAACAAAAATCTTGACTTTGACTTTGAA
The DNA here is from genome assembly GCF_030028105.1 of Mobula birostris. Taxonomy (NCBI): domain Eukaryota; kingdom Metazoa; phylum Chordata; class Chondrichthyes; order Myliobatiformes; family Myliobatidae; genus Mobula; species Mobula birostris. Next base: position 5,863,487 of record NC_092385.1, on the reverse strand, counting down.
ATGAACAAACAAAAGAATAAGGTGAAGGGTTTCAATTTGAATTGCAGACTGTCCATTTCCCTTCATAGATGCTATCTGACTCACTGAGTTTTGCTTTTTGGCTCTTGATTAAGGAACACCACGAGGATGGCACTTTGCCTACAGCACCAGCAACCCCAGGTTGAATTCCCACCGCTGCCTATAAGGAGTTGCACGTTGTCTCTGTGATTTTGTGGACTTCCTCTGGGTGCTTTGGTTTCCTCCCACATTCCGAAGATGTACGGTTTAGAGTGAGTAGGTTATGGGCATGCTGTGTTAGTACCAGAAGCATAGCGACGCTTGTGGGCTGCCTCCAGCACATCCCTGCACTGTGTTGCTCATCGATACAAGCAATGCATTTCACTCTAAGTTTCGATGTACATGCGACAAATAAAGCTAATCATCATCATCTTCTTCTTCTTCTTCTCCTTCTCTGTTCTCTAAACATTCTCTTTTCCCTCCACTGAGGACATTTACAGCAGCAGGTGCATAAAGAAGGCCTGGAAGATCATCAGGGACACCCCAACCATAAACTGTTTCAGCTTCTTCCATCTGGAAAATGGTACTAAAGCATTAGAGCCAGGACCAACAGGCTATGGGACAGCTTCTTTCTGCAAACCATTATACTTATAAATTCACACACCTGTACTTTGCTACAGAGTCATAATACAAAGATTTTTTACTCCCTCACATCATGGGACGGATGCAAGATTTAAATAAATTCAAATTTCAAAAACAACTCTATATCCTTCCTTTGATTCGGGTCTCTGTTTGATATAGGTCCTGAAGAAGGGTCTCAGCCCGAATCATCAACTGTTTATTCCTTTCCATAGATGCTACCTGATCTGCTGAGTTCCTTCAGAATTTTGTGTGTATTGTTCTGGTTTTTCAGCATCTGCAGAATCTCTTGTGCTTTAGGAAGGTTCAGATGAACCATCCACCTCTGTCCATACATGGCTCCTCTGTAGAGGGAGTTAAATGCACCAGGTTCCTGGGAGTTCACATCATGGGAAACCTCACTTGGTCCCCCAATATCACCTCCCTGAATAAGAAGGCATAGCAGCACCTCCACTTCCTGAGGAGATTGAGGCGAGCAAGGCTCCCCTCCCCACTCCATCATAACTAAATTTTACAGGAGCACTATTGGGAGCATCCTGACAAGCTGCATCTCCATCTGGTATGGGAGCAGCAGAGCATTGGAATGGAAGTCCCTACAAAGGACCGTGAAAATAGCCAAGAGGATCATAGAGGGTCTCCCTCCATCCATCGGGGACATTTATCAGGAGTGCTGCATACGCAGGGCCCTTAGTATTATCAAGGATCCCACCCATCCATCCAGCATCCTCTTTGACTTTCTACCATCAGGCAGGAGACTCCAAAGAATAAAAACAAGAATGGTCAGGATGAGAAACAATTTCTTCCCTCAGGCATTAAGGCTTCTGAACTCCCTGCCACATCGCATTCGAAGTGTCATCGGATAATTTGTACTGTACCCTATAATATTTAATTTATGCACTTTACTTTGTTTATCTATGCACAATTTATTTGTAGATTTAATTCTTGCCTTCCTCAGTTCATGTGTGTTATGTGTACTACTGTGCTTTACACCCCAGTCCAGAGAAACGTTGTCTCATTTGGTGGAATACATGGTGGAATAAATGACAACAAACTTGACTTGACTTGATTTACTCCTTTTGTTCTATTTCCACAATTCTTCCTTACTAACGTCACACACAAAACTAGTGATAACAGCATTCATTGATAACCCCTGAAGGAAATGGGTATGGTTACAGATCTTCATAAGTACACCTGGGTGTCAGCCACTGCAGAAGTGACACTGCAATTCTACAGAGCAGCAGGGCTCCTGTACTTTCTGTCATCTTGTTACCAAGAAAAGAAAATTAATAATGAGTTTACTATCGTCTTTCATGGGGCTTAAACAACACACCCCTTCCTGTGGCAACCAGGTACATACGACACAGTGGCAGGAACTGACATTTGAACGACAGAATTTAATTAAATGAGAAAATAGCTGTCCACTCATTAAGTGTGGCAAATAAAACCTGCAGTCAGCCACGTACAGCATTTGCCCGACAGCACAAACTCAAAAGCATTCAGACGAGTTTCAGTCTCTACTTAATGATGAAATGTAATGAATGACTCATGAAGCTGCCCCCAAATGGTGAAGAAAAATGAAAAATCCTGTGCCATTTCTGTTTTCCTAATTATTTTTTTTTCTTATAAGGTTTTTCTAGTTCACCTGGCACAAACGAACGAGCATAGACAAACATGTGAATGAGATGGCTCCATGCCTTCATCAGTGATCTGAAACTTGCAGACCAGTACATGAAAGTGCCTCAAAGTAATTCATCCCTTACGTGGCCTTTTCAACACCTACAAAATGCTGGAGAAACTCAGTAGGTCAAGCAGGGAATAAAGAGTCGACATTTCAGGCCAAGACCCTTCATCATAACTGGAAAGAAAAGGGAAAAAGCCAAAAGAAGAAGGTGGGGGAGAAAAAGGAGTGCAAGCTGGCAGGTGGTCGGTAAGACCAGGTTAGGGGAAGAGTCGCTGGGTGGGAAGTAGGGATGAAGTAAGAATCTAGGAGGGGATAGATGGAAGAAGTGTGAAGAAGAACATGGTAAGATTATAGTCCAGTAGCACTTACACCATTGTGATGAAGTGCTTTGAAACGCTGGTGATGAAACGCATGAATTCCTGCCTGAGGAGTGACTTGGATCCATTCCAATTTGCCTGCCATCACAACAGGTCAACAGCAAGATCCATTTTATTGGCTCTTCACTCAACTCTGGAACATCTGGAGAATGAAGGTGCATATATCAGTTTGCTCTTCATTGATTACAGCTCTGCATTCAACACTATCATGTGCTCAAAACTAATCAATAAGCTCTAAGACCTCTGGCTCCATAACTCCTTGTGCAACTGGATCCTTGATTTCCTCACTTATTGAGCCCAGTCAGTTCAGATTTGCAACAACATCTCCTCCACAACCTCCATTAGCACTGGTGCACCACAAGGCTGTGTGCTTAGCCTCTTGCTCTATTTGCTTTATACTTATGACTGTGAAGCTAAGAACAACTCCAATGTCATATGTAAGTTTGCTGATGACACCACTGTTTTTTAGCCAAATCAGTGGTGGTAGAGCTTATAAGAAGGAGATTGAAAATCTGGCTGAAAGGAAGCTAGAGATCTACAAGCCAGTCCTCATAAAGACATCAGAACTGCAGAGGGTCAGCAACTTTAAATTCCTCGGCATCATTATATCAGAGGACCTGTCATGGATCCAGCATGTAGATGCCATTACAAAGAAGGCACGGCAATGCCTCTACTTTCTTCAAAGTTTCTACTTTCTTAGAACTTTGCAAAGATTCAGCATGTCATCTAAAACTTTGACAAACTTCTATAGATGTGCGGTGGAGAACGTACGGACCTGTTGCATCACAGCCTGGAATGAAAACACCCTTGAAACACCCTACAAAAAGTAGTGGACACAGCACAGGCCATCACAGGTAAAGCCTCCCCACTAATGAGCACATCTACAAGGAATGCAGTCACAGGAAAGCAGTATCCATCATCAAGAACCCGAACTATCCAGGCCATGCTCTCCTCTCGCTGCTGCCATCAGGAAGGAGGTACAAGAGCCTTAAGTCCCACACCACCAGGTTCAGGAACAGGTATTACCCCTCAACCATCAGGTTTTTGAACCACAGCAGAAAACTTCACTTAACTTCACTCATCCCAACACTGATCCCACAACCTATGGACTCACTTCCAAGGTTTCTTCAACTCATTAATTATTATTGTTTTTTTTTTCATTTTGTATTTGCACAGTTTGTTGTTTTTTGCACATTTGGTGTTATTCCATCTTTATTGTGTGCAGTTTTTGATTGATCCTACTGTGTTTCTTTGTATTTACTATGAATGCCCACAACAAAATGAATCTCGGCGTTGTATATGGTGCCATACAGAACTGTGCAAAAGTCTTAGGCACCTTAGAATTTTTATATGGTTTCAGATGATATGGCCTCCACAGTGCCCTGATCTCAACATCATCGAGGCTGCAGAAGAACTGTGCCAAGTTCACCGAGATGCTGGTTTTCTTATAAATCAGCAAAACAGTGTACCTAAGATAGTTGATACAGTTTTAAAGGCAAAGGATGGTCACACCAAATATTGATTTGATTTAGTTTTTACTGCTCTTTATAGTAATTTTTCTGCTATTTAGAAACTTTTAATTTCATTATTTTTGGAAGCATCTTCACCTTACAGGTTTTTTTACATGTGCCTAAGACTCTTGCACAGTACTGTATATGTACTTTTGTAATAAAATTACTTTGAACTTCATCCAGGCAATTTCCTGGTAAATCTCCTCAGCAGCCTCTCTAAAGCTTCCAGATCCTTCCTATAATGAGGCAACACGGGGAATAAGGGGACCCCAGAGTAACAGTCGAAAGTACTGAACCAAGTGGTGCAGAGGGTAGATCAAAGTAAACGTAAACTGGAGAACCCAAGTGATCCTGTACTTCAAGGCCATCTTCTTTCTCAATCGGCTGATCAAGTTCTCGCTACTGAAAAATCAACTTATGTCAGTAAAAGTTTAAAGTAAATTTATTATTAAAGTGCGCTACTGTCACCAAATACTCACAGCCTGGTATGGAAACAGTACCAATCCAGGTTCATGCCGCTGCCTGTAAGGATTTTGTACATTCTCCCTGTGACTGCGTTGGTTTCTTCTGGAAGTTCTGGTTTCCTCCCACAGTCCCAAAATATACCAGTTAGTAGGTTATTTGGTCACTGTAATTTGTCCTGTGATTAGGCTATGGTTGCTGGGTGGCACAACTCAAAGGGCCAGAAGGGCCTATGTTGCACTGTATCTCAATGAGTAAGTAATTAATTAATTGATTAATACTGCCCTAAGATTCATTTTCTTGCAGGAATCCACAGAAGAATAATAAAATGCAATAGAACCAATGAAAAACCATCCACAAAGATTGACAAGAAATCAACGCCAATTTCCATGATGGCATTCGCGATGCACAGCGAACTTTTATGCTCCCATAACTACAAGTCTGTAATAGCACCCATAGTCTTCTACAAAAGATAGTTCCAGTCATTCACAATTATCTGAGTTAAGAAAGTGCTCATCTCAGTCCCAAAATCAATTATATCAATATTCCAATCAGTATGGATATCCTCAAGATGGGCCTCTCTATATCTCTCTCTCTTCTTGACCTGTGATGTCACCAGAACAATTCACCTCAAAGAAGACTGTCAGTCATTACGTCTTCAGGAATGTTCATACAGCAAATATTTCCAGTAAACCAGACCAAAAAATGAGCATCACCAGGAAGTTTCAGACCTGATGTATTTTTTAGACAATCTGCAATCGTCATATTGCTTGCTTTGGAGACACGCAGGTACTCTTTCATCGGTAAGATCAATACAATAGCTTTGCAGAGGAAATACTCAAGTCAAAGGTCGGTAAATTTTAAACACAGGAGATTCTGCACATTCTGGAAATCCAGAGCAACACACACAAAATGCTGGAGGAATTCAGCAGGTCAGGCATCATCTATGGAGGGGAATAAAGAGTTCATGTTTTGGGCTGAGGCCCTTCCATTTCTTTCAAGCCCCTGGAGTGCCCTGTATTGCATTGATAATAATTCTCAATCCAGTACGCTGGTTAGAGTTGGTCAACTTATGAAAGGACAATCAAGAACAAGAATTTCTGCAGGGGTTTGCAACAAAGAGGTTTTCCAGGAACCCCAGTTCAATTCTGACTGTCTCTGTTACACGTTCTTTCCATGCTTTTGTGAATTTCCTCACATTCTTTGGGTGCTGTAGTTTCCTTCGAGTCATGGAACACACTAGCCCAGAAACAGGCCCTTCAAACCATCTAGTTTGTGTTAAAATTATTAATCTGCCTAATGCCATCCCAGACCATAGCCCTCCATACCCTGTCCATCCATGTCCCTATCCACAGTTACCTTGAATACTTAAATCGAACCCACATCCACTACTTCCGCTGGCAGCTCGTCCCATACTCTCACTACGCTTCCACACCCAAAGAATATGATGATGAGTTAACTGGTGCCAGCAAATTGCCCTCAGTGTCAGTGAGGGACAACCAGAACAAAGAAGATCTGATAGGCATTTGGGATATAATGAGATACAGGGAAACTGGATCACAATTTGCCCAATCATAAACACAAGAGATTCTGTAGATACTCAAAATCCAGAGCAACACATGGAGGGGGATAAACATTCCAGAAAGTATCAAGAACACTTGATACTTTCATGACTTGATACGAACCACACATCATTCAATCCCTCCAGAGACCACCAAAAATCAACATAAATTTAATTATTTTAGAACGTACACTCAATGGCTATTTCATTAGGTACTCCCTGAACCTAATAGTAGTAGTCATACTTTATTGATCCCGGGGGAAATTGGTTTTCGTTACAGTTGCACCATAAATAATAAATAGTAATAGAACCATAAATAGTTAAATAGTAACATGTAAATTATGCCAGTAAATTATGAAATAAGTCCAGGACCAGCCTATCGGCTCAGGGTGTCTGACCCTCCAAGGGAGGAGTTGTAAAGTTTGATGGCCACAGGCAGGAATGACTTCCTATGACACTCTGTGCTGCATCTTGGAGGAATGAGTCTCTGGCTGAATGTACTCCTGTGCCCACCCAGTACATTATGTAGTGGATGGGAGACATTGACCAAGATGGCATGCAACTTAGGTAGCATCGTCTTTTCAGACACCACCGTGAGAGAGTCCGAAAAGAGGATGCTGTCTAAGTTGCATGCCATCTTGGTCAATGTCTCCCATCCACTACATAATGTACAGGGTGGGCACAGGAGTACATTCAGCCAGAGACTCATTCCACCGAGATGCAACACAGAGCGTCATAGGAAGTCATTCCTGCCTGTGGCCATCAAACTTTACAACTCCTCCCTTGGAGGGTCAGACACACTGAGCCGATAGGCTGGTCCTGGACTTATTTCATAATTTCCTGGCATAATTTACACATTACTATTTAATATTACTATCTAATAAAGAGGTTACAGTGTGTATGCTTGTGGTCTTCTGCTGCTGTAGTCCCTCCACTTCAAGTTTCAATTGTGGTGTATTCAGAGATGCTCCTCTGCACCTCACTGCTGTAACATGTGGTTATGTTACTGTCAATTTCCTGTCATCTTGAAACAGTCTGGCCATGCTCCTCTGACCTCTCTTATTAACAAGGCATTTTTATCCAGAGAACTACCAATCACTGGACTTTTTTTTTGTTTTTCACACCATTCTTTGTAAACTCTGGAAAATGTTCTGTGTGAAAATATCAGAAGATCAGCAGGTTTTGGAAATACTCAAACCACCAATAATCATTCTACGGTCAAAGCCACTTTCTTCCCCATTCTGACATTTGGTCTGAATGACAAATGAACCTCTTGACCATGTCTGCATGCTTTTATGCATTAAGCTGCTGCCACATGATTGGCTGATATTTGCATTAACAAGCAGGTGTACAGGTGTACCTAATAAAATGGCCACTGAGTGTATAAACTGCTAGTAACATTGGAAGTGGGATCTGTGGAAAAAGTAGTCAGCAATTCTGAAATATTGTTGCATTGTAATAGCCCCTAATGGAAAACATTGGGTAAAGATCACAAATGTAGATGGTTACGTTAATTATCTCACAATTTATGTTACTAGCTGCTACAGCCAAGGGTAAAATTTAAATTCATTAGAGTATTTATTTCATGAAAACTAGAAAAACTTATCTTGCTGTAAAAAGGAACAAGTGTTGCATTTATATTGTACCGGATTATCATGTACTTCACACACATTAATGACTTTACACTTCAGTGACTGGTTTCGCTAGCCATTTTAAACACATCAAGGCCCTTTGCCAGATGTTTTATGATGCTGCTTTCTTAGCAACAGCCCAAGAAGCCTGCCTTAGCTTATCTGACAGTTTACCGCATTAAAGGTGCAATATAAATGCAAATTATTGTTTTTGCTGCGCTAACTGTGGGGTGGGGGAAGGAAAGGAACAGAGGGAGAGAAAGAGGAATAATTTGTTTAAAAAATGAACACTTGGGTTTGCTTAACTGCCAACCTGCAATAGCAGCACTTATCATTGTTCAGAGGCACAGATGTGGACAAGAAGTGTCTATTAAGCTTTCTAAAATACTCTCCCCAGTCTAAACACTGAATAAATCATCTACAACTCCCCATGGATTAGCATGTGCTGACACATCAGGCCATAAACAATGAGCTTTCACAGCGTTTTTATGAATTACAGCATTTTTTTATGCTGAATTATAGTCTAGCGCACCATAGGTCCACCCCCTTTGAACTCTAAACGTCCTTTTGCTTGTCTATGCGCAAGGCTTTAAAAATAAGGAGAGCTAAAGAATGAGCAATGTTTGAAGTATTAAAGTTTTATCTGGAATGCTGATGTTTCCGCACAAAGAAGGTAACAGAATTATTCGAAATTAGAATAGAGAAATCTAATTAGTATGATAAAAGAATAGAAAAAATATCCCATTGATCAGAATTTTAATTAATTAAGCATTACCATCAAAATAAAGTTGTCAGATGATACAAAGACTAATTAATTTGGGATAATTAATGCAAGGAGACTGTCAAAGGATAATAGAATCTATCCAAGATAAAATATATATGCACTAATTTAGTAAGCACAGATACAGGCATAAATGTTCATTTACATTAAATAGTAAATACTATTGAAAAAAATCTGTGGTGTTTAGTGCATTTTCAGCACTTAGGATTCCTCAAAGTCTGCACTATTTTAATGCTTTCAAAGTAACATCAACCACCTTCAGAGTATCAGCTATGAACAGAATACATTGTCATAAGAGAAGTCCTTGATGAGGCTGCACTTGGAGTATTGTGTACAGTTTTGGTCACCCTGTTATAGTAAAGTCATTGTCAAGATGGAGAGGGTGCAAAGAGATTTAGGAGGATGCTACCTGGATTCGAAGGCCTGACTTATAGGGAGTGGTTGGCTACACTAGATCTTTATTCCCTGGAGCACAGAAAAATGAAGGATGACCTCATAGAGGTTTATGAAATCATGAGGAAGTGAGTCATATAATCATAGAATACTGCAGCGCAGGAACAAGCACTCTGGCCCATCTAGTCTGTGCCAAGTTAATAATCTGCCTAGTACCATCGACCTGCACGTGGACCATAGCCCTCCACACTCCTTCTACCCATTCACCTATCGGAATTCCTCTTAAATGTTAAAATCAAACCTGAATCCACCACTTCTGCTGGCAGCTCATTCCACACTCTCATCACCCTCAAAGAAGTTTCCCCTCATGTTCTCCTTAAACTTTTCACCTTTCACCCTTAACCCATAACTCAAGGAAACTAACCCAAGTGCTGTCTATGAAGTTGCTCTTGTAGCTATCTTTCTGAATTTGTTAAAGCAAGTTACATGAAGAATAAAGTCTCCCGTCATAATTTTATATATCAAATCTCCCCTCATTCTTCTATGCTCCAGGGAATACTGTCCTAACCTATTCAATTTTTCCCCATAGCTCAGGTCCCTCAGACCTGGCAGCATCCTTGTAAATTTTCTTTGCACTCTTTCAATCTTAGTGATATCTTTCCTGTGGGTAGGTGACCAGAATTGCACAGAATACTCCAAATTAGACTTCAACAATGTCTTATACAACTTCAACATAACATCTCATTTCCTGTACTCAATATTTTGATTTATGAAGACTAATGTGTCAAAAGCTCTCTTTATAATCCTATCTACCTGTTAAGCCACTTTCAATGGATTAAGGATCTGTATTCCCAGATCCCTCTGTTCTACAACACTCCTTAGTGCCAGACCATTCATTGTGTAAGTCCTACCCTTTTTGTCCTCCCAATGTGCAACACCTCACATTTGTCTGCATTAAATTCCATCTACCGTTTATCAACCAATTTTTCCAGCTGGACCAGATCCTGCTGCAAGCTTTGGTAGCCTTCTTCGCTGTCCACTATGCCCCCAGTCTTCATGCATCTACAAATTTGCTAATCCAGGTTATTACATTATCATTCAGATTGTTGATATAGATGACAAACAGCAATGGACCCAGCACCAATCCCTGTGGCACACCATTAGTCACAGGCCTACAGTCATAGAGGCAGCCATCTACCACCACTCCCCGGCTTCTTCCACGAAGCCAATGTCTAATCCAGTTTACTACCTCATCTTAAATGCCAACAGACTGAACCATATATTGGACTTATGGATTGGTTGTGAACACATTGGGTGTTTAAGAGTCTTCTTTTTTAATGGGTTCTATTGGGTTTCTTTTTTTTGCAGCTGCATGTAAGGGCACAGATCTCAAGGTTGTATATGATATGCATATTTTGATAATAAATGTATTTTGAACTTTGGAGGCTTTTGGGCCAAACACGAGCAACTGAGACTAGCAGGGAGGATGCTATTAGCATGAGCCAGTTGAGCTGAAGAACTTGCTTCTGTACTGTACTCCTCTATAAACCTACCACCCTATGGAATTGGAGGTAATGTCCTGACAAGAACTGTGAATTGGTTATTGGGCACAAAACAAAGAGAGGGAATAATCAGATCAGACTTAGGTTAGCAGGTCATGTCTAGAGATGTACTGCTGGGATGGGAGTTTGGGCCTAGTTTTTTGCAACTAAATCAATAGCTCAGCTGAAGGGAACCACGTGTTATATCTCTAAATTTGCCGGTGTTGTTAAGGTCAGGTGGGATTGTAAGGAAGGCACAGAATGCAAAGAGGTTTCAACAAGATATAGCCTCTTCTTCCTACCCTATAAGCATGACAGAAAAACACAATCCAGAAATCTATTTTAAATAGCAATAAACCAGTTAAAAAAATAGAGATTAGTTTATTTGTCACTTGTACATTTGGTTCCTTAAGGCTGTTATAGCCACGGATGGTAATGGGGACAAGCTCCCACTACCTATTAAAGGGTCCCAATGCCATGTGTTTCAATTAGCCTCTGACAACCAAGTCTGGCTCCTGGCCTTCACATGTGGTTTAGCTACTAAGCCCAGCGAAACCATTTCTACTGACAGGAGAAGGGGCACAGTTGGGTTACTAGTGCCTTAACATCAGCTGCTTTGAACAGATGGGGCTCGTCAGCCCATACTGGCAGCTCATCTAGGAGAAGGAAAACTCTGATTTTAAATCTCCACTGCCTTGTGGCTATACCCACTCATGGGAAAGGCCTCGGGAGTAAACCCTGAGGAAAATATCCAGACCTCAAGGCCCTGAGCCAGTCCTACATTGAGTTCAACACTGACTGGCAATCCTGTGATGTCTCTGCCCTTCCTTTGGGTTCATCAGATGCATGGAGAGGGGAGCCTGCTGCATGGGCAACAGCTTGCTCTCCAGATTGTGCTGCCTAGCCTTGTGTATCTAGACAGCAGGATACAACATCCATGGTTGTCCCAGACCAATGGAGACCTCTTCATCAAAAAATACATCATTTTGCATCAGATCAAATCAGTGAGGACAGCCATCAAGTGTTGAAAGCTTCCAGCACTACATAGCATGCCTACAACTTACTAATCCTAAACCATACACGTCTGGAATGTGGAAAGAAACTGGAGCACCTGGAGGAAAAACACACACACACACACACGCACGCACGCACGCACGCACGCGGAGAACGTACAAACTCCTTACAGGCAGCAGCGGGTACTGAACCGCGATCAATGATCACTGCAAACCAATGTGCCAACTACACTATCTAAGTAATTCATCATTACTAACTATTCCACTGAGCCAATAAGACTAATCAGAGCTTTGTGCAAATCCTTAACCTGGATTCTTTGATTTAGGTATCGGCAAGTTTGGCGGTCACCCTTTGGAGTATCAATATCAGGTGCAGGAAGAGTTGTGAAAGAATGGGGTAATCCACACTTCCATCCAGTACCTGAACAGTTGTCTCTTTACATCCATATACATAATAATTTTCTTGAGTATCAGTGAGAGAAATGAAGGACGTCCTAGAACAATCATGATTTATAAATATGAAAGCCCCTGGTTTCCTTGGCTGCGCAGGTCTAGGGAAGACAACCGGGAGGGACAGCAACCCCAATGACATAGAAAGGAAAAGCATTGAGGTCCTGAAGAGGGAATTTAGAGAGCTCAGCAGAAAACTGAGAAGCAGGACCTCCAGGATAGTAATTTCTGGATTGCTAGCTGTGCCATGTGCTACTAAGGGTAGATGATTTGGTTGATAAATGCATGACTGAGAAGCTGGTGCAGGGGGCAGGGCTTCAGGTTTTTGGATCATTGGGATCTCTTCTAGAGGAGGTATGACCTGTACAAGAGGGATGGGTTGCACCTGAACCCGAGGGGACCAATATTCTTGCAGGCAGGTTTGTTAGAGCTGTTGGAGAGGGTTTAAGCTAATTTGGCAGGGGTGTAGGAACTGGAATGAAGTAGGACAGATGGTAAAAAAGCAAAGATAACATGCAGTCAGACTGCCAGAAAGGGTAGGCAGATGATGGGACAAATTTGCAGCCAGCAGGGTGCGTATCAGTGGTGCATTAAGAATGTAGAATAAAAAAAGGGTAGCAAATACAGCACTCAAAGTGTTTATCTCAATGCATGGAGTATATGAAATAAGGTCGATGATCTTGTTGCAATATTACAAATTGTCAGGTATGATGCTGTGGCCATCACTGAATCAAGGCTGAAGGATGGTTGTAGCTGGGAGCTGAATGTCCAAGGTTACACATTGTATTGGAGGGATAGGAAGGTGGGCAGAGGGGGTGGTGTGGCTCTGCTGGTAAAGAATGGCATCAAATCAGTAGAAAGATGGATTGGAAGACATTGAATCCTTGTGGGTTGAGTTAAGAAAATGCACAGGTAAAAGGACCCTTATGGTAGTTATATACAGGCCTCCCAACTGTAGCTGGGATGTGATCCACAGATTACAACACGAAATAGAAAAGGTGTGTCAAAGAGGCAATGTTATGATAGTCATGGGAGATTTTAACATGCAGGTCTATTGGGAGATCGGCTTGGTAATAGATCTCAAGAGAGTGAGTTTGTTGAATGCCTACTAGATGGCTTTTTAGAGCAGCTTGTCATTGAGCTTACTTGGGGATCAGCTATACTGTTATATAATGAATTACAGGCAATTAGGGAGCTTAAGGTAAGAGAGCCCTTAGGAGCCAGTGATTACAATATGATTGAGTTCAATTTGAAATTTGATAAGGAGAAAGTAAAGTCTGACATAAAGGTATTTCAGTGGAGTAAAGGAAATTACAGTGGTATGAGAGAGGAGTTAGCCAAAGTAAATTGGAAGGAGCTGCTGGCAGAGATGACAGCAGAACAGCAATGGTGTGAGTTTCTGGGAAAAATGAGGAAGGTGCAGAACAGATGTAAACAAAGAAATACTCAAATGGCAAAATAGTACAACTGTGGCTGACAAGGGAAGTCAAAGCTAATGTAAAAACAAAAGATAGGGCATTCAGCAAAGCAACAATTAGCCAGAAGACAGAAGAGTGGAAAGCTTTTAAAAACCTACAGAGAGCAACTAAAAGAATCTTTCCAAGAGAAAAGATGAATTATGAAAGCAAGCTAGCAAATAATATCAAAGTGGATAGTAAAAGCTTTTTCAAGTATTTAAAAAATAAAAGAGAGATAAGAATGCTAGAAAATGAGGCCAGAGATATAATAATAGGGGACAAGGAGATGGCAGATGAACTAAATGAGTATTTTGCATCAGCCTTCACTATGGAAGACACCAACATTGTGCCAGATGTTATAGTGTGTGAAGAAAGAGGAGTGAGTGCAGTTACTATTACAAGGAAAAAGGTGCTCAAAAGCTGAAAGACCTCAGGGTACATAAGTTACCCGGGCCAGGTGAACTGCACCCTAGGGCTCTGAAACAGGTAGCATTAGAGATTGTGGAGGCATTAGCAATGATCTTTCAAAAATCATTGGACTCTGGCATGGTACCAGAGGACTAGAAAAGTGCAAATGTCACTCTACTCTTTAAGAAAGGAGGAAGGCAGCAGAAAGGAAACTATAGACCAGTTAGCCTGACCTCAGTGGTAGGGGAGATGTTGGAGTCAATTATTAAGGATGAGGTGATGGAGTACTTGGTGACACAGGACAGGATAGGACAAAGTCAGCATGGTTTCCTTAAAGGAAAATCATGCCTGATGTTTCCTTAAAGGAAAATCATGCCTGATGTTGGAATTCCTTGAGGAAATTACAAGTAGGACAGGTAAAGGAGATGCAGTGGTTGTCGTATATTTGGATTTTCAGAAGGCCTTTTACAAGGTGCCTCACATGAGACTGCTTACCAAGTTAAGAACCCATGGTATTACAGGAAAGTTACTAACATGGTTAGAGCATTGGCAGCATTAGGAGGCAGCAAGTGGGAATAAAAGGACCCTTGTCTGGTTAGCTGCCAATGACTAGTGATGTTCCATAGGGGTCAGTGTTGGAACCATTCTTTTTATGCTGCATATCAATGACTTAGATGATGGAATAGATGGCTTTGTTGCCAAATTTGCAGATGATATGAAGATTGGTGGAGGGGCAGGTAGTATTGAGGAAACAGGTAGGCTGCAGAAGGATTTAGACAGATTAGGAGAATGGGCAAGAAAGTGGCAAATGAAATACAATGTTGGAAAATGCATGGTTATGCACTTTGGTAGTACAAATAAATATGCAGACTATTTTCTAAACGGGGAGAAAATCCAAAAGTCTGAGATGCAAAGGGACTTCGAAATCCCTTAACACCCTAAAGGTTAACTTGCAGGTTGAGTCAGTGGTGAGGAAGGCAAATGTAATGTTAGCATTCATTTCAAGAAATCTTAAATTTAAGAGCAGGGATGTGATGCTGAGGCTTTATACGGCTCTGGTGAAGCCTCACCTTGAGTATTCTGAACAGTTTTGGGTTTCTCATCTGAGAAAACATGTGCTGGCATTGGAGAGGGTCCAGAGGTGATTCACAAGGATGAAATCCGGGAATGAAAGGATCCTCATACAAGAAACGCTTGATGGCTCTGGATCTGTACTTGCTGGAACTTAGAAGGATGAGAGGGGGATCTCATTGAAACCCTTCGAATGTTGTAAGGCCTAGACAGAGTAGATGTGGAAAGGATGTTTCCCATGGTGGGAGGGTCTAGGACAATAGGGCACAGCTTCAAGATAGACGGGTGTCCATTTAAAACAGATGCGGAGAAATTTCTTAAGGTCATTGGGTGCATTTAAGGCAGAAGTTGATAGGTTCTTGATTGGACACACCATCAAAGGTTACAGGGAGAAGACCGAGGAATGGGGTTGAGGAGGGGGAAAAAAGGATCAGCCATGATTGAATGACAGAGCAGTCTCGATGGGCCAAATGGCTTAATTCTGTTCCTTTGTCTTATGGTCTTATAAAAGCATGCAGACGTGGTCAAGAGGTTAATTTGTCATTCATACCAAACATTAGAATGGGGAAGAAATATAATCTGACTGACTTTGACCATGGAATAATTGCTAATGCCAGATGGGATGGTTTGAGAATCTTTGAAACTACTGATCTGCTGGGATTGTCACACACAAGTCTCTAAAGTTCATGGACAATGATGCGAAAAACAAAAAACATCCAGTAAGTGGCAATTCAGTGGGCATAAATGCCTTTTTAATGAGAGAGGTCAGAAGAGAATGGGCAAACTGATTCAAGCTGAAAGGAAGATGGCAGTAACTCAAACAACCACGTGTTACAGCAATGGTGCAGAGGAGCTCTCTGAATGCACAACACGTTGAACTCTGAAGTGGATGAAATACAGCAGCAGAAGACCACGAACGTATTGTCAGTGACTATTTTGTTAGGCACAAGAGGTACCTAATAGTGTGGCCACTGAGTGTAGTATAGGGTTGCATGGTAACGTAGCTGTTAGTACAACACTTTACAGCAGCCGGTTGTAAGAACGGGGTTTGTCCATTCTCCTCATGCCTGTGTGGACTTCCAGCAGTTTCCTCCCACATTCCAAAGATGTATGGATTAGCGCTAGTGAGTTATGGGCATGTTATGTGGATGCCGAAAGTGTGGCGACACTTTTTTATTTTTTGAGATACAGTGCAGAATTGGCCACTCCAGACCTTCAAGTCATGATGACCAAATTCCCCGATTTCACCCGAGACTACTCATGGGAAAATTTACAACGACCAATTAACCTACCAACCAGTATGTCTCTGGGCTGTGAGAGGAAACCAGGGCACTCAGAGGAAACCCATGCAATCATGGGGAGAATGAACAAACTCCTTACAGACAGCAGTGGGAATTGGACCGTAAAGCATTGTGCTAAGCACTATGCTACCGTGCCGCCCAGACACTGCAGGCTGCCCCCAGCACAACCCTTGCTGACTAGATCTGATGCAAAATGACAATTTTCACTGTATGTTTTGATGTACTGTATATGTGCAAAAAAAGCATAATCTTTATAATTTCCTATTTTTGTTTGCTTGTTACCTAAATCAGACTTTTGCAAAACTAAGGTAGCAACTATTGGACTGAAGCCAAATGGAGTACCCCGGGCTTCTATAAATAGAGTTAACTACAGACAGAAAACCAGCAAAACTCACTTAAAGCTTTCAACTTTATCTTTGTCCAACTATGGACTAATTACCAATGATTTCAACTGACAGTAAAACTGGCTCCCATGGGAATGAAGACAGCATCATTAACTTTTGCTGATCTGTGTAGAAGCTGAAGAATCATTCCAATATTATCATTTCATCCCCCAGTACAGTGAAAGTCAATATGTTTTAAATCATAAAGAGTATAAATTCTTTGTCTGAAAGCCTTCCTGCATTATACCTCAGTGCTCCAGCCTCTCAAGCAGACCATGAATGAGAAGTTCCTGGATCAGATTGCAAGTTAATTATGTTTTTTTTTGCAGGGAATGTAAAAACAATTTATAGGCAAGATCATCTGCAGACGCTGGAAATCCAGAGTAACACACACAAAATGCTGGAGGAACTCAGCAGGTCTATGGAAATGAATAAAGAGTTACATTTCTGTCTGAGACCCTTCTGCAGGTCTGTAAAGGAAGAGGGAAGATAACAGAATAAGATGGGGGAGGGGAAGGAGGCTAGCTAGAAGGTGAGTGGACCACAGGAGGCAAGGAACGAGGAGGGGACCCATAGAGGGAGGTGACAGGCAGGTGAGAAGAGGTAAGGGGCCAGAGGGGGAATAGAAGATGAGGGGAGGGGGAGGGAATTATTTTTACCGGAAGGGGAATCGATATTCATGCCATCAGGTTGGAGGCTACCCAGGCGGAATATAAGGTGTTGCTCTTCCATCTTGAGGGTGGCCTCATTGTGGCACAACAGGGGGCCTGGACCGACATGTTAAAACAGGAATGGGAATTAGAATTGAACTGTTTGACCACCAGGAAGTTCCGCTTTTGGTGGATGGAGTGGAGGTGCTTGACGAAGTAGACCTCCAATTTACAACGAACGGGTGTCACCACTGTGTAGATCTAACTTTGTGAGTACAAGTATCACAAAAGGGTCCCAAACCCATTTCAGCATCTCTTCCAAGAGCAGTCATAGAGCTTTATAGCAGAGAAGCAGGCCTTTCAGCCCATCTAAGCCATGCCAAACCATTATTCTAGCTAGCCCATTATTCTGACTAGGCGCTGGTGAAGGCCCAAAACATTTACCTCAGGAAAAGGATTGAGGGAGAGTCCCTTGCTTCAAATAAGAAATATACAGTAAGCCTTTGTTTGAAAACATTTCAGGACGGAAGGTGACACAAGTATCCCTCTCAATATGTAAAAAAAATTGTCCATTAGCATTTACCTTCCACAAATAACTTCATCCAACAGCCACAAAACTTTTCATTTATTTCTCTAGAAAGGCTGACAGATCATCTAATAGAGGCTTTTGAAATAATGTAAGGTTTCAGAAGGGACATAGAGAGATAAATATCTGCCTGTGGGAAGTGAAGAATTATAGGTTTTTAATCTAAAATAATCACTCACAAGTCCACTGAGTTCAAGGGAAATTTCTTTACTCAGATACCAGTGAGGACATGAAGCTCACCAAGACAGAGTGAAAAAGGGAAATAGCACAAATAAATTTTTTCATTTTATTTACTTGCTTATTTGTTTAGAGATACAGCACGGAACAGACCCTTTCCAACCCGCCGAGCCGTACCACCCAGCAACCCACCTATCTAACCCTAGCTTAATCACAGGACAATTTATAATGACAAATTAACCTATTAACCAGTATGTCTTTAGACTGTGGGAGGAAATTGGAGCACAAGGAGAAACATAGAAACATAGAAAACCTACAGCACAATACAAGCCCTTCGGCCCACAAAACTGTGGCGAACTTGTCCTTACCTGAGAAATTACCTAGGGTTACCCATAGCCCTCTATTTTTCTGAGCTCCATATCCCTGTCCAGGAGCTCTTAAAAGACCCTATTGTATCCACCTCCACCATCATCACCGGCAGCCCATTCCACGCACTCACCAATCTGCGTAAAAAACTTACCCCTGATATTTCTTCTGTACCTACTTCCAAGCACCTTAAAACTGTGCCCTCTCTTGCTAGCCATTTCAGCCCTGGGAAAAAGCCTTTGACTATCCACACGATCAATGCCTCCCATCATCTTATACACCTCTATCAGTTCACCTCTCATCCTCCATTGCTCCAAGGAAAAAAGGTCAAGTTCACGCAATCTATTCCCATAAGGCATGCTCCCCAATCCAGGCAACACCCTTCTAAATCTCCTCTGCACCCTTTCTATGGTTTCCACATCCTTCCTGTAGTGAGGTGACCAGAACTGAGCACAGTACTCCAAGTGGGGTCTGACCAGGGTCCTATATAGCTGCAACATTACCTCTCGGCTCCTAAATCAATCCCACGATTGATGAAGGCCAATGCACCGTATGCCTTCTTAACCACAGAGTCAACCTGCGCAGCAGCCTTGAGCGTCCTGTGGACTCAGACCTCAAGAACCCTCTGATCCTCCACACTGCCAAGAGTCTTACCATTAACACTATATCCTGTCATCATATTTGACCTACCGAAATGAACCACCTCACACTTATTTGGGTTGAACTCCATCTGCCACTTCTCAGCCCAGTTTTGCATCCTATCAATGTCCTGCTGTAACCTCTGACAGTCTTCCACACTATCCACAACACCTCCAACCTTTGTGTCATCAGCAAATTTACTAACACGTCCTTCCGCTTCTCCATCCAGGTCATTTATAAAAATCACGAAGAATAAGGATCCCAGAACAGATCCCTGAGGCATACTGGTGACACTGGTGACCAACTTCCATGCAGAATATGACCCGTCTACAACCACTTTTTGCCTTTTGTGGGCAAGCCAGTTCTGGATCTACAAAGCAATTTCCCCTTGGATCCCATGCCTCCTTTCTTTCTCAATGAGCCTTGCATGCAGTACCTTGTCAAATGCCTTGCTGCAATTCATATACATTACATCTACTGCTCTACCATCATCAATGTGTTTAGTCAAAAAGAAAACCCACATGGTCACAGGGAGAACATACAAACTCCCTACAGATGGCGCTTGAAATGAACTCTGAACTCTGGCGCCTCAGGCTGTAATAGCATCACCCTAACTGCTACACTACAGTAGAATCCATGTAAAATCCTAGAGTCATATTGCATAATATATAACACTATAGCACAGAAACGGGCCTTTCGGCTCACCTAGTCAATACCAGACTGTTATTCTGCTTAGTTCCTTCAACCCGCACCTGGACCATAGTCCTCCTTATCCCTCTCATCCAAGTACTTATCCAAACTTTTCTGAAATGTTGAAATCAAACCTGCATCCACCACTTGAGCTGACAGCTCATTCCACACTCGTACCACCCTCTGAGTGAAGTTCCCCCTCAGGTTCCCTTTAAACATTTCACCTTTCACCCTTAACCCATGAGCTCTAGTTCTAGTCTTACCTAACCTCAGTGGGAGAAGCCTGCCTGCATTGACTGTATCTACACCCCAGTAAACTGGATAAACAGAACAGAGAATGGAATGGAAGGTCTTGTTGGTAAGGTTAAACAAATCAGAAAAAGAGAAGGTGTGTATGAAACATGAGTACTGACATGGATCTGCTTTGGCTAAACAAATTCTGAATGAGTTAATGAGCCAAAGAAAAGCTGAAAAATTAGAGGTGGAAAAGCTGAATGGCATGGCTAATGGTGAGGTAATACAGTTATTTTACACGAAGTGGCTACATTAACTTCCTGTACCTAATCAATTGGCCACCAAGTTTATGTTCATGGTATTCTGCTATTGTAGCCCATCCAACTTCAAGGTTCGATATTTTGTACATTCAGAGATGTTCTACACACCACTGTTATAGTGCATGACCACTTGAGTTACTGTCACCTTCCTGCCAATGGGAACCAACTTGGCCATTCTCCTCAAACCTCCCTCATTAACAAGGCTTTTTCACCCACAAAACTGATGTACAGGGTGTATTTTATTTTGTTTTTCGCTCCATTCTCTGTGAACCCTGTAAGGAGTTTGTATGTTCTCTCCATGACCACGTGGGTTTCCTTTAAGTGCTCCAGTCTTCTCCCACAATCCAAAGATGTGGGTAGGGTAATTGGTCATTGGTCCTGTGATTAGGCTAGGATTAAATCGGCAGATTGCTGGGTGGCGAGGCTCGAAGGGCCGAAAGGGGCTATTCCACGCTGTATCTCAGTAATTAATTTTTTTAATTCCCAAAAAATCAGCAGTTTCTGAGATACTCAAACGACCCTGTCTTGAACCAGCAATTATTCCACGATCAAAGTCACTTAGATCATATTTCTTCCCTACTCTGATGTTTGGTCTGAACAACAAATGAACCCCTTGACCATGTCTGCATGCTTTTATGCGTCGAGTGGCTGCCATACAATTGTCTGATTAGATATTTGCATTAACGAGCAGGTATACAGGTGTACCTAATAAAATGGCTACTGACTGTACATCCCAATATATTCAAACCAAGAGCCAAAACAATATTCTCGTTGCAAAAAAAGCAAGATTAGATATGCAGCCAAAGGAATAAAAACATGCTGATTAGAATATTTTTCAAATGGACCCTTACTGAGATACTCAACTTCTAAAAGGGCAAACCTGAACACATGCAGAATTGCTAGCAGTCAAATATTCATTTATTAGAATCACTTCAGGAAAGGTAACTGGTTTAAATAAGCATTGATACAGATCTGTTTTGGTATTGAGAAAATAAGAATAGTTATTAAATCATGCATTAAATTACAAATTGATGCTTATAAAGCTGAACAGATTTGGTAATTGCAATTTAAGAGGGAAAAAAAATTGGAAAACAATACCTCTGTAAACATATTGAACTTCTGATTGGAAAATATCTTTTTCCTAGCATTCATCTTAATTTGTAATTCAGTAAGTATAAACTAGATTTTAAAACCTTGAAGATAAAACAGAAAGCATTATTTTCCACTTTATAAAAATTGAAAAATTCCCAGAGCTAATTAAAGTTTGTGATGGAAGAGAGAACTATTTTAAACTCGGAAAGTGAGTAGATCACAATTGTTTTGAGAATAAAAGAGAACACAAGTCATCCAGCCAATTCCATTTGAAAGGAAGTAAAACCTCTACAATTCTAAGTTCAAATTACAATGTAACTTTTATTATCAAAGTACATAGGTGGCACAGCAACATCGTGGTTAGCACAATACTTTACGGTGCAGGTGACCCAGGTTCAATTCCCATTCCTGCCTATAAGGAGTTTGTATGTTCTTCCCGTGACCGCGTGGGTTTCCTCCAGGAGTTTTGATTTCCTCCCACAAAGCAAAGACATACATTTGGTAGGTTAATTGGTCATTGTAAATTGTCCTGTGATTAGGATAGGGTAAAATTGGGGCTGCTAGGCGCGAAGTGCTGGAAGGGCCAATTCTGCACTGTATCTTAAGAAATAAATAAATAAAGGTGTCACAACCCTGAGAGTCATTTTCTTGCGGGCAGACACAGCAAGGATCAACCAGAGTGCAGAAGACAACAAACTGTACAAAAGCAAATATAAATAAATAGCAATAAATAATGAGAACGTGAGATAATGAGATAAAAAGTCCTTGAATGTGACTCCTATCATTTCGGATCTCCCCTCCCCCCCCCCCCCACTTTCAAATTTCTTACTACCTCTTCTTGCAGTTAGTCCTGACGAAGGGTCTCGGCCCGAAACGTCGACTGTGCTTCTTCCTATGGATGCTGTCTGGCCTGCTGCGTTCCACCAGCATTTTGTGTGTGATGCTTGAAAGTGAGATCATTGGTTGTGGGAACAGTTCAATGATGGGGCAAGTGAATTTGAGTGAAGTTATCCCCTTCTATTCAAGAGCCTGATGGGTCAGCCAAAATCACATCTTTAACCCTTTCCCTTTTTGTAAACACATCTACAGTTAGTAGTTCTTCTACACTACCTACATGAATGATCTTTGTGATTGTTTATTCCCCAGTCCTCTCTCTTGTGGGAAGCTTTAAAATAATCAGCAAAGTGGAGTCTTCCATTCTTACTTTCCTACACTGGAATTTAGAAGGATGAGAGGGGATCTGATTGAAACATATAAGATTATTAAGGGATTGAACAGGCTAGAGGCAGGGAACATGGTCTTGATGTTGGGGAGTCCAGAACCAGAGGCCACAGTTTAAGAATAAGGGGTAGGCAACTTAGAACAGAGTTGAGAAAAAACTTTTTCACACAGAGGGTTGTGGTTCTGTGGAATGCTCTGCCTCAGAAGGCAGTGGAGGCCAATTCTCTGGATTCTTTCAAAAAAGAGTTAGATAGAGGTCTTAAAGATAGCGGAGTGAGGGGATATGGGGAGAAGGCAGGAAAAGGGTACTGATTGTGGATGATCAGCCATGATCACAGTGAATGGTGGTGCTGGCTCAAAGGGCTGAATGGCCTACTCCTGCGCCTATTGTCTATTGAAACAGGCCCTTCATCCCAACTGGTCCGTGCCGACCACAGTATCTTCCCTGCTACTTCCAACTGTTCATGTTCATCCCGTTACCCTCCAATTTCCTCCCTTCCTTACACCAATCTATATGTCTCTTTGATATTGCAAGTGTACCAGCCTCAACCACTTCGTCTAGCAGCTCATTCCAGGTATCCTCTACTCTCTGTATAAATAGAATAAAATAGAACTTTATTACCATTGCTCAAGACAATGAGATTGTGGTGCTACTCCAGTGCATGCAAAACAGATATTTACAATGCATACAGTACAGCTAAATTTTTTTAAATCCCATATTTACATACAGTAAGTGACTTTGATTGTCTATAACACTCAAAGGCCAGAGACGAGCCTGGGTGCAGCATTATTCAGCTGCACAACAGCCCTCAAAAAGGAGCTGTTTTTCAGTCTTACTGTCTTGGCTAAGATGTTTCTGTATCTCCTACCAGATGGCAGGAGATTGAACAGACGGTGTCTGGGATAGGAAGGGTCTTTAACGATGTTATAAGTGTAAAAAAGTTACTTCTCAGTTCTCTTTTACACTACATTGTAATACCTTGAAATACCAAGTTCAGGAATAGTTATTACCCCTCAACCATAAGTTCCTTGAACCAGAGATGATAACTTCGCTTACCGCAATACTGAACTGATTCCACAATCTATGGACTCACTTTTAAGGAGTCTTACTCCAGAACCCAAGGAGGACATGAGTTGAGAGTTAAAGGACCAAAGTTTAGGGGTAACATGAGGGGGAATTTGTTTACTCAGAGAGTGGTAGCTGTGTGGAACGAGCTTCCAGCAGAAGTGGTTGAGGCAGGTTCGATGTTGTCGTTTAAGGTTAAATTGAATAGATATATGGACAGGAAAGGAATGGAGGGTTATGGGCCGAGTGCAGGTCAGTGGGACTAGGTGAGAGTAAGAGTTCGGCATGGACTAGAAGGGCCGAGATGGCCTGTTTCCGTGCTGTAATTGTTATATGGTTATATGTTATATGGTTATATCTATTCTGTTCAGGCCTTTTAACATTCGGAATGTTTCTATGAGATCCCCCCTCATTCTCCTGAACTCCAGGGAATACAGCCCAAGAGCTGCCAAATGTTCCTCACATGGTAACCCTTTCAGTCCTGGAATCATTCTAGTGAATCTTCTCTGAACCCTCTCCAATGTCAGTATATCCTTTCTAAAATAAGGAGCCCAAAACTGCACACAATACTCTAAGTGTGGTTTCACGAGTGCCTTATAGATCCTCAAAATCACATCCCTTCTCTTATATTCTATATCTCTAGAAATGAATGCCAACATTGCATTTGCCTCCTTCACCACTTACTCAACCTGGAGGTTAACCTTTACGGTATCTTGCACAAGGACTTCCAAGTTCCCTTGCATCTCTGCATTTTGAATTCTCTCCCATCTAAATAATCATCTGCCCGTTTATTTCTTCCACCAAAGTACATGATCATACACTTTCCAACATTGTATTTCATTTGCCACTTCTTTGCCCATTTCCCTAAACTATCGAAGTCTCTCTGCAGGCTCTCTGTTTCCTCAACACTACCCACTCCTCCATATATCTTTGTATCATTGGCAAATTTAGCCACAAATCCATTAATCCCACAGTCCTAATCACTGGCATACATTGTAAAAAGCAGCGGTCACAACACCAACCCCTGTAGAACTCCACTGTTAACCAGCAGCCAGCCAGAATAGGATCCCTTTCTTCCCACTCTCTGTTTTCTGCCTATCAGCCAATGCTCCACCCATGCTAGTAACTCTCCTGTAATTCCATGGGATCTTATCTTGCTAAGCAGCCTCACGTGCGGCACCTTGTCAAAGGCCTTCTGAAAATTCAAGTACACCACATCTACTGCATCTCCTTTGTCTACCCTGCTTGTAATTTCCTCAAAAAATTGCAGTAGGTTAGTCAGGCAGGATTTTCATTTCAGGAAGCCATGCTGGCTTTGGCCTATCTTGTCATGTGCCTCCAAGTGTTCCATAATCTCATCCCTAACAATCAATTCCAACAACTTCCCAACCACTGATGTCAGGCTAACAAGTCTATAGTTTCCTCTCTGCTGCCTCCCACCCTTCTTAAATAGCGGAGTAACATTTGCAATTTTCCGGTCATCCAGTACAATGCCATAATCTATTGATTCTTGAAAGATCATGTTAATGCCTCTGCAATCTCTCCAGCTACTTCCTTCAGTATCCAAGGGTGCATTCCATCAGGTCCAGGAGATTTATTAATCCTGAGACCATTAAGCTTCCTGAGCACCTTCTCAGTCGTAATTTTCACTGCACATACTTCACTTCCCTGACACTTGTGAAATGCCGGTATACTGCAGATGTTTTCCACTATGAAGACTGATGCAAAATACACATTCAGTTCCTCTGCTATCTCTGTGTCTCTCATTACAATATCTCCAACGTCATTTTCTATTGGTCCTATATCTACCCTCAACTCTCTTTTACCCTTTATATACTTAAAAAAATCTTTTAGTATCTTTTTTGATATTAGGCACCAGCTTCCTTTCATAATTCATTTTTTCCTCCCTAATGACCTTCTTAAAGATAGCATACTTAAGCAACAATTCCAGATAGCTGTAGAAGAACACCTCAACGAAAACGTAACAACACCTATTTGAGACAGATTTAAATATGCTATACAGCAATCAGCAAAGGAAATAATCCCAGTACAAGAAATCCAACACACCCACAAGGGGTGGATAACCCAAGAAATTCTAGATTTGATGGAACAAAGAATGTTAGTGAAGAATAATGAAGTGCAATACACAGAGCTAGACAGACAGACCAGACAATGGTGCAATATTGCAAAGGAAGAATGGCTGAATCAAAAATGCAATGAAGTAGAAAACCATATTAACAACAGCAAAGAAATGCACAAGAAAGTTAAGAAAATTACTGGAATTAAGAAAACCTCCTCTGCAGGATGCATAAGATCAGCAGACGGATCCATACTAACAGATCGAGATAAAGTATGTGAGAGGTGGATTCAGTATATAGAGCAGCTGTTTAAGGATAATAGAGCCTAGAAGATCTGGGCATAGATATTCTTTTTGAATTGTTTAATGGCATTATATGAGCCTGGTGTATTGCCTGACGATCTCTTGAAATCAGTACTTATAACTCTGCCAAAAATTCCTGGAACTCTTGACTGTGAAAATTATAGAACAATCAGTCTTATGAGTCACATTATAAAGATTTTGTTGAGAGTTGTTCTGAGTCGATTTTAAAAACAAGACCAGAAACTTCTGAACTTCAATATGGGTTTATTGAGGATAGAGGAACTAGGAATGCAATTTTCATACTACGAATGCTTTCAGAAAGGACAATTGAATATCAAAATGATGTCCTTTTTATGTTTTATTGATTTCACTAAAGCATTTGACAAAGTGCAACATGAAAAATTATCTCAAGTTCTCGCTAAACTAAACATTGACGGAAGGAACCAACAACTGCTTCAAAATTTATATTGGAACCAAACAGCAGCGGTAAAAATTGATGATAATATAAGCAATTCTACTAAAATTCAAAGAGGAGTTAGATAGGGATGCGTTGCCTCACCTGAATTATTTAATATCTATAGTGAAATAACTCTCAGAGAAATAGAAGACCTAGATGGGATAAAAATTGGAGGTGTTAACATCAACAATATAAGATATGCAGACGATACCACCCTAACAGCAAGTGCTGCAGAACAGCTACAAATCCTCCTAGACAAAGTAGTACAAACAAGTGCAGATTTTGGTCTAACCATCAACTGTTAAAAAAAACCAAATGTATGGTAATATCAAAACAGTAGGATACTCCCAACTGCCAACTGTACATTGGTAACCAAGAGATTGAATGAAAGACCACCTTTAATTACCTTGGTAGCTTTATATCACAAGATGCTAGAAGTAAAGTAGAAATAAAAAGAAGAATTGCCATTGCCAAAACCAACTTCCAAAAAATGAAACCCATTTTTACCAACAGACACACTTCTATAACAAGGCTTAGGCTACTAAAATGTTACATCTGGTCAATCTTGCTGTATGCTTCCAAAACATGGACCATAACAGCAGAATTCCGAAGAAACTTAGAAGCAACAGAAATGTGGTTTCTCAGAAGAATGCTGAAAATACCATATGGAGATAGGGTAACTAATGAGACAGTACTCCAACGTGCCCATACAAAAAGATCTTTAATGAGAGCATTAAATGAGAGAAAACTTAAATTCCTGGGTCATGTCATCAGAAAGGGAGAAGTAGAATGCCTTACATTACAAGGCCATATGCCTGGGAAATGCGGAACAGGAAGGCAAAGAAGAAAATATATGGACTCTGTGAAAGAACTAACATTGTGCGAGATATCATTGATGCTGCGCGGGATCATCCAATGTGGAAAGCCATGATCGCCCAAGCGTGTAACGCGCAAGACACATGAAGAAGAAGAAAGACCTTCCTAGTTTCTTTCTGTAAGTTTCGCAATCCTCTATCTTCTCACTAGCTCTGGCTTCCTTCTATGCCCTTTCGTTTGCTTTTACTTTGGCTCTGATTTTACTTGTCAGAAACGGTAGTGGCCAACTCCCGTTGGAAAATTTCTTCTTATTTGGAATATATCTGTTTTGCACTTCCGTCATTTTTTGCAGAAACTCCAGCCATTGCTGCTCTGCAGTCCTTCCTGCTAGTGTCTCTTTCCAGACAACCTTGGCCAGTTCCCCTTTCATGCCATTGCAATTTCCTTTATTCCACTGAAATACTGACACATTAGAATTTAGTTTCTCCTTCTCAAATGTCAAAGTGAACTCAATCATATTGTGATCAATGTTCCCTAAGGGTCCTTAGCCTTAAGCTCTCTTATCACCTCCAGATCATTGCACAACACCCAATCCAGCACAGCCGATCCCCTAGTGGGCTCAACAACAAGCTGTTCTAAAAAGCCATCCATTAGACGTTCTACAAGTTCTCTCTTTTGAGGTCCAGTTTGGCCTGGTTTTCCCAATCCACTTTCATGTTAAAATCCCCAACTATTATCCTGACATTTTTCCTTCTGACATGCCTTTTCTATCTCCTGCTGTAATTTGTAATCCACATCCTGGCTGCTGTTTGGAGGTCTGTATACGACCGCTATTAGGGTCCTTTTACACTTGCCATTTCTTAACTCAACCCATAGAGACGCTACACCTTCCAATCCTATGTCATCCCTTTCTAATGATTTAATATTATTTCTTATATTCAGTGGGACGAGTTAAAGAGGGGGCAAATTCAAAAAAGGTGATGATACAAGCCTGAAGGTGATGAATACAAGCATGCATCATTCAAATGATCTTGTAACACAGTTAGAAATTGGCAGGTATGACGTTGTGGGAATCACTGAGTTGTGGCTGAAAGGAGATCATAGTTGGGAGCTAAACGTCCAAGGATACATTGCATTGAAGGGACAAAGAGGTAGGCAGGAGGGAGTGAGATGGCTCTGTTGGTAAAAGATAAATCAAATCCTTAGAAAGCGGTGACATAGGATCAGAAGATATAGAATCATTGTGGGTGGAGAACAGACGTTGCATGGATAAAAAGACCCTGATGGGAACTACAGTATATACAGGCCTCTGAACAGTAGCCAGGATGAGGGCTACATATTACAATGGGAGATAGAAAAGGCATGCAAAATGGCAATGTCACAATAGTCGTGGGGGATTTCAATATGCAGGGAGCTTGGGAAAATCAGGTAAGTGCTGGTTCCCAAGAGAGGGAATTTGTAGAGTGCCTACAAGATGTCTTTTAAGAGCAGCTTGTGATTAAACTCACTGGGGGAAAAGTAATTTGCGATTGGGTGTAGCATAATGAATCCAATGTGATTAGGGAGTTTAAGATAAAGGAACCCTTGGAAAATAGAGGTCATAATATAATGGAATTCACCCTGAAATTTGAGAGTGAGAAGATAAAGTCAGATATATCAGTATTACAGTCGAGTAAAAGGAATTAGAGAGGCACGAGACAGGAGCTGACCAATACTGATTAATTTGTAGCTTGTCACACCAGACAGCCAGCCACTCTAGTGATGTTTGGTTGACGTTGAGCAGGTCAGTGTCAGCTAAATCAGGTGAGAGTGGGCAGTTGCGCAGAACGTGTTCAGTGTTCTGCACCCCTTCGCCACACTCACAGGATTCGCTGGTCTTTAGACCCCACTTCACCATATTGTCTCCCGTCCTACAAACTCCCGCTCTCGCTCTGTTGAGAGCGCACCACTTCCGTTTGTCAAGCAGTGCCCCGCCTGGTAACATTTCTGTGGGGCCAGAAACTGTATTGCTTGGTGGGATTCTGGCTTCTGTTTGTTGCCAGAGGTCAATCCTGTATGTTTGGGGGAATGTTCCGTGTGGTAGTTCCTCCACTGTAGCAAAGCTTCTCCTCGATTTTGGGTGGTTGGAAACTGGCACATGATGATGTAGTGGGTGCCATGGATCTGAGTTCTGTTTACCTTTTTCAATTTTTATTGTAGTGTGTCTTCGGATCTTTGGGGGAGCAATGCCTGCAAGTCTGTAAATGATGTTAGTGGGTGTGGGGCGCAGTGTGCCCGTGATTATTCGGCAGGATTTGTTAAGTAACGGGTCTATTTTCTTCGCATGGGCTGATCTGCCCCACACAGGTGCACAGTAGGAGCATAGCAGAATGCTAGGGCAGTTGATCTAAGTGTGTTAGCATTAGCTCCCCATTTCGTGCCTGATAATTTTTTCAAGAGAGAATTGTGAGAGCCAGCTTTCCTTCAGAGCTTTTGGATGTGGGTGGCAAATGAGAGTGTCCTATCCAATGTCACGCCCAGGTAAATTAGAGTCCGATGGTGTTTGAGCTCCTTCCCACACCAGAAGATCTTGAGTTTCCCAGCTGCTTCTCGATTCCTCAGGTGGAATACACACACTTGAGTTTTTGATGGAGTGCTTTAGGTCCAAGATGTTTAAGGAATTCATTAAGAATCCCATCTATGCCAGCATTTGTTGGATTTTAGCTGTGATACCTCATCCTTTAATTCTTCTAAGGTGAGAGGTGGGAAGTTGTTATTCCTGTTTGAGAGCTGACTCCATCTCCTGATAAACAACAGGAATTCTGCAGATGCTGGAAATTCAAGCAACACACATCAAAGTTGCTGGTGAACGCAGCAGGCCAGGCAGCATCTCTAGGAAGAGGTACAGTCAACGTTTCAGGCCGAGACCCTTCGTCAGGACTAACTGAAGGTTCCTTCCTAGAGATGCTGCCTGGCCTGCTGCGTTCACCAGCAACTTTGACGTGTGTTGCTTCCATCTCCTGATGTTGCTTTTTCTTTTGCCTCCATTCCTTGTTATTTGGTCGACCATTTAGTATCAGTTGGTGGGCAACCTGATTGGGTGTTACGGCAGCAGTTCCCTGTGGTGGTCTATTGTCTGAGTTGAGTTTCCCAACTGTTGCCCATGCCTTCTTACCATTCTTGGACATGTCTGTGTTTTCTATCAGTTACTGCCAATGCTGTTGTCTCTCTTGGCTCAGTAGGGACAGAACTGATTCTCCCATTTCAATTGTGTCTTGATCAAACGGGTCTTGATCGTATAAGTTGACATACTCATCATAACTTTGCTTGATATCACTAGTCAATCCCTGAATATATTTATTCATAAGAATGATAAGAACATCAAGGGAATGGCGGCGTAAGGAAAAGGTCTCTCGACAAAAAAGAAGGTAAACTGCCCCAAAATCGAATTTAGACAAATACTTAATATTGCATAACTATATTAATAAAAGGGGCAAGGATGATGTCTAAGAACAAGATTAAAAAATCCGCTCCGAAGGCTGATAAACATAAAGGGACGCAGCAAGGCGACGGGCCTAGCTCCCCCACGGCAAGCCAGGACGGAGATAATGAGGGGGAATCGGTGACTCTGTCTTTGATTCTCGGAGAGATTCGCGATTTCCGACAAGTTAACAGCAAACAGCTGGAAGGTATTAAAGGAGAAATAGTAAAAACTAACTCGCGGATAGATGAAGCCGAAGCGAGGATTGTTGGAATTGAAGAGAAGCTACAAAACGCAGAGGAGGTGATAGCAGAAATGCTGAAGCTACAAGACCAGCTCCAGTGGAAACTAATAGATCAAGAAGGCCGCTCGAGAAGGGAAAATGTGAGGATTTACGGAGTTCCCGAAGGAACCGAAGGTAAACCCGGATTGATGATTCCCTTCGTGGAGAAGCTGCTTAGAGAGAACCTTGATATACCGGCCGCAAAAGACC
The DNA here is from genome assembly GCF_030028105.1 of Mobula birostris. Classification (NCBI taxonomy): domain Eukaryota; kingdom Metazoa; phylum Chordata; class Chondrichthyes; order Myliobatiformes; family Myliobatidae; genus Mobula; species Mobula birostris. The sequence continues at coordinate 5,832,183 of NC_092385.1, read as the reverse complement.
TACAGATAGAAAGAGCTCACTGCGCGTTGGCACCACAGCCCCCGGCAGGCGCCCAGCCCAGATCGATTCTGGTCAGATTTCTCAGTTACAGAACGAAGGAAGAGGTGCTTAAAAGGGCATGGCAAAATAAAGGTTTCATGTGGAACAACTATAAAATCAGTTTAGACCACGACTACGCACCGGGGATTCTTGCCAGACGGAAGGAATATACGGAAACACGGAGAGTCCTGAAGGAAAACAACATCAGATTCCAGACCCTGTATCCAGCTCAGCTGAGAGTCTTTTATGACGAAGGGACAAAAACTTACGCTACGGTGGAGGAGGCAACGTTGGACCTGGCGGACCGGGGACTACCTATTAAAGTTATCACCCAACCGGAGTCGCTACTGGAGAGGATTCGGCAGAAGTCGTGGCAGTTAGTGGGGCGAGGACGCTCCACTCGAACCAGAGTGTCAAACTACAAGGAAAAGCTGCAAATATTCAGACGCGAGTGTACAGAGAACACAGATTAATTAAGAGAAATGACCGAAAAGAGTAAATCGGACTTAAAAGTAAAATGAAAACTGGTAACTGAAAATAAACTAGGCGGAATAACTTGAATGATAGCAATTTGGTCGAAACATAAATAGGAGAAAATTCTCTATGATTATTCAAACTGCTGAGGGCCCTCTAACACAGGGTGAAGATGGAGGTTATCCCTCTGAACTGAGGCGGGTCGGTGCTCAGGCCTCACTGTGGGAAGTCGGGAAAATTTTTCAAATGTTACACGTTCAAAAATGTCTAGGGTGTGGTTATATGTCTTGGTTTACTGTTGAGAAGGGATTGCTTACTGTTTGGTTAGAAAAGGAGAGGTTTTTTTTCTACTAGAGAAAAATGCAAACTGAATTGGTAAAAATAATTTCCTGTAATGTTAATGGAGTTTTGAATCCAATTAAAAGAAATAAGATTATGTCTAAATTGAAAAAAGAGAGGGCACAAATAGCTTTCCTCCAGGAAACACATATGAGCCAATCTGAACATGGAAAATTAAAAAGAATGGGCTTTAAGCATGTATTTTATTCATCATATAAACTGAGTCACAAAAGAGGGGTAGCTACTTTAATATCAAGTACTCTTAATTATGAACATATTTCAGAGACTAGAGACAAAGAAGGACGGTTTGTAAAAATCACAGGAAGAATAGAAGGTACAGAAATAACATTGCTGAATGTTTATGCTCCTCCAGGTTGTGAATGGTCATTTTATAGACACATTTTTGACCTAATGGTCAGTTCTCAAGGGGTAGTAATTTGTGGAGGGGATTTTAATATTAGATTAAATCCTATATTAGATTCTTCAAGAATAGTTACTCAGAATAAACCTCTGACTCGGAAAGTGAATTCATTGATGGAGGAGTTGGGAATTATAGATGTCTGGAGGGAATTACACCCTACTAGTAAAGATTATACATATTACTCTTTCCCTCATTCAGCCTATTCAAGGATAGACTATTTCTTTATCTTTAATACAGATAGACTCAGGATAAAAAACTGTAATATTGCAACAATTGATCTGTCGGATCATAGCCCAGTCTCTCTGTCTCTAATCCTGGAAAGGAAAATGAGGAAAACACTATGGAGGCTAAACTCACATATACTTAATAACCCGAAAGTAATGGAGAGATTAAGGGGGAAATCAAAGAATATCTAGACCTTAATGACACGGGAGAAACATCACCAGTGATTTTATGGGATACATTGAAAGCTGTACTGAGAGGGAAAATTATTTCCATTACTACTCACATGAAAAAAATCAATGCACAAAAATTAGCAGACCTTCAAGGAAAATTAAAACAACTTCAAATTGTAGATAGCAACAAAAGTAATTCAAACCGAAAACAGGAAATTAGGAAATTGCAAAGTGAAATTGACGATATTTATACGTTGGAAACTCAAAGAAATTTTCTTTACCTGAGACAAAAGAATTATGAAGTAGGAGGTAAATCAGCTAGATTGTTAGCATATAAATTACGAAAACAACAAGCAGACAATACAATTCATAAAATAAAGAATCCAAAGACAAAGCTTGCGGAAAGTACAATAGGGAAAATTTAACAGAGTTTTGAAACATATTATCGAGAGCTGTACTCCCAACCTCGGGCACCCAATGAGCCCTATATAGACAGTGTATCGAATTTTTTAGATCTACCTAAACTTACAGATTTACAAAATGAAAGTTTATTAGAACCAGTAACTGTCAAAGAACTGAACGTGGCCATCTCTAGGTTAAAGGCTGGAAAGTCCCCGGGTTCTGATGGGTTTACCTCAGAGTGGTACAAGTCCCTGAAGACACAGTTAGCCCCATTACTACTTAACACCTTTAATTGGATCTTGCAGAGAGGAGAAACTCCACCTTCCTGGAGAGAAGCGATTATTTCAGTTATTCCTAAAGAGGGTAAAGATAAACTAGAATGTGGCAATTATCGGCCAATTAGTGTTCTTAATTTAGATTACAAACTATTTACATCTATATTAGCGCGCAGATTGGAAAAGCTTTTACCTGGCCTAATCCACTTAGACCAGACTGGATTTATTCAACAAAGACAAACACAGGACAACTTAAGGAGAACTATGCACAGATTAGAACAGGTTAATAAGAACGAGACAGAGACAATGGTAGTAGGATTGGACGCTGAGAAAGCTTTTGATTCGGTTAGCTGCGCATTCCTATACAGAGTGTTAGGAAGATTCGGCTTTCAAGAAAGGTTTATTAAAGTAATTCAGACTCTATATGACAGCCCTACAGCCCGAATTAAGATAAATGGGGACCTCTCTGACTCCTTCATCTTAGAGAGAGGCACTAGACAGGGATGCCCAATTTCTCCTCTCCTTTTTGCGCTATATATTGAACCACTGGCCCAACTAATAAGACAGAGCAAAATCGTAAAAGGTATCAAGGTGGCAGGGATTGAACAGAAAGTGGCGTTATTCGCAGATGATGTTTTGGTCTATCTGAGTGAACCAGAAAAATCATTTACAGGATTGTTTACACTGTTGGATGACTTTGGGAAAATATCAGGTTATAAAATAAATGTAAAGAAAACGCAGGTTATGTCCCTAAATTATACACCATCCAAAAAATTGCAGGATACATACGATCTTAAGTGGGAAACTAAATCATTAAAATATTTAGGAATAACCCTGCCGAAGGATCTTTCAACACTGTCACAGGTAAATTATGGGCCATTAATCTCAGAGATAAAAGTAGATATGCATAGATGGAATCTTATCCCCTTTTTAAGTTTAAATTCAAGGATAAATATTATAAAAATGAATATTCTTCCTCGGTTATTGTATCTTTTCCGTACTTTACCGGTGGAGGTGGATGATAATCAATTCAGGGAATGGGACAAATGGATTTCCCGCTTCATTTGGCAAGGAAGGAAACCTAGAATTCGATATAACACCTTACAGTTAGGGAAGGAAGGAGGAGGTATGGTTCTTCCTTGCCTGAGAAATTATTTTTATGCCTCACAGATAACCCCTCTGTTATATTGGTGTAATAGGGAATATAAGGCTAGATGGAAGGAAATAGAATTTGGATTAGTTGACAGTTTTCCTCTTCAGGCCTCAATAGCTGACAAAGGATTGATGGCCCAGTTGGAAAAATTTAATAACGCTTGGATAAATCTTACATTAAAAGTACGGCAGAAGGTGGTTAATTCATGTGGAATTAACAACATGTTAAAACTCTTTAGATGGTATGCATATGATACCGAATTCCTTCCCAACAGAGGAGATAAAAGATTTGAGCTATGGATAAAGAAAGGTCTTACAACCTACCTCTCATTTATAGATAAAAGAGTATTACAAAGTTTCCAAATCCTGCAGGACAAACATGGCCTAGAACATAATGACTTTTTTAGGTACCTTCAAATACGAAACTATGTTAACCAGAGTTGTAGATATACAGACCTATCAACAGTAGAATTAGAATTTTTCAAGATTCTGAATTCGGCTTGCAGTTCAATACCTAGTAAATCAGTTTCTCACCTATATAATGCACTCTCCCATGCTAAAAATGTAAATACACTGTATATTAAAGAGAAGTGGGAGAAAGAAGCGGGGTTGGTACTTTCAGAGGAGGCTTGGGAGAAAATCTGCAGCTTTCAATGGTCCTCGACTAATTCTTTGACTTGGAGAGAACATTGTTGGAAAAACATTATAAGATACTTCAAGACCCCATATCAGGAAAAATATAAAGATACAAATGTGATGTGTTGGAGAAGGTGCGGCTCCAAGGAGGCAAATCATTTTCATATTTTCTGGGATTGCTCTAAGTTAAGTCTATTTTGGGAAGGTATTCATAGAACATTAGTTAAGGTACTTAGGTCCCAGATACCTCTGAACTTTGCGACGCTCTATTTGGGGCATGTATTGTTCCTTGAACAGAAGGAAGATATAAAGTAGCTGCAGGCCCTCTTAGCTGCAAATAAGAAATCAATCACTAGAAAATGGCTAAATCCAATACCACCTACATTAGAAGATTGGTACAAAATTATCTTGGAAATATTTAAAATGGAAAAGTTGACTTACTCCCTGAGAACTCAAAAAGAAAAATTTTATCAAATCTGGAATAAATGGATTGAATATATAACCCCAATGCGAGCAGACTTTAGATGACTCTCCTAATGATTTATATTGCTCTTCTCATCAACACAGTAATATTGCTAACGTAAGCACCCCTAGTCTAAATGTTTGGGGTTTTTTTTGGTTTTTTTTGGAAAATAGAGAAGTAGCACAAGTAAAGGGAAAGATTTGGGAAAGGGATAAAAAAATGAAAAAATTAAGTAAATAAGTACATAGGGATTGGATAATTATGTCTGCGGGCAGGAGCAAGCATGAACAAATTAGGATATAAACACCTACAATGGTTGGTATATAGGCTTGTATACAACATTTTGGACCAGTGGAAATGGTCCAGAAGGGTTGTGTGGAATCTATTATTACCATTTTTCTTAACAACTAATTTCATTACTTAGCCTAATAGGGTAGATTTACCACAGTACATAATTATCTATTTAAATGTTTATTTTCCTTTTATATCATCTCAATGTGTACTTAAGAATGTATAAATAATTGTAGTTTTATACATATAAAAAAATGGAAAAGGTTATATGTGTGAAAAAAGTACATGATATTTGTGAATTCCTTATCCAAATAAAAATAAAATTAAAAAAAAAAGAATGATAAGAACATTGATACCAACATTGATAAGAATGGGTCATTAGTAGAGATGATGGCAGAACATCAATGGCTGGCATTTCTGGGAGGATATTCGGACGATGTAGGATAAATACATTCCAAAAATGAAGTATTCTAGAGGGAGGATGACACAACTGTCGCTGATGAGGGAAGTCGAAAACAGCATAAAAGCAAATGAGAAGGCATATAATATAGCAAAAAATTGTTGGGAAGTTAGAGGATTGAGAAGCCTTTAAAAACCAATAGAAGGCAACTAAAAAAAGCCATAAAAGGAGAAAAGATGAAATATGAAGGCAAGGTAGCCAAAATATGAAAGTGGATACAAAAAGTTTTTCAGTTATATAAAGAGAAAAAGAGAGGCAAGAGGGGAGTAGATATTGGACTGCAGGAGAATGACACTGGAAAAGCAGTAATGGAGGACAAAGAAATGGCAGATGAACTTACTTAGTATTTTGCATCAGCCTTCGTTGTGGAAGACCCCAGCAGAATGCCAGAAATTCAAGTGTGTCGGGGGCAGAATTGAGTGCATTTGCCATTACTTAAGAGAGGGCACTTGGGCAGCTGAAAGGTCTGAAGGTAGATAAGCCACATGGACCAGATGGACTACACCCCAGAGTTCTGAAAGAGGTAGCTGAGGAGATTGCAGAGGCATCAGTAATGATCCTTCAGCATCACTAGATCCTTGAATGATTCTGGAGGACTGGAAAATTGCAAATGTCACTTCCTTCTTCAAAAATGGAGACAGGCAGAAGAAAGGAAGTTATAGGCCAATTAGTCTGACTTCAGTGGTTGGAATGATGTTGGAGTCCATTATCAAGGATGAGGTTTCAGGGTACTTGGAGGCATATCATGAAGTAGCATGGTTTCCTTAAGGAGAAAGTTTGCCTGATAAATCAGTTGAAATTCTTTAAGGAAGTAACAGGAAAGATAGACAAAGGAGAGTCAGTGGATGCTGTTTACTTGGATTTTCAGAAGGCCTTCGACAAGGTGCCATATGAGTCTGTTTAACAAGATAAGAGCCCATGGTATTATAAGAAAGATACAAGCATGGACAAAAGAGTGGCTGACTAGCAGAAGGCAGAGTGGGGATAAAGCAGGCCTTTCCTGGTTGGTTGCCAATGACTAGTAGTATTCCGCAGGGGTCTTTTCACATTATATGTCAATGATTTGGATGACAGAATTAATGGCTTTGTGGTCATGAATTCTGTCATTCAAATCATTGGCATGTAATGTGAAAAGAAGCAGCCTCAACACCAACCCCTGCGAAGGCAGGAGAATGAGGTAGAGAGGAATAGTAAATCAATCATGATGAAATGGTGGAGCAGATTTGATGGGCTGAATGGCCAAATTCTACATCTTTGTCTTATGATCTTATAACTCGTGTTCTCAATATATGTTGCTTTTTTTTGTTTTCGCATAGTTTGTTGCCTTTTGCACATTGGCTGTTTGTCTGTCTTTATCAGACAGTTTTTCATTGATTTTGTTGTGTTTTTTTGTATCTCCTGTGAATGCTTGCAAGAAAATGAAATTCAGTGTAGTATATCGTAACATATATGTACATTGATAATAAATTTATTTTGAACTTTGAATCTACATTGTCAATACATGCTTATTCTATGCAATTTTATTTCATAATCGAACTTTAACCACTAACTTTATATTTTATATAGTTCTGTATTCTTTAATACTATTGGATGTTGTTGTTTTTTGTTGCATATTGCGCCCTGACCAATACACCACAGCAAATTCCTAATATATGCAAATATATATGGTGAATAAAATTGAATCTTGATCCTTTAAAATCTCTCTTAAATCTTAAATCTTTAAATCTCAAGTCAAATAGCACATTAAAAATAAACTGGACGTTTAGTTACTGTGAAAGAAAATTAACACCTTCAGAGATATTGAATAACCTGGCTCCCTATCCCTCTAATTTCCAATCCTAAACCTACCTAAATATCTATTAAATGTTTCTAATGAATGTAACTCAACCACTTCCTCTGGCAGTTTGTTCCATGTACTGACCACCCTCTCAGTGAAAAAGTTGTCCCTCAAGCTCCTACTAAATGTTTTTCCTCTCACTTTAAACCTTTGCTGTCTCTCTCTTGATTCCTCAACCTTGGTTGGGAAAAGATTGTGTGCATTCTTGTCTACGTCCCTCGTGATTTTTATGCACAAGATTTCATCACGTTTTGATGAGCCAAAAAAGAAGGGCTGCATGAGATCATCAGCCTGGAATTCTGATTTCCTGAACTCCAGATGTCCAACTCCTGAGACTACAGAGAGAACGAAATGTAAAGTAGGAAAGCTTGGTAGAGCACAAACAAAACTTTATTTCATTAGTTCAAGAGAGACATTTAATAAGGTCAAGAGGGATTTCAAAAGAGGAAGGTTAAGGTCTGGATGTGACTTTTAGTTTGCAATTCCCTCAGTTAAGCTATAAATATAAAAATCAAGTAGATAACAGTCATAGAGCACTATAGCAGAAAAACAGGCCTATCGCCCCATCTAGTCATGCCAAACCATTATTCTACCTGATCCCATTGACCTACACACGGACCATAGCCCTCCATTCCACTCCATGTATTTACCCAAACTTCTCTTAAATGCTGCACTTGAACCAGTTTCTACCACTTCCGCTGGCAGCTCGTTCCACAAATTATAACACTAAATGTCGATTAAATAATATTAAAATAATATTAAAACAATTAATACTAAATTAACATCCAACAAATCTCTAGGAAACACTTAACCAGCTTCTTAATTAGTTCCTATAGCAACCCTAATCCCCTAGGGATATAGAAAACAAATAAAACAATCAGTAACTTTCTGCTGTATTCTCAAGAGGTATCACTGCTAAATATCCTGATCAAGGCCACAAAACTGAAAGTAATTATACCTCTGTGGAATATAATTTTTAGTGAACCTCAATTGCTCTGAGCTTGGCAATGAGTGACAGATGGTAATTCATTCAGAGGCTAACACAATTGCACTTAACCTTTCCCTCCCGGCATTTAAACTAGACAATCACATTAAAGAGAATATCAACAGATTCTTCAGATGCCTAAAGTGTAAAAGAAAAGAAAGAGTGGATATCGGATCACTGGAAAACGATGCTGGAGAGGTAGTAATAGGGGACAACGCAATAGCGGATGAACTTAACAAATATTTTGCATCAGTCTTCTCTGTGGAAGACATTAGCAGTATGATGGAAGTTCCAGATGCCGGGGACATGAAGTGTCTGAAGATACCATAACTAAGGGAGAAGGTTCTTTGGAAACTGAAAGGTCTGAAGGTAGATGTCACCTGGACGAGATGATCCACACTCCAGGATTCTGAAAGAGGTGGCTGAAGAGATCCTGTTGGCATTAGTAATGATCTTTCAAGAATCACTGGATTTTGGAATGGTTCTGGGTGACTGGAAAATTGCAAGTGTGACTCCAATCTTCAAGAAGGGAGAGAGACAGAAGAAAGGAAACTATAATCCAGTTAGACTGACGTCAGTGGTTGAAAAGATATTGGAGTCCATTATTAATGTTGAGGTCTCAGGGTACTTGGAAGCACATGATAAAATAGGCTGTAGTCAGCATGGTTTCCTCAAGGGAAAATCTTGCCTGACAAATCTGTTGGAATTCTTTGAAGAAGTAACAAGCAGGATAGACAAAGGAGAACTGATTGATGTGGTGTACTTGTATTTCCAGTAGTCCTCTAACAAGGTGCCACATGTGAGGCTGCTTAACAAGCTACGAGTCTATGGTAATACAGGAAGGCTTCTAGCATGGATAACATAGTGGCTGATTGGCAGGAGGCAAAAAATTGGAAAAAAGGGAATCTTTTATGGTTGGCTGCCGGTGACTAGTGGTGTTCCTCAGTGGTCTGTGTTGGGACTAATTCTTTTTACATCATGTCAATGATTTGGATAATGGAATTGATGGCTTTGTTGTAAAGTGTGCAAATGACATGAAGATTGGTGAAAGGACAAATATTTTTGAAGAAGCAGATAGACCACAGAAGGACTATTTTCTAAATGAAGAGAAAATACAAAAAAAAACTGAGGTGCAAAGGGACTTGGGGGTCCTTGTGCATGATTCCCTAAAGGTTAATTTGCAGGCTGAGTCTCTGGTGAGAAAGGCAAATGAAATGTTAGCATTCATTTCAAGAGGACTAGAATATAAAAAGCAAGGATGTAATGTTGAAACTTTATAAGCACTGGTGAGGCCTCACTTGGAGTACTGTGCGTAGATTTGGGCACATTATCGAGGAAAGGATGTGATGAAATTGGACAGGGTTCAAAGGAGGTTCACAAAAATGATTCCAGGATTGAATGGCTTGTCATATGAAGAGTGTTTGATGGCTCTGGGCCTTATTCACCGGAATCCAGAAGAATGAAGGGTGACCTCATTGAAACTTATTGAACAGTGAAAGGCCTTGATACAGTGGATGTGGAGAGGATGTTTTCTATAGAGGGAGAGTCCAAGACCAGAGGACACAGCCTCAGAATAGAGGGGCATCCTTTTACAAGGGAGATGAGGAGGAATTTCTTTAGTCAAGGAGAGGTGAATCTGTGGAATTCTTTGCCACAGGCAGTTTTGGAGGCTAAGTCTTTATGTATATTTAAGGCAAAGATTAATAGATTCTTGAATGGTCAGGGCATGGAGGGATACGGAGAGAAGGCAGGAAATTTGGGGCTGAGAGGAAAATTAGATTTGTCATGATGACATGGCAGAGTAGATTCGATGGACCAAATGCCCTAATTCTGCTCCTGTATCTTATGGTCCTCTCCCTTTATGCTGTTAAAGAGCTATAATTGTCCATTCACCTCCTCCCTCACCTCCATTCAGTCGCAAATAGTCCTTCCAGGTGAGGCAATACTTCACCTGTGAATCTGCTGGTGTTGTCTATTGTATCCAGTCCTCCTAATGTGACTTCCCCAACACTGGAGAAACCTATCGTAAATTGAGGGATCGCTTCATTGGGCACCTCTGCTCCATCCACCGTAAGCAGAGCTTTGCGGGGGCTAAAAATTTTAATTGGATTTCCATTCCTGTTCCAATATGTTGGTCCATAGCCTCCTCTTGTGCCACAATGAGACCTCCCTCAGGGTGGAGGAGCAGCCTCTTATATTCCATATGGGTAGCCACCAACCTGATGTCATGAATATCAATCTCTCTTTCTGATAAAAAAAAACCCTCCATCTTTCCCTCCCCTCTTCTTTTCCCCACTCTTACCTCTTACCTCTTCTCACCTGCCTATCACCTCTACCAGGTAATACTCACAACACGCTGGAGGAACTCAGCAGGTCGGGCAGCATCCGTGGAAAAGATCCGTCAACATTTCGGGCCGGAACCCTTCGTCAGGTTCCGGCCCGAAACATCGACCGATCTTTTCCACGGATGCTGCCCGACCTACTGAGTTCCTCCAGTGTGTTGTGAGTGTTGCTTTGACCCCAGCATCTGCAGATTATTTTGTGTTTACGACCCCTACCAGGTGTCCCTCCTCATTTTCTTTCTCCTATGGTCCACCCTCTTCTCCTATCAGATTCCTTCCTCTTTCTCTTGACCTTTCCTACCCACCTGCCTTCACCTATCACATTTTAGCTATTTTCCTTCCCCTACCCCTACCTTCTTATAAGGGTATTGGCCCGAAATGTTGTCTGCTTAGTCACTTCCATTGGTACTGCTTGACCTGCTGAGTTCCTCCAACATTTTGTGTTTGTTGTTGTTTAGATTTCCAGCATCAGCAGAAACTGCTGTGTTCATAATTTATACTTGATCTTTTTTCCTCTCACCATATACAGCACCACCCTCCAGCAATACTAGGTTGTGTGTGACAATAGAAACCCAGGCTGGTCTTCCCTTTCTTAATATGAAGAGAGAGTTAACCAGTATAGGAGTTGGGACATAACGTTGTAGCTGTATGCCATCTTCTCATTACTACCATCAGGGAGGAGGTACAGGAGCCTGAAGACCCATACTCTATGTTTTAGGAATAACTTCTTCCCCATCATCATCAGATTTCTGAACAGACCATGGACCCATCAACACTACCTCTCTTTTATTTATTTACTTATTTATTTTTAAAATATTTCTGATAGAATTTCTTCTATGTATTCCGCTGTACAGCTGCCACAAAATAACAAATTTCATGTTGGTGATAATAAACCTAATTCTGATTCTGGCAAGGCCACACTTGAAGTACTGTGTACAGTTTTGGTTACTCTTTTGTATGAAAGATGTGGTTCAGCAGGAAAGAGTGCAGAAAATATTTACAAGGATGTTGTCAGGACTAGAGGGCTTGTGTTATAGGACAAGAACTTCATTTCTTGGAATGTAGGAAAATGAGGGATAACCTTATAGAAATGTTTATAATTATGAGAGGCATAGATAAGGTGGATCGTAACAGTCTTTTCCCCAGGGTAGGGAAGCTCAAAACTAGAGAGTGTAGGTTTAAAGTGAGAAGAAAAGGATTTAACAAGAACCTAAGGGGCTATTTTATCATACAGAGAGTGAGTGTATGGAACTTTGCACTCAGCCACTTAATGTCAGTAACACCAAAGAACTGATTGTGGGCTTCAAAAAGGATAAGATAAGGAAGCACACCCCAGTCCTCATAGAGTGATCAGAAGTGGAAAAGTAAGCAATTTCAAGTTCCTGGGTGTCAATATCTCTGAGGATATATCCTGGACCCAGCATATCGATGCAGCTACAAAGAAGGCACAACAGCAGCTATCTTTCATTAAGAGTTTGAGGAGATTTGCTATGTCACCAAAAACACTTGCAAATTTCTACAGATGTCCTGTGGAGAGCATTCTAACTGGTTGCATCACTACTAGGTATGGTGGGGCTACTGCATGGGATCGAAATAAGCTGCAGGGAGTTGTAAATTTAGTCAGCTCCATCATGGGTCCATCATACTACAACTTCTGTAGTACCCAGGACATCTTCAAGGAGTGTTGCCTCAAAAGTGTGGCATCATTATTAAGGACTCCTATCACCCAGTCATGCCTTGTTCTCAGAAAGTAGGTACATAAGCCTGAAGGCACACACTCAGTTATCCAGGAACAGCTTCTTCCCCTCTGTCAACTGATTTCTGAATGGACATTGAACTCTGAACACTACCTCACTACCTTTTTAATTCTATTTTTGCACTAAATTTAACTATTTAATATATATATATATTTACAGTAATTCACGTTTATTCCTATTATTATGTATCGTATTGTACTGCTGCCGCAAAGACAACAAATTTCACGACATATGCCAGTGATATTAAACCTGATTCTAATTCTGATTAAATCAGCAAGGATTGTACTGGTGACAGCTTGCAAGTGTTCTTGGTTCTTGGTTCTTGATCCTCCAAAATATTCCGCATGGAATAGCACCAACACGGCATGCCCACAACTCACTAACCCTAACGATACATTTTTGTAACGTGGGAGGAAACCGGAGCACCTAGAAAAAACCCATGCAGCCACGGGGAGAACGTAGCGGCAGCGGCAGGAACTGAACCCCGATCGGTGATCACTGGTACTGTGAAGCAACTGCGCTAACCGCTATGCAACCTTGCTACCCACAACTGTTTCTGTAATTGTACAAGGTAATTATTTTATCTTAACTCACACCTTCAAAAGGACCACAATCTTGTCATGGTTTGGATGCCTGCTCTCATTGCCACCAGCTGGAAGGGAGTACAGAAGCCTGTGGTCCGGAGAGCTTTGTTGCCTGGTGTCAGGGCTTTATGCTTTGGCTCTTGGTAGGGTTACCCATGTCAAACAGGTCAAAGGGTAGAGGACAGACTAAGGGTGGTCCACCAGTCCTCCAGGTTCGGAGACTCAGCTCAGTCTAGCAATCCTGACTGGTAAAACAAAATTGTTACGGAAACAGCAATGAAGAATCCTTCTACACATGAGTGCAATGGAATTCCTGAGTCTCCATCCAGGACTTGCATGACTGACAGTAGTGAAAACCGAAAGGAAACTACTGACATGATGAAGGAAGACCTGGATACTGCCAAAGATGAAGGACCTTCATGAATGTTCTAAACGCCAGCAGTGTAACAGGCAGCAATAATAGCTTAGTGCGCAGAACTGATCTGTATGGACAATATGTAAGACTGGTTTTTCACCGTACCCTCAGTGCATGTGCCAATAATACTAATAATCGTCATCAGTCCGAACTTTGATGCTTTTCTCTCTCCATAGATGCTGCCTGACCAACTGAGTATTTCCGACATTTTCTGTATTTGTTACTGTGCCAAGTGAGTCCAGCTGACTTGGATGAGATCAGGGCGATATGAACAACAACCTTCCAAATAACTGAACTGTTAAGGGCTTATACCAAGTTACAAGCTTGTCCCTCAAGATCACTGTTCCGGCTCTTCAATAGTGAGTGCTTCTGACACTTCACAGAACACATATATATTTCCTTATCACTCCATATCCAGAAGATTTATATTTAAATCTACAATTCCCTCATCAAAATCAAAATTGCAATACATACAATTTGATAGCATTCAACGTAAGAAGTTAATCCTGAAAAATATCTTAAAATAAAATCATTTTTCATTCAGTACTGGTACAGTGTTAAGATCTAAGAGAGATTAAATTGGCTTTCCCCTTCCTTGAAATTATTAGAAAGTGTCTTCAGAGTCCAGTCAATTTTTGCAGACTTTCAACGCTAATAACTCAACAAATAAGCAAATAATTGGCATTTCTCCTCCCATGTGCCAATTTATTTCACTAGATTTTTGGATCTATGGGCTAATTTCAGCTTCAGTACAAATTTAGAATCCATCTCAGGAAGTTGGCTAAATACACTCAGTGGCCACTTTATTTGTACACCAGTACACAGGCTTGTTAATGCAAATATCTAAACAGCCAATTATGTGGCACAACTCAATGCATAAAAGCAAGCAGATATTGTCAAGAGGTTGAGGAAAAAATGTGACCTAAGTGACTTTGACCGTGGAATGATTGTTGGTGCCAGACAGGGTGGTTTGAGTATATCAGAAACTGCTGATCTCCTGGGATTTTCACGCACAAGTCTCTAGAGTTTACAGAGAATAGTGTGGAAAACAAGAAGTATCCAGTGAGCAGCAGTTCGGTAGGTGAAAATACCTTATTAATGTTAGACGTCAGGAAAAAAAATGGCCAGACTGGTTTGAAGCTGACAGGAGGATGACAGTAACTCAAATAACTACACGTTACAACAGTGGTGTGCAGAAGAACATCTGTGAATGACAACATATCAAATCCTGAAGTGGATGGGCTACAGCAGAGGAAGACACTCAGTGGTCACTTTATTAAGTACAGGAGGTACCTAATAAATTGACCAGTGAGTGTAGATTCATAGAATGATACAGCACAGAAACAGGCTCTCCAGCCCAGCTCAATCATACTGACCAAGTTGCCTACATGAGTGAGACTCATTTGCCTGTAATTAGCTCATATCCTCTAAACATTTCCTATCCATGTTCCTGTCTTTTAAACATTATAACTGTACCCGCCTCAACTGCTTCCTCCGGCAGCTTGCTCCACATACCTGCCACCCTGCATCGTTTGTGTCCAATCGAGAATTGTGCTGGGGCAGCACAGAAGTGTCAACACGCTTCCAGCATCAACATAGCACACCCACAATTCACTAATCCACACACTTGTGTCTTTGGAATGTGCGAGGAAACCTGCACGGTCATGGGGAGAACATGCAAACTCATTGCATGCAGCAGCGGGAATTGAACCAGTTTGTGATTGCTGGCACCGTAAAGCAATGCGCAAACCATTACGCTACCATATCGCTCATTGGTGTTTCCATACCAGGCCATGAGTGCTTGGTGACATATATGCACGTTATTTGGCTGAGCATTATGGAAATGCTATGTTGGCTTTGGAATGTGTGACTGAGCTAAGATAGCGCCAGAGGGCAGCTTCTTCAAGCTCATCTGTGAAAACAATTTAACTTCTTCCTTTAATGTCTCTTTTTTTTCTTTTCTAAGTGCATGGGGTTCTGTCAGAGTCCTCAATCTACAGCTGCATTCAAACTGTGGTTCTTTGCGCCAATGGTTCTTGCTCCCGGAGTTCATTCACTGCTGTTTTTCCGACATCCCCAGGATGCAGCCTGGAAGAAATGCATGCCTTCAGGGTGAGGCCCTGCAGCTTAGTAGACAAGCCAATTCCAAGCCAATATCGCCAACTGAAGTGTTGTGGGAAAAATTGGAACATCGCCGACAGTGAATTGGCTCTCGGGGGCCTCTCTACTCAGATCACTATCTCTCTCCCTTACCTCCATGATGGGGAAGAGATTGCTACCGATTCTCGAGTCGGAGAACTCGGAAAAAAACTGATGCAGCAGACTTTAACATCATTATCAGCGAATTGTTGTTTTTTTTTCATTTTGTTAAGTCTCCCCTCGCGCCGTATGACACCTCTCTGCCCTTTATTAGGGAGTGAGAGAGTCTGTGGCATGTTGAACGACTAGAATTTGTTGTACTGCAGATCATGGTCTCTCTTTGGGAGCTTTGCTATTGCTTACTTGGTGAATGGTCGGTGCTGATGCTTTTTTTGCTAAAATACGTGGGGAAGGGGAGGGGCGGGTTGATGCTTTGCTGCTGTTTGTGCATGGAAGGGGGAGCAGGGAGCTTTGGGGTTCTAATGTTTTTACTGTCACTTACTCTTAGGGGTTCTCTTCTAGTTTCGTGGATGTCTGTGAAGAGCAAAAATTTCAGGTTGTATATTATATACGTTCTCTGATATTAAATGGAATCATTTGAACCCTTTGACACTTGTGGGCTGCCCCTTGCATGCCCTGTTGCTTGTTAACGCAAATGTCGCATTTCACCCTACACTTCAATGTACACGTGACAAATAAACTCCAATCTTGTTTTAATTCTCCCTAGCTGCCATGTGGAATTTGAACATATGTCAGTACTGAAGTTTTGAAAATAAGGCCAACAGCATTGATATGCTGTAAGCTATCTCTCTTAATGTTGCATTGCAAGCCAATACTGCACACGTTTATACTAATAACAACCCATTCAATGCAAAATCTAGAACTGCTGGCTTGGATCACAAGGTAATGAAAATGCCATGTAGATCAAAAAGTCATGAGTTTAATCCATGGTACAGAGTAAATTCACTGATTTCATAAGACCACTGCACATAGCAGCTAGAATTAGGCCATTTGGCCCATCAAGTCTACTCCGGCATTTCATCATGGCTGATCCAATTTTCCTCTCAGCCCCAAATCTCCTGCCTTCTTTCCATATCCCTTCATGCCCTGACCAATCAAGAATCTAACAACCTCTGCCTTAAATATACATAAATACTTGGCCTTTACAGCTGCCTGTGGCAATGAATTTCACTGATTCACCATTCTCTGGCTAAAGAAATTCCTCCTCATCTCTTTTCTAAAAGGATGCCTCTCTATTCTGAAGCAGTGTCTTCTGGTTTGGACTCTCCCATCATAGGAAACATCCTCTCTACATCCACTCTATCAAGGCATTTCACCTTTCAATGAGGTCACCCCTCATTCTTCTGAATTCTAGTCTATACAGGCCCAGAGCCATCAAACAATCTTCATATAACACGTCATTTCAACCATGGAATCATTTTCATCAACCTCCTTTGAACTCTCTCCAGTTTCAGCACATCCTTTCTAAGGGGCCCATATCTGCTCACAATACTCCAAGTGAGGCTTCACCAGTGCTTTATAGAATCTCAATATTACATCCTTGCTTTTATATTCTAGCCCTCTTGAAATGAATGCTAATATTGCCTTTGTCTACCTCACCACAGACTCAACCTGCAAAGTAACCTTTAGGGAATCCTGCACAAAGACTCCCAAGTCCCTTTGCACCTAGTTTATTTTTTGTATTTTCTCTCCATTTAGAAAATAGTTTTGCCCTTTCATATCTTTTACAAAAGTGCACTTCCTGACACTGTATTCCATCTGTCACTTCTTTGCTCATTCTCCTAATCAGTTTAAGTCCCCTGTTACCTCCCTACTTCCTCAAAAATACCTGCCCCTTCACCTATCTTAATATCGTCTGCAAATTTTGCAACAAAGCCATAAGTTCCATCATCAAAATCTCTGACTTATAACGTAAAAACAATCAGTCCCAACACAGACCACTGAGGAACATCACTAGTCACCGGCAGCCAACTATAAAAGATTCCCTTTATTCCCAGTCTTTGCCTCCTGCCAATCAACCACTGCTTTATCCATGCTAGAATCTTTCCTGTAATGCCATGGGGTCATAGTTTGTTAAGCAGCCTCATATGTGGCACCTTGTCAAAGACCATCTGAAAATACAAGTACACAACATCAATCAATTCTCCTTTGTCTATCCTGCTTGTTACTTTTTCAAAGAATTCCAACAGATTTGTCAGGCAAGATTTTCCCTTGAAGAAACCATGCTAACTATGGCCTATTTTATCATGTGCTTCCAAGTACCCTGAGACCTCAACATTAATAATTGACTCCAACATCTTTCCAACCACTGACGTCAGACTAACTGGTCTGTAGCTTCCTTCCTTCTGCCACTCTCCCTTCTTGAAAACAGGAGTGACACTTAATTTTCCAGTCTTCCGGAACCATTCCAGAATCTAGTGATTCTTGAAAGATCATTACTAATGCCTCCACGATCTCTTCAGCCACCTCTTTCAGAATCCTGGGGTGTAGATCATCTTGTCCGGGTGACATCTACCTTCAGACCTTTCAGTGTCCCCTAGAAACTCCTCTCTAGTATTGGTAACTTCACACACTTCATGACCCCTGACACCTATTTCCACAGTGAAGACTGATGCAAGATACTTATTCAGTTTGTCCGCCATTTCCTTGTCCCCCATTACTATCTCTCCAGCATCACTTTCCAGCAGCCCAATATCCATTCTCGCCTCTCTTTTGCACTTTATGTACAGGTTTCCCCCGCCATCCGAAGGTAGAGCGTTCCTATGAAACGGTTCATAAGCCGGAAAGTGAAGAAGCAATTACCATTTATTTATATGGGAAAAATTTGTGAACATTCACAGACCCAAAAAATAACCTACCAAATCATACCAAATAACACATAAAACCTAAAATAATAGTAACATATAGTAAAAGCAAGAATGATATGATAAATACACAGCCTATATAAAGTAGAAATACTTTTCTACAATCATTGCTGCACTGTTCTCGATAGCGAAAATCTCGCGGAAGCGCTCTTGGCAGAAACACTCTCTCCGGTAACCTTTAAGCTATGAAGCTGCCAAATCATACCAAGTAACACATAAAAATACACAGCCTATATAAAGTACAAAAAAATGTATGTACAGTGTAGTATCACTTACCGGAATCGAGAAGTCAGCGCTGAGCACACTGAAGATGGTGTGTTAGGCTGAGTTGTCGGAGGTTGGGGTGGTGCAGTGGTTCCCAACCTCCAGGCAGCGAACCGATACCGATCCACGGAGAATGCAGCAGTAGCCGGGATGCACCCAGCACATCTTTAAGAAAAAAGCCGAAATAAACAAGCTAGTTAATTAGGTGCTGCCCGGCACATAAATGTCGGCCCAGGTCAGAGGCGACACAATCGGCAATCGGTGCATTTTTCTATCATCTCATGCAGTTGCTTCACGTTCAGTTCCTGGACGACTTCACTTTCGGTCCGTTCGCTACTGCATTCGGTTTCGATTGTTATCCTTTCCTCTTCCAACTGCATCAGCTCTTCATCCATCAGTTCTTGGTCATGGGATGCCAAAACCTCTTCAACATCATCTCCGTCAACTTCCACAAGCCAAACTCACTTTGTCCTTACTTCGTTCACCATGATCGAAACGCTTAATTATGTCTAGTTTTACGATAAGTGTAACACCCTTACGAGCTCTTTTAGGCTTTTCCGATACCTTAGAACTCATCTTGTTAACGGCTGCTCACAGGCACATGCTTAAGCAATGCCAGCTAGAATGCAGCTCCGGGGGAGGAGCTTGGCTGCTCGGGGTGTGCGCTGCCTTTTTTCGTAACAGTGAAAACAGCTTCTGTTAGCAAAAACAGGTAACTAATGTAGGTCTTTCGTAACAGCGAGGTTTTGTAAAGTGAACGTTCGAAAAGTGGGGGACACCTGTATCTGTAGAAGCTTTTGGTATCCTCTTTAATATTACTGGCTAGATTCCTGTAGGCGTGTGGTTAGATGAACAATTACTCTCAAGAACTCAGCAGGTCAGATAGCATCTATGAAGAGGAATAAAGAGTCAATGTTTCAGGCTGATACCTTTCATCATTCTCCTCCATATATGCTATCGGACCTGCCGAGTTCCTCCAGCACTTTGTGTGTGTTGCTCAAGATTTCCATCATCTGCAGAATCTCTTTTGTTTATGAATTATTCTCAGTGCCCTCAGCTTGAAAAGTAGTGAAGGTGAAGTACAAAGGAAAGAACGACGATCTACGAAAGGAGCAGAAAAGAAGCATTGGATCAGCTGGCAAATGCAAAAGAAAAGGGGTCATGTTGTCACTGTAGACTCTTCCTCAAATCTTAAGGGTCTTTATCAGAACATAATCAAAATGCTCGTGGAACATAGGAGAATGAGGAGTTAGGATATTATACTTCAGTTGTAATATAGTTCAGTTGATAAGGCCAGACTTAGAGTACCTTGTACAATTTCAGTCACTCTGTTGTAGGAAAGATGTGGTTAAACTGGAAAGAGTGCAGAGAAGTTTACAATTATGTTGTCAGGACTAAAGGGCCTGAATTATAGGGAGAAGTTCGCATGGCTGGGTCTTTATCCCCTTGGAATGTAGGAGAATGAGGAATAGCCTTACAGATATGTTTAAAATTGCGAGAGGCTTCGATAAGGTGAATAACATTGTATGCTTCAATATTCAATATAATGTTTAAAATTATGAGAGATAGATAAGGTGGATGATAACAGTCTTTTCCCTAGGATCGGGGGGTCCAAAGCTAAGAGGCATAAGTTTAGTGGTGAGAGAGGAAAGATTTAAAAGGGATTTGAGGGGCACCTTTTTAACACAGATGTTAGTGAATCTATGGAACAAGCTGCCAAAGGAAGTGGTTGAGCCAAGTACAAAAATATCATTTCAGAAGCTCTTGGGTAAGTACATGGAGGAGCGAGGCTTAGAAGGCTATTGGCCGAACACAGGAAATTGGGACGAGATGAGTGAACACCACGGTCAACATAGACTTGCTTGGCCAAAGGACCTGTATAGGTGTTGAATTGCTCGATTTTTTTTCAGAGATACAGCAAGGTACCAGGCACTTCCAGCATAACAAGCACACTCCAGCCAAATACTCCCATGTGACCAATTAATCTACTAACCCATACGTCTTTGGACGGTGGGAGGAAACCCACATGTTCATGGGAAGAATGTACAAACTCCTTACAGACAGTGGTAGGAATTGAACCTGGGTTACTAGCACTGTAATAACTTTACATTACCATGCCAACCCCATGACTTTGACTCATTAAGGATTCCCATCATCTGGACATGCCCCCTTCTCATTGCTACCATCAAGGGGGAAGTACAGGAGCCAGAAGGCACACACTTCTGCTGGCAGCTCGTTCTGAACTCGCACCACCCTCTGAGTAAAGAAGTTCAAAGTTCGAAGTAAATTTATGTCACCATGGGGATAACTTCATTCAACTTCACTCGTCCCATCACTGAACATTCCCACAGCCTATGGACTCACTTCTTCGCTTCTTCTCTTCTATCATCTGATTTCTGAATGGACATTGAACCTATGAACACTACTACGTGACATTTTTTTCACTACTTACTTAATTTAACTACTTTATTTATATATATTTACTGTAATTCAGTTTTTTCTCTATTATGCATTTCATTGTACTACTGCTGCAAAGACAACAAACTTCACGACATATACCAGTGATATTAAACCTGATTCTGATTGCAATTTCAGCTTTTCTTTTGCTTGTTGCAGGAGCCTGTGGATCTTCTGCTCACGGTGTAAGGCAGCAAAGGTTCCCACCTCCTGGTGTCAACATCAAGAGTCATAGTCATAAAACACAACAGCACAGAAAAGGCCCTTCGGCCCATCTAGTCCATGCCAAATTATTATTCTGCATTGTCCTATCAACCTGCGCACAGACCATAGCCCTCTGTGGCCCATGCACCTATCCAAATTTCTTTTAAATGTTGAAATCGAACCCACATCCACCACTTCCGCTGGCAGCTCGCCTGAACTCACACCACCCTCTGAGTAAAAAAGTTCAAAGTAAATTTATTATCAAAGTACATTAATGTCACCATGGGGATAACTTCATTCACCTTCACATGTCCCGTCACTGAGATATTCCCACAATCAGGGACTCACTTTCAAGCACTCTTCATCTCATGTTCTCTTTATCCATTGCTTATTTATTTATTATTATCATTTCTTTTCTTTTGCACTCTGGCTGAATGCCCAGTTAGTGTGGTCTTTCAGTGATTCTATTATGGATATTACTCTAATTTTGAATTTATTGAGCATGCTACAACAAAATGTTTGTATATAGATTGTACATGGTGACATATATGTACTTTGATGATAAATTGACTTTGTACTTTGAACTTTTTCTCCTCACCTGCCCATCATATCCCTCTGGTGCCCCTTCTCCTATCCTCCATCCTATGATCCACTCTCCTCTCCTATCAGATTTATTCTTCTTGAGCCCTTTACATCTTCCACCTATCACTTCCCAACTTCTCACTTCATCCCCTATCCGCACCAAACAATCTTCTCCCTCACCTGGCTTCACCTATCATCATCTAACGTGTACTCCTCCCCACCCCCTTATTCCGGCTTCTTCTCCCTTCCTTTCCAGTCCTGATGAGGGGTCTTGGCCAAAAACATCGTCTGCTTCTTCCTTTCCATTGTTGCTGCCTGCCTGACTGACTGAGTTACTCCAGCATTTAGTGCGTGCACTGAGCAGAATATATTGAGATGGTTGGATGAAACAAACGGGGAAGAGGCTTGTGTGATGCTTAAATGCCAGCTGTTAGGGAAATGGCACTGTAAATTCTATGCAGCGACCTTTAATGCATCTACATGCATCAAAGAAGGAGACGTCTGAATGCAGGTAGATCCAAACTGCTCTAATCTGAATTCATCAGCTGTCTCAAGGCTTGTACCAAGTAGCTTTCTCCCTGCTGTCCTTTGCAAATCCCTTGCCTTGCTGCTTTCCTCCTTGACAACGACAATCCCCATTCTCTTTGTCGTGCTTTGCTACAACACCTCCTTGTCTCCCCTGAATAGTGTTCTTCATTCTGTAATGCATCAAGTGAAATGTCAGACACTACAGTAGCTCTTGTACTAAACATCTCTCCCTGCTAGCCAGCAAGATTCCTCTTTAAGTTGCAGAGGATTACATTCTATTTTAGACCATAAGACCTTAATACATGGGAGCAGAATTAGGCCATTCAACCCGTCAAGTCTGCTCCACCATCCCATCATGGCTGATTTATTATCTCTCTCAACCCCATTCTCCCATCTTCTCCCTGTAACCTTTGACGCTCTGACTAATCAAGAACCTATCAACCTCTGCTTTAAATATGTCCAGTGACTTGGCATCCACAGTTATCTGTGGCAATGAATTCCATCCTCCGACTAAAGAAATTCCTCCTCATCTCTGTTCTGAAGCGAAGTCTTGTATTCTGAGGATGTGCCCTCTGGTCCTAGGCTCTCCCACTATAGAAAACATCCTCTCCACATCCACACTGTCTACGCATTTCAATATTTGATAGGGTTCAATAAGATTCCCCCCTCATTTTTCTACACATCTGCTGAATCCCAGGGTCGAAGCATGGGCCTTTATATCTTCAGTCTAACGCTCTCCCAGCTGAGCTACTTTGTTTATTTTGTTCTCAACTGAAATGCAACCAGACAGTCAGAACAGTATACTGATGGATAATTATCCGGAGTAGCCCTAATAAACGTTAGAAATAGGTATTCCCAAGGAGTTCACATTCAGCCATGTAGGTCACAGGCATCCTTGATTTGATGGTCAGTCTCTGGTGGCTCAGTTGTGAATCAGAGAGTAATAGTAGTAGTAGAGTAATAGTAGATGAAAACAAGGAGCTGTCATTGTTCAAGCCCAATCACTTTGCTGAAGAAAATGTGCAAGCTCATGGTTTTCCAGACATTCACAGGACATGCGATCTTATTCGAAAGATTCATTCACAAGATCCTCAGAGTGAGCAGAAGAACCAACACTTTACAAACAGCTTCTTCCCTTCTGCTATTAGATTTCCAAACAGTCCATGAACCCATGAACTAAACTGAAATATGCCTTTTGATTTTGTGTTTTATATTCTCTGGTTTTTTTTGTTGCCATTTGCGCGATTGTTTTGGGGGTATTGATGTTTGATCTCTTTCTTTGAACGGGTTGGTTGCATGGTTTTTCTTTGTTTTGTGACTGTCTATGGGGAAAGCGAATTTCAGGGTTGTATACTAGATACATACTTCGATAATAAATGTGCTTTGAATCTTTGAATTGTTGAACATTACCTCATGATTTTTATTCTCTATTTCCACTACTTATTTAATTTTATACTGTAGATATATATACATATGTGTGTGTGTGGGGGGCAGGACGGAGATACCTCTCTCTACCTATGGAGGTGTGAGGTGCTCCTTCCCTCCCCTCCATTCGCCTGCAGGTCACCCTTGGGCAAGGTGTAGCACTTGCTCAGCCCCGCCCCCCCCATCCCGAATCAGGGTCACGTGAAGCCATGGGAGCAAGTGGTAGATGGTTGTATGAGCAGCTGGTGCATATCACAAATCCTAGTTATGCGACCACTAACGCCAGGGACACAACCTCAGCAGAGTATTGATAATGGCTGGAGTCACCTGTCTTGTAACCTGAAGAAAGCAATGGCAAAGTTCTGTAGAAAAATTTGCCAAGGACAATCACAGTCATACAACATGGCACATAACAAACAAACAATATAAATATATACATATTCCAGTTGAAGGAATGTCAGCGAGCCCCTTCTGGACAAAGGGAATGCATTAAAGATAACATCAAAATCAGCCTGAAGAAATTCAACATAACATCTAAAAACTGGCAAGACATTACACTCTATTAATAGACACACGTGAAGGAAATCTGTTCACCAGGAAGCTGTGTTACATGAGAATGACAAATATTTCTTATTGTAATTTATAATAGATTTTATGTATTGCATTGCACTATTCCCAGAAAACAACAAATTTTACGACATACCCTACGTCAGTGATAATAAACCTAATTCAGGTTCTGAAAGGGCCAATGGAAAGGCACTAGGGTACTGAATGAATCCAATGGGAAAGAAATGATGCGATGTTCTTGATCATATATTAAATTCACACTGCACGTTGGTTTGCAAACAGTTCCACTGATTGGGAAGAGACGGACAGTTACCACTGGAAGTACAGGCAGAAAAAAATGGATGAAGGTCTCTTTCATGGATGGTTTATCGTAATAAGGACTGCTTTGATACCATCTGAGCAAAGAAAGAAATGAAATATCAATAATGAGAATATTTAATTGATTCTTTGGAAGGATGAATACTAACAAGCGTATAATAAAACAATGAAATGAGATTAGTCAAAATCAGGGTTTATTGTCATCTGCACAAGTCCATGTGTGTACAGAAGCTGCGAAAAACTTGCTTGCAGCAGCTTCACAGATACATCGCATTACATAAACAACACTCACAAGGAAAATACAAACACCGTTGGTTGGCCCCCAAGAGGCTGCTGTATCTCAGCATGCCACTATCTTACTGCAGGTTAGGACTCAGGAAAGCAGCCAGCATAATTAAGGACCCCTCCCATCCTGATCAGAATCAAAATCAGGTTTATTATTATTAATATGTCGTGAAATGTGATGTTTTCTTGCAACAGTATGGTGCAGTATATAAAAATTACTATAAACTACAAGAATATAAAAAAATAAATAAATTGTGCAAACAGAGAGCAGAATAGTGAGTAGTGCTCATAGGTTGGTTCATTGTCCATTCATAAATCTGACGGCGGAGGGGAAGCTGTTCCTAAAACATTGATTGTGTGTCGTTAGGCTCCTGTACCTCCTCTGATGGTAACAATGAAAAGACAGCGTGTCCTGAGTAGTGGGGATCCCTAATGATGAATGCATTTTGTAACCTTTTTAGTAATCTGGAAGGATTTTTAGGGCCTGAATGGTGGAAAAGGCAGATGTTTCATCTTTTACACTTGCATGAAAACAGAGGTAGGTGATGAAAATGTAAGAATGAACACCTGCCACCGGATCCAGCACATTATCCTCCGCAACTTCTGCCACCTTCAACAGGGCCCCACTACTAAGCACATCTTTCCCTCTCTACCCCGCTCCATTTTCCACAGGGATTGGTCCCTCTGCGACTCCCTGGTCCTCATGTCCCTCCCCACAGATCTCCCACCCGGCACTTATCCCTGTAAGCGTAAATGCTACACCTGTCCCTACACCTCCTCACTTGCCACCATTCAGGGCCCCAAACAGTCCTTCCAGGTGAGGCAACACTTCACTTGTGAGTCTGTTGGGGTCATCTGTTGCATCCGGTGCGGCCTCCTCTACATCGGTGAAACCCGACGCAGATTGGGGGATCGCTTCATCGAGCACCTCCGCTCTGTCTGCCACAACAGACAGGATCTCCTGGTTGCCACCCACTTCAACTCTGCTTCACATTCCCATTCGGATATGTCCATACACGGCCTCCACTACTGCCATGATGAGGCTAAACTCAGGTTGGAGGAACAACACCTCATATACCATCTGGGTAGTCTCCAGCCCCTTGGCATGAACATTGAATTCTCCAACTTCCAGTTATTCCCTCCCCCTCCCTTCCCCCATCCCAGTTTCACTCTGCCCCCTTCTCCAGCTGCCTATCACCTCCCTCATGGTTCTGCCTCCTATTACCCATTGTGTTTTCCCCTATTCCTTCTTCACCTTTCCTGCCTATCCCCTCCCTGTTTCCCCTCCCCCACCACTTGATCTTTCCCCTTACTGGTTTTTCACCTGGAACCTACCAGCCTTCTCCTTCCCACCCTCCCCCCACCTTCTTTATAGGGCCTCTGCCCCTTCCCTCTTCAGTCATGACGAAGGGTTCTGGCCCGACATGTTGACTGATCGTTTTCACGGATGCTGCCCGACCTGCTGAGTTCCTCCAGCATGTTGTGCATGTTAGAATGAACAAGCATCAAGAGGGTTAAATGGTCTGCTGGAAGAATTCAGCAAGTTGAGCAGGATCTGTTTGAGTGTATGGGGGGGGGGGAGGAATTGTTCACATATTGAGTTAAAATTCCTGTATAAGGATAGGAGTTTCCTAAGCTTCCTATGCTGCCTTAGGAGACATAACACCTCAGGGCATTTCCTGATGAATTTTTACACGGCCATCATTGAGAGTATTGTGACCATCTCTATCATCATTTGGTTTCCTGCCATCTCCTCCTTCTCCAAGACCAGGTTGCAACAAGTGGTCTATGCAGGTAAAAATTTCATTGGCAACTGACATTAAACTACCCGTTCATCACCAAAGCGAAAAAAAAGAGCTGGAAGACTTACAGCTGACTCCACCCACCCCAGCAGTCACCTACTCACCAAGTTGCCATCAGGGAGACACTACAAGTACATCACCTCGAGATGACAACACATCATCTCTGAAGCTTCTTTCCTGTAGCTATCCAGCTTTTCAGCAAAACTCACTCAAGTGCAATACCCTAACTGTCCTTGCACAACATTCCTTAAATGGTCTTTTCTGCTCTCCTTGTTCTGTTATAATTATTGAGTCTGTTCATATGTTCATGTTTATTTAAGTTTGATTATTAATGTTTTTGTGTGTGACCATTCTGCTAATTGTTAATTGCTCATGGCTGTTTGCACTATTGTCTTGTACTCTATTGGTTGCTATTGTGTTGTCTGCTATGGTATTGTCCTGTTTGCTTGGCACTGAACCATAATCAATTCACATACACAACAAAGTGATTCTGATTCTGAGCGGAAGGGAGCTTTCAGAATGCTGAAAGAAGTGGAGAGGGGAGAATGTCTCTCGTGGTGGAATCCCACAGAAAAAGAGTAGAAACTACAGAAGATGATCTGTTGAGGTAGAGACTAATGGAGTATATGCTTAATCATATTTACATTTGCTTAATTATTTACACATATTTTAATAAGCTTTTAAATGTCTCTCCATGGCAAAGACATTTAAAATCTATTAAATAATGCTGCAGATTTTTGAGCCAGATTGCTGCTAACACAGTAGTTAAAATGACTCTCTTCTGCTCTGTAACTATCTTTTAAAGCAAGGGGTCCCAACCTGGGGTTCCACGGACCACTTGATTAATGGTAGGGGTCCATGCATAAAAAAAGGTTGTGAACCCCCATCCTAGAGTAACCACACCCTTGATCACCCTTCTCTGGATAGACAATCCAGTATATTGAGCCAGTGCTTACTGTGACTGACACAAACCAGATTCCACATCATTAATACTCTACCTGAGCCAGTGTACAGGTATAGAACTTGCCTGCTTGGTCATACTACAGTGGAGCTCTAGAGCGATACAGCACGGAAACAGACCCTTCAGCCCAACAAACAGCAAAGTAGTGTCAGCGATCACCGATCGAGATTCAGTTCCCACTGCTGTCTGCGAGGATTCTGTACTTTCCCCCGGTAACTGTGTGGGTTTCCTCCGGGTGCTCTGACTTCCTCCCAACGTTCTAAAGATGTACGATTAGGGCTGGGGTTAATTAGGTTGTGAGACTGCTATTTTGGTGCCAGAAACGTGATGACACTGGGAGAGCTGTCCCAGCACATCTTGGACTGTGACGGTCACTGACGCAAACTATGTCTTTCACTGTATGTTTCAATATTTCAATATACATTGACAAATAAACTTACTTTCTTGAACTTACTTGAACTTACTTTCTTTAATCAATGCTGACCAAGATATCTGCCTAAGCTCATCCCATTTGCCTCTGTTTGGCCCATATTCATGTACCTGTCCAAGTGTCTTTTAAATGTTGTTATTGCATCTGCCTTAACCACTTCCTCTGGCAGCTCATTCCATATGCACACCTCCATCTACATGAAGTTGTTGCCCCTCAGGTCCCTTTCAAATCTTTCCCCTTTCATGTTCAACTTATGCTTTTGATTCTCCTTCCATAGTGAAAAGACTGTGTGCATACACCTCCTCAGGACCCCTCGTGATTCTATGTACATCTACATCATAAAGTAATGCAGCGATGAGACAGGCTGCTTGGCCCATCAAATCTGCATCGACCATCAACCACTCATTTCACTAAAGATTAACTTTATTTGTCACCTCTACATAGAAACATTGAAACATACAATGAACTGCATCATTTCCTGTCCTCACTGAAGGGTGTGTAGTAGAAAGGGTGAGAGGCTTTAAGTTCCTAGATGTCAACATTTCGGAGGACCTATCCTGAGGTCAGCATATAGATGCAACCATGAAGAAGGTGCGCCGGTGTCTCTACTTCTGAAGATTAATGAGATTTGACATGTTATAAAGACTCAGACTATCTTTCACAGTGAAAAGCATTCTAAATGAATCCTGGTCAGGAAACTCCAATGTTTATGTAAGGGGTTTCTTTTTTTTATGTTACTGCATAGTCAAATTGAAAGGGCTTCTTTGTTATGTTAACTGCTGAGAAAGTCCTCCCACTAGCAGTTTGTTTGGATCACGTGACTAATAAGAAGATGTTACCAACCAATTGGGATAGTTGTTATGTTTTTGGTATGTCTGTAAGATATTGTATGCGCGGGGGTTTTGGGGCAGAAGGCGAGAGAGAGAGAGAGAGAGAGACAGAGGATGGACCAGGTGCTGTGAGTCCGCTAACGGGGTCGGACCCCAAGTGAGGCATTCGGCGAGGAGAGGAGATGGAGATGGACCTGCGTGGAGCGTCTGGTCGACCACCGTTGTTGGTCCCAGGCAGCCTGTTGAGGTGGTCCGAGGGGTCGCAGGGTGAAAAAGAAGGGTCCTGAGCTCCAACTGTTTGTGCACGAAGAGATTGAACTTTGATAAATGTGGCGCCTTTTATTTTCCTTTTATATTTTATTCTATATTAATTATATAGTTCCAGTAATATCTATAAATTGTAAATCATTTAATCGTATCTGGTGTTTTGTCTGTTATTTGGGCGGGGTGGGATACATCACACAGCATCTAAACAAACTGATTCCCCAGTTTGGCGGGGCCGAGGGCTGTTTCCCTAGACAACAGCGAGCCGAGTGACCCTGAGGCTGGCCGGGGGGCTACACATAGGAACACAAGAGTTAAGAATTCAGCCAGTTCCATTATGGGTACAGCTCTCCTCACAATTGAGGACATCTACAAGAAGCAATGTATCAGGAAGGTGGCGTCCAGTATCAGGGAACCCTACCACCAGGGCCATGCCCTCTTCCCAGTGCTGCCATTAGGCAGGAGGTACAGAAGCGTGAAGACCAACATCTCAAGGTTCAACAATAGGTTTTTCTCCACTGCCATAACATTCTGGATCCAACCTTTAAAAACCCTCATTCTTCCATAATTATGTTTCTTTTTCTCTTTCTTAATCTGGTACCAGGGTCATTATGTTACTATTTGTTCCATTCTTGAACAAAGTGCACCAGCTGCCTGGAACTTGAATTGGAATTAGTCTATTTTTGCCACATGCATCGAAGTACAGAGAAGAGTTTGTCTTGCATGCTGTTCATACAGACCATTGCAGACTGCAGTGAGGTAGATCAAGGAAAAATAACAATGCAGAATGAAGAGTAGCAGCCACAAAGAAAGTGCACCACACGTAAAAAAAAAGTGC
Organism: Mobula birostris; assembly: GCF_030028105.1. Classification (NCBI taxonomy): domain Eukaryota; kingdom Metazoa; phylum Chordata; class Chondrichthyes; order Myliobatiformes; family Myliobatidae; genus Mobula; species Mobula birostris. Next base: position 5,802,137 of record NC_092385.1, on the reverse strand, counting down.
AAGATTATGATGACAAAGAATGTGAGGCCAAGATCCATCTTATTGTACAAATGGTCCATTCATGAGTGGGTTAACTGCCTGGTTGAGTAATGAAGACTGCTTACAAATTGTCCACGGGCAGTATGACTTCTGGAGTTGAAACGAATCATTACTATGTTATTAGAACATACCACAAGGGGGCACGACAGAGTAGATGTTCAGAGGTTCCCACGATCGAAGAGCCTTGAAAGAGGAAATGAGGTAATGGGATAGTCAATGAAAGTAGAATTCTTCCACTCATGATAAATTTCTAGAACACAGTATATGATTATAATAAGGTAGGTCAAGGATCGATCTTATTGTACTAGAGAACCATTTAATGGTCTTATAACAGTGGGGAAGAAGCTGTCCTTGAACCTGGTGGTCTATTTTCTTTGAAGTTTAAGGAGATATGGCATGTGTAATTTTTGTATCATTTATGTTAATTTATGTTTGTAATCCAGTTTGCTGCCGCTGTAAAAAGCTCACTTTCATGGCATTTATACCCTGTGCATGTATATCTATGACAATAAACCTGAACTTGAATTCGAACATAAAACTGAGGCTTTATAAGGCTCTGGTCAGACCATATTTGGAGTATTGTGAGCAGTTTATGGCCCCATATCTAAGGAAGAATGAGTTGGCATTGGAGAGGGTCCAAAGGAGATTCACAAGAATTATCCGGGGAATAAAAGGGTTAACACATGAGAAGTGGTTGATGGCTCCGGGCCTGTACTCATTACAGTTTAGAAAAATAAGAGCAAATCTCAATGAAACCTATCAAAATTTTTTTTTAACTTAAGAGATACAGCATGGAACAGGCCCTTCCAGCCCAATGAGCTGCCCACCCAGCAACCCGCTTATTTAACCCTAGCCTAATCACAGGACAATTTGCAATGACCAATTAACCTAACAGCCAATATGCGTTCAGACTGTGGCAGGAAACTGAAGCACTTGAAGAAAACCTATGTGCTCCCAGACAAAACGTATAAACTCCTTAAAGACAGCACAGGAACTGAGCTCTGAACTCCAGAATGCCCTAAGCTGTAATAGTGTCGCACTAACCGCTATACTATATATTGAAAAGCCTAGATAGAGTGGGCATGGAGAGGATTTTTTTGTATAATGGGGAAGTCTAGAACCAGAGGGCACAGCCTCAGAATAGAAGGGTGTCCCTTTAGAACAGAGATGAGAAGGAATTTCTTTAGCCAGAGACTGGTGAATCAGACAGCTGTCAAGGCCAAGTCATTGGATATATTTAAAGTGGAGACTGACAAGGTTCTTGATAAGCAAAGAAGTCAAAGGTCACGGGAAGAAGACAGAAGAATGGGGTTGAGAAGGATAACCATTCCCACAGTTCTGACTGAGAAGTTGCAGAACCTGGACCCTTGTAGCTCCCTCTGCAATTGGATCCTCAACTTCCTAACCGGAAGACCACAATCTGTGTGGATTGCTGATAACATATCCTCCTCACCAACAATCAACACTGGTGCACCTCTGGGGTGTGTGCTTAGCCCACTGCTCTACTCTCTATATATACATAACTATGTGGCTAGGCATAGCTCAAATACCATCTATAAATACCATCTATAAATTTGCTGACAATACAACCATTGCTGGTAGAATCTCACATGGTGACGAGAGGGCATACAGGAGTGAGATATGCCAACTAGTGGAGTGGTGCCGCAGCAACAACCTGGCACTCAACATCAATAAGACGAAAGAGCTGATTGTGGACTTCAGGAAGGGTAAGACGATTTTGGTTGCATCTATATGATGGTCTCAGGACACTTAGCAAATGAAACATCTGGAACAGGGCTGAAACCAGTCACTATTCGGTCTCCAATGAATACTTAATTAAGAACTTGCTCTGAATTGCCTACACTGCAAAAAGTTCAAATAAAGTCATTCACTGCCCATGAAGCGCACACAGGATGTTTTGGTAATATCAGAACGTAGGATATAAATAAAAGAAATATTTCCTTTTCTTTGCAGAAAGATTGGAAATTGCATCACACACAATCATAAAGGATTTCACTGCAAGCACAGGCCAACCTGAGAGACAAGATAGTATTCACCATCCTTCTGACGATGATGAAGAACGCTAATCTTCAATTTCCAGAAGAATTTGATCCTATTAGTTTAGTTGCCAGAAACTCTGTGCTTCTGTCAATTCCGTGCTTCATTAGATCACAGTATTTCATAAGGTAACATTAATAAAATTCCCAAAGACATAAATTTTTGACTTCTCTTTCCAATTTTGCTGTATGTATAGAAGCTGAAAACCTTCGGCTATGATCAATCTGGTCATCACAGAATATAGACCTGTATTTGTGTCTCTTGTATCCAGGAAAGGTGTCAGTAAAGTGAGGCAGAGATCTGGAAAAGGCAATTAATGCTTCTCACAGCAACTGCAGTTTAATAGAGGGCAGTAGCCTCTTAAGGGACTGACCTACATCGAGCAACAAACTTGCCCTCTCCAACATCTATAATTGCACAGCCAGGTTAATTCTGAAAATGCTGCTTTTACTGACTTTTGCTGACAGATGTGCAGCAGATTAAAACTGGCATCCCCCATGAATGCAGGCAAGACCTAAAACCCACCATAATATGACATAAAGGGAAAGTAGACTGTCGCTAGATGAAGAGGGGAGTGGTGGGGGGGAGGGCAAATTCGGATTCAGATTTCCTTCTCTCTCACACATATACGAAAGCTCAGACCTCAGTACAGCAAATAAGAGTTAATTTGGAGGCGACACAGCAGTGTAGCGGCTAGCATAACATTTCAGTTCAATTCCTGCGTTGTCTGTGAGGAGTTTGTACATTTCCCCTGTGACCATGTAGGTTTCCTCCAGGTGCTCCAGTTTCCTCCTACATTCCAACAAAGTACAGGTTAATACATTAATTAGTTACATTGGTGTTAATGAGCTCATTGGGCTAGAAGAGTCTGTACCGTGCTGTAACTTGAAGGAAAAAAACAAGCTAGAGAGAACTGAACTCTGATCATTGTAGCAACCAATATGATTTTATATTGTAAATGATAAAAGCAGATTATCATCAAAGATTGTTTCTGCTCTGATTAGGCTGTAACTTGAATAGAGAAAGGTGATTATCATAACGCTTTACAGTGCCCGCAGTAAAACTGCAATTCAATTCCCACTGCTGTCTGTAAGGAGTTTGTACAATCTCTTCATGACCACCCGGGTTTCCCCCAGATGCTTTGGTTGCCTCCCACACTCCAGAGCCATACAAGTTTGGTTAGTGAGTTGTGGGCATGCTATGCTGGCGCTGCAAGTATGGCGATATTGTGTGCAGACCCCATCCCATTCTTGGACAGTGTTATCTGTACCTACATGCTTGTGATGCAGCTACAAGCAAGTTTTTCATGGTACCTGTACCTCACTGTACTTGTCAGAATCAGAATCAGGTTTATTATCACCAGCATGTGTCATGAAATACCTGTGAACAGGGCAATAAACTTAACTTGACTCAATTTAACAATAAGAAGTTGTGTACATGCTATGTTGGCACCAGACTCATGGCGACACTTACGGGCTGCCCCCAATACGATGCAAATGACACATTTCACTGCACGTTAAGATGTTTCAATGTATGTGTGACAAATAAGGCTAATCTTTAATCAGAATCAAAGTTAGGCCTCAATACATAAATCTTACAGTTTAGTTCTTGGTGAAAAAGAGAAACATCTGTGGGGCCTTCTTTTCCTATGTATTGACAGAAAAGACGAAGAAAACACAGAAAAGATTATGGTCTGAATTCAGTGGTCAGTGGCAAAGGAGCAAAGCTCGATGTTCATCACAGTTTCAGCTATGCAAACATAATTTTGGCCACAACACTGCCATTCTGATTCCTTCTACAGTAGGATAACTAAGCAGGGTATTACGGGTAAAGGTATTGTTGCCATATTGGTAGAACATAGTACAAATCTCACCATGGCAACAAGGAAACTCAAATTCAGATAATTAAATAAGTCTAAAATAAAAACGACAATCTGTCTGTGAAATTATCTCACATCATCTGAAACTGTGCTTGTCCACAAATATTTAGTATACATCTATAGAAATAGTTTGAAGTTTTACTTTGTCACTATAACCTACTTGGTATTGGATAATTCACGTGTTTATTACCCACCTCCAAGTTCTCCTAAAAAAAAGCAGTGGTGAGACACCTCCTTGAACTGCACAATCTATCTAGTGAAGGCAAATTGGTGAACCTCATATTCCGTCTGGATAGCCACTTAACTGACGGTACAAACATCGATTTCTCTGACTTCCAGTACTTCCCCCCGCCCCCTTCTCTATTTTCCATTTCACGTTCTGGTTCCCTTCACACTCTTTCTCTTCTACTCGCTTGCCCATCACCTCCCTCTGGTGCCCCTCCTCTTTCACTCTCTCCCATTGTCCACTTTCTTCTCCTATCAGATTCATTCTTCTTTCAGCCCTTTACCTCTTCCACCTATCACCTCCCAGCTTCCTACTTCATCCCCCTCACCTGGTCTCACCTATCACTTGCTAGCTTATACTCCTACCCCTCCCCCCACCTTCTAATTCTGGCTTCTGCCCCCTTCCTTTCGAGTCCCGAATGTCAACTATTTATTCTCACCCATAGATGCTGCCTGACCTGTTGAGTTCCTCCAGCATTTTGTGTACACGTTGTCCTGGATTTTCAGCATCTGCAGAACCTCTTGTGCTTGTGTTGGTGTTCTGTTGTCACATACCAAACTACAGCTTCTACCCACCCCACCCTGTCACAACATTTCTGAATGGACCATAAACCCATTAACAGTACCTCATTATGTTGTTCTTCTTTTACACTACTTACTTATTTTTATATATTTCTTATTGTAACTTATAATTTTAATGTATTGTACTATACTATTGCAAAACCACAAGTTTCACCACATATGTCAGTGTTAATAAAATTGATCCTGATTCTGATTCTGGACCATATTCTGTCATGCTCCTGACTTGTGTCTTGTAGACAGTGGAATGGTTTTGGGATGTCTAGAGGTCAGACAATGCTCCACAGGAAAACACCCTCTGACCTATTCTTAATAGCTGAGGTATTTATATGTCCTGAAGAAGGGTCCCGGCCCAAAATGTCAACTGATTACTCCTTTCCATAGTTGCTGCCTGATCCGCTGCATTTTGTGTGTGTTGCTTTGGATTTTCAGCATCTGCAGGTTTCCTCATGTTTGCAATTTATACAAAGGTCAGGAATGATTCCCAGAATATTTTTTCAACAATGGCAATGCCATTAAATATTAAGGCAGACAGTTAGACACCTTCATGGTGGAGATGATTACTGATTTGCATACTTGTGACATAGATGTTATTTACTATTTATGGAGTCATAGAGCAAAGAAACAGGCCCTTCGGCCTATGCAGTCCAGACCAACCAAGAGGCCCATCTAAGCTAGTCTCATTAGCTTGCATTTGGCCCATATCACTCTAAACCAGGGGTTCCCAACCTTTTTTATGCTATGGATCCATACCATTAACCGAGGGGTCCGTGGACCCCAGGTTGGGAACCCCTGCTTTAAAGTTTCCCTATCTATGTACCTGTCCAAGTACAACAGGGATTCCCATGGACCCTTCAGTTAATGGTAGGGGTCAACGGCATGAAAAAGGTTGGGGATGCCTGTGCTACAAGTAAGGCTTCCTTCCACTCTAATTTTCAGGATTCGAAAGTGACAAATAAGGTCAATATAGCACAGTACAGTACAGTACAAGATCATCAGCCCACAATGTTGTACCAAGCTTTCAAACTTCTCTAAAGTTAATCTAACCTTTTCCTTCTACATAGCCCTCTAGTTTCCTATCATCCACACACATATCTAAGAATTTCTTAAACGTCCCTATTGTATCTGCCTCTACCACCACCTCTTGACAGGGCATTCCACACACCCACCTATCTCTGTGCAAAAAAACGTCACTCTGACATCCTCCAATTGCCTTAAAATTATGCCCCCTCTTGTATTATTGATGGCTCTGGGTCTCTACTCATTGGAATTCAGAAGAATGAAGGGTGACTTCATTGAAACTTATCAAATGTTGAAAGGCCTCGATACAGTGAATGTGGAGAGGATCTTTCCTATGGTGGGGGAGTCTGACACCAGAAGAGACAGCCTCAAAATAGAGGGCTGTCCTTTTAGAATGGAAATGAGGAGGAATTTCTTTAGCCAGCAAGTGATGAATCCGTGGAATTTGTTGCCACAGGCACCTGTGGAAGCCAAGTCTTTAAGTATATTTAAGGCAGAGGTCGATAGATTCTTAATAAGTCAGGCATGAAGGAATACAGGAAGAAGGCAAGAGATTGGAGCTGAGAAGGAAATGGATCAGCCATGGTGAAATGGAGGAGCAGACTTGATGGGCCAAATGGCCTAATTCTACTCCTATATCTTATGGTCATATGAGCCACTTTCATCCTAGGGAAAAAGTCTCAGGTTGAGCATTCATTCTATAATTCTTATTATCTTATACACCTCTATCAAGTCATTGCTCTTCGTCCTTCACTCCAAAGAGAAAATCCCTAGCTTGCTTGACCTTTCCTCATAAGACATGCTTTCTAATCCAGGCAGCATCTTGGTAAATCTCCTCTGCACCCTCTCTTGATTACAGATCAGCAAAGTGGTGTCTGATGGAGCAGAACAGTTCATAGTTTGTGAGCTAGTGTGGTCATTTTCCTCTGTATGGAGGACTTCTGTGTGTCCCAGTGCAAGAGGCTCAAGATTCACAAAGCCATTCCAAAGGCTCCTTCTGTACATTGAACATTCATGGACCAGGGATTCCTAATCACAAGTGGGAGAACTGCAGCACATTTATATTTCATGTTGATGCACTCACTGCCTGCTGGAGATGCAGTCTGGCAGCTATGTGGGATCGCAATGTCTCTTCTAAGAAATTAAATCAAGTTGAGTGATTTCCTCATTGGTTTTTGAAAACTGTTGGATCAAGGTTCAAATGCTCCCCAGGCTGAAAACCTTGTTGTACCATTAACGCCAAGGACGTATGCAGGGGAGTAAGTGAAGCAATCTCTATCCAGCTCCATAGCTCACTGCACAACCTGACACTCATTCAGCAACAGCAGGGTAAGGTCACTCACACTGCCGCTGTGGGAATGGGGAGTATTTTAACAAGAGCTTTTCCCTCTATAACACCATGTTAGAACTGATTTCAGGATGCCAGAACATAAAAAACTGCCTCATCCTTTAATACTGATAGACTTGGCAACAAGGAGAAATATTTCGTTCTCCTTTACACTTGTGTACTATAACTCACATTAACAATCTTCAATCTTGAAAAACTTACATTTATCTGACATTCTTGAAGTAAAAGGCACAAAATTAAAGAAAAGATAAAGAATTTCCATATTTCTATCATCCATGTGCCTATCTAAGAGCTTGTTATAGCTCACTAGGATTCGACACTAGGACAGTGAGCTGCTTACTGTTTACCTCAGTGCACTTGACAAGCACTTTGAATTATATTTTATTAACTTGTTTATGATAATATTGTGTTTTATGTGCTGTGTGTGATACATGTTTTTGTGGGTGCACTGTGGTCCAGAGGAACGTTGTTCCGTTTGGTAGGATGTATGTACAGTCAGATGACAATAAATTTGAACTGGAACTTAAATGTCCCCCTACCACCACACCTGGTAGGGCATTCCAGGCACTAATTCTACTCCTAGGTCTTATGGTATTAATAGCTGCACCAGGTGACTTCTAAATTTGTTGAAGTTAGCCCTGTTCACTGAAATAATTTTGTGCTATTTGGTTGTCCTTCCACTTTTATTTATTTATTGAGACACAGTGCGAAATAAGTCCTTCTGGCCCCTCGAGTCACACCAGCCAACAATCCCCTAATTTAACTCTAGCCTAATTATGGAACAATATACAATAACTAATTAACCTACCAATCAGCATGTCTTTGGACTGTGGGAGGAAACTGGAGTACCCATGTGGTCACGGAGAGAACATACAAACTCCTTACAGGCAGCGGTGGAATTGAACCCAGGTTGCTGGTACAACCACTAGGCTACCGTATCGTCATATCTGATGTAAACTTACATCAGAAAGATCAGTGCTCCTTATGTCTCTCCACTGAGATATTTTCCATTTGGCTGTCAAGATCCAACACTGCCTCCATCCTCACTGAGCTGGAAAGCATTAAGCTGGCGGTTAAGAACGTTTTCCTGAACATAGTTAAGAAATTCCCTACCTTCTCTCAACACTGTTATTGCAGTAATCAGCAACGGAAACATCAAAGCATACAGTGGAATGTGCCATTTGCGTCAATGGCCAACACAGTCTGAGATGTGCTGGGAGGCGGCCCTCAAGTGCCAACAGCATGCCCACATCTCACTTACCCTAACCCGTACGTGTTTGGAATGTGGGAGAAAACCAGAAAACAGGAGGAAACCCACTGGTAGAAGGTACAAACTCCTTACAGACAGTGGTGGGAATTGAACCATTCGGGGGACGCTGCCGCAGAATTAAACGCTATGCTGCCGTGTCTACCAAGCAATCCATAAAATAGGAAGATGGCTAACTAAATCCTTGACACAAAAGTAGGGTAAGGCGAATCACTGGAGGAAAAAAATAAATAAAATCTTTAGCAATGAAAAGGAATATATTCAAAGTTCAAAGTAAATTTTATTATAAAGTACATATATGTCACTATATACAACCCTGAGATTCATTTTACTCTGGGAATACTCCATAAATCTACAAAATAATAATCATAAATACTTTTGTAGATCAATAAAAGACCTTCCAACTAGGGCATTCAACTGGAATGCTGAAGACAACAAACTGTGTAAAAGTAAATATAAATAAATACCAATAAATAACAGAAGCATCAGATGAAGAGTCCTTGAAAGTGAGACCATTAGTTGTGGGAACATCTCAATGGTGAGGCAAGTAAGGTTATCCCCGTTAGTTCAAGAACCTGATGGTTGAGGGGTAGTAACTGTTTTTGAACCTGGTGGTGACCTCCTGCAGTTTTTTAGATACTGATTAAAATTACTAATCAATTTTTACCTCTATATCATAAAAAGATAATTCCACCTTCTCTTAACAAAAATACATTTTCCATATCAATGCAAGACAAAATCATTTAAACAAAGTCGAGCAAGCCATCTCTCATAGAGATTAAGGAAAATAATGCCCATGGCACTATTGAATTGCTGTACTTTTTTGATTGATTTGTTGCCTTGTTAACAACAACGATTTTATAATTTTATTATTTGTTATTAGCTACAGTGTGTTGCTTTTAGTTTAACAGCTTCTTTGATTTTGACGTGACTCAACGTGTATGCCTTGGGCAGCGACGGGGCCAGCATGCAAAGAGAAGCAGCTGCCCAACTCATTGGTTACTTTAAACAAACATTTCATTTTCCAAATGATCCAGCTTGAAGGTAACGTCTCCAACTGGAAGGTCATTAACTGGTTCAGGGCACTACAGCAAAGATGCAGACACTCAGATCAACAGTCTGCTCTTTGGAAGAGCTACCTATTTAGTTCTGTTGGATTAGGGTGTAGAATTGTTATTTTCCTTTCTAATACACTCAGTGGCTTCTTTATTAAGTATTCCTGTACACCTGCTTGTTAATGCAAATACCTAATTAGCTAACCATGTAGCAGCAACTCAATGCATAAAAGCATGCAGACATGATCTAGAGGTTCAGTTGTTGTTTGGACCAAACATCAAAATGGGGAAGAAATGTGATCTAAATTACTGTGACTGTGAAATGATTGTTGGTGCCAACAGGGTGATTTCAGTATCTCAGAAACTGTTGATCTTCTATGATTTTCATGCACAATAGTCTCTAGAGTTTACAGGTAATGGCGCAAAAAACAATAAAATATCCAGTGAACAGCAGTTCTGTGGGGAAAAAACACTGTTAATGAGAGAGCTTTGCAGACTGGTTCAAGCTGACTGACAGGAAGGTGACAGTAATTAAAATAACCACGTATCACAACAGTGGTGTGCAGAAGAGCATCTCTGAACACGTCAAACCTTGAAGTGGATGGGCTACAGCAGCAGAAGTCACGAACATACACTCAGTGGCCATTTTATTAGGTCTCTCTTACAATAATCATCTATATACATGTAATTGTTCAGTGAATTTTCAAAAATTGTAGAATATTCCTGAGGAGCCTGGATGAGGACTCTGAACTCCAGGCCTCAAATTCCAGACATGGAAGAGCATGTCCATAACTTACTACCCCTAACCTGTACATCTTAGAAATGTGGGAGGAAATTGGAGCACACCATCACAGGGAGAATATACATACTTCTTACAGACAGCGGCAGGAATTGAACCCTGATCAATGATCACTGGCTACACTAACCTAATTAATAGCATGGTCCTATAAATAAACAGTAAGTTGACCTGATGAGAGGTTATTCGTTGAGAGGGCCTAATGGGGAAGATTTCAAGAAGTTGTTGCACTTGTGAAAGAAACAAAAACTGAGGGTCATAAATATGAGGTGATGAATATTAAATCACATTAATAAGCAGGTACTTTTTATCCAGTCAACAGCAAGGTATGGAAGTCACACCTTTACCACAGGGAGTAGTTGAGGCAAGATTACATTGATGCCTCAACTATGCCTCAAATAAATAATGAAAACATACAGTAGTATGGGATACATGATTGGGATGGGATGAAAGAAATATGAGGCTCGAGTTAAACATACACACCAGCATAGACCATTTGGACTGAATGATTCATTTTTGTAAAACTCCACATAAACCGTCCCCACTGAATCTTTATTATTACCTAATTTTATAAATAATGATTTATGAAGGAAGATGCAAAGAAGGTAAACAAAAAGCCATATTAAATGGATTTTTCTCTGAATATTAAAGCTCTTTGAATTTCTAGCGTTTCTTTCGAATGGTCCAAAATGATAATGATCTCGATTTCCCAAATGGGCTAAAAATATTATTTTATAAATGAGAACGGACACATTATTGAACACCTGCCAAAACGGCCCTGCTAAACCTGGGCACATGTAAGAATAAATTTTACATCTGCTTTAGTGTGCACCTACAAATATGTTGTAAAAGAAACCATCCACACAATTATTCTGTGACTACAATAATTACTTGGATGCTTAAAAATACATAGCTAATCTCTCATTTACATAAAACATCATTTTCTGAAGACAGACTAAAATACCTATAGAAGTCAGTGGTCAAACCATGGACTGGCCTCTGTGAGACACACCTAAATGGCCGCAGTGCCATCTACAGGCTAACAGTGAGTTAGGGAATCATTTTGATAGAGCTTCACGTTCATTTATTTATCACATGTACATTGAAACATACAGTGAAATGTGCAATCTTAATTTGATAACCAACACAATCTAAGGATGCAATTGAGGCAGCCGTTAAGTGTGGCCACACAATCTGGCGCCAACATCATATGCCCAACGTGTTCAGCAGAGCAACACAACAGCAAAATAAAACCTTTTCCTCCCTCCTATCCAGCCATCCTCTCACACAGAGAGAAAAATAGAGATAGACAGACAGGGAGAGATAAAGAAAGAGATCGAGAGACAGATAGATAAAGATAGAGAGAGAAAGACAGAGTGGGAGAGAGATAGAGAAAGAGATCGAGAGAGATAGAGATAACGATAGACAGAGATAGTGAGAGATAGGTAGAGAAAAAGAGACAGTGATAGAGATAGACAGAGCAAGAGAGATAGAGAAAGAGATGGAGAAAAAGAGAGAGAGATAGAGATAGAAACAGAGAGAGAAAACAATCAACCTGAAACATCAGTTCCGTTTCTCTCTCCACAGGTACTAGTTAACCTGTTGAGGATTTCCAGCATTCTATATTTATATATCAGACTTCCAGAAACTTCCATATTTTTTTGTTTGAACAATCCATGGCTGAGTAAAAATGAATAATTTTCATTTGAGTTAAACAAATCAAATTCTGTTTTGAATCACAACTCTACAACATTCTACAACAGCAGCTACCCTTCCATAAGAACCGCATACCAGTAGATTTGAATTTACGTTATGTACTGTATTGTTTTTGTGAAAGATCAGAGATGAGTGTCAAATGTTTGCAAGTGTATGCATTTAAAATCTATTAAAATTTTTGTTCTCAGGTGAATAAGCACCATGGAATTTAGTCATTATAAGTCTCTTTCCCATTCTCTCTCCATCTCTCTATTCCATTGCAAACAGAGGCATAAGACTCTACAAATACTTCAGAAACAAGCCAGAGAAACTTTATTTTAAAACAGAGAAAGGGGAAAGACACCAGCTCAAATTGTTAGTCCTGACGAAGGGTCTCGGCCTGAAACATCAACTGCACCTCTTCCTAGAGATGCTGCCGGGCCTGCTGCGTTCACCAGCAACTTTTATGTGTGTAGCTCAAATTGTAAGGTTGGTTATATAAGTAGATAAGTGAAAAAGGGTAATACAGAGGGTACATATTCAATAAAAATCACTTCTGTTTGGAGGAACTCAAAGATAAAACCTTTTCTAAATTTTGCATATGCTAGAAATCTAGAGCAACACACACAAAATACTAAAGGAACTCAGCAGGTCAGGAAACATCTAGTATGAATAAAATAAACATGAAGTAAAATAAACTGTCAAAATTTCAGGCTGCGACCCTTTATCAGGACTGGAAAAGAAGAGGCAAGTAGCCAGAATAAGGTTGGGGGGAGAGGAAGGAGTACAAGCTGGCAGATGAGAGGTGAATCCAGGTGAGGGAGAAGGTGGGTGAGTAAGCAGGAGGGGTGAAGTAAAAAGCTGGGAGTTGATAGGTAGAAGAAGAAGAAGAATAGGGGAGGACAATGGACCATGGAAGAAAGGGAAGGAGGAGGAGGGGAACAACGGGTGATGGGCAGGTGAGAAGAAGGACAGAGAGGGGATATGTCTGCCTTCCATTCATAGGGAATTTTAAAGGGCTCTATCAAGATAAAATACAATAGAGATTTCAAACAAAAACTTCTGTACAGAACATATCATTAGACCAGGGGTTCTAGACCTGGGGACCACAGATGCCTTGCTTAATAGTATTGGTCCATGGCATAAAAAAGGTTGGGAACCCCTGAATTACACTATCAATCACTCGATTACAAGGAACTGAAACAGGTAGCACAGTTACATTAAAGGGGAAGGTAAGAAAGTATGTAAGAAAGAAAGGAATTTAAAACTACAGTAGATGGACCAAATGGCCTATTCCTCTGTTGGCCATTCCAAGCAAGAAAAGAAAGACTTGCAATTATATAGTCCCTTTCATGACCCAAGACATCTGGACATACTTTTAAAATCAATGAAGTACTTGGAAAGTACAGTTGTCATCAAGGAAACACACAGATCAATTAGTGGAAAGAAAGCTCCCAAAAAATGACTGGATAATTTGCTTTAGCAGTATTAACTGATGATAAGCAGGGAGACTCCTTGACCTCCGCAAATCTTCAAAAAAGTGCCATGGGATGACAGTGGTAAAGCGGTGAGTGTAACACTTTACAGGGCCAGCAATCGGTGTTCAATTCCACCTCTATCTGTAAGGAATTTGTATATCCTCCCCATGACCACCTGAGTTTCCGCTGGGTGCTCTGATTTCCACACACATTCCAAAGATGTGCAGGTTAGGGTTAGTAAGTGTTAACGTTGGAAGGGTGCTGACACTTGCATACCCTTGGACAATGCTGATCTTTGATGCAAACCATGCATGACACAGCATGTTTCGATGTACATGTGGCAAATAAAGTGAATCCTTTATCTTTTTATCTCTTTAAACATCTGTTCCAATAGATAGTGTCTCTAAGTGTGGTATTTTCTCGATGATGCAAGAGCACCAGCCTAAATTTTTGCAGTCAAGCTTCTGGATTGAGCCTTGAACCCAGAACCTTCCGTCTCAAAGTGCTACATTTATTCATTCATTCATTCATTCATTTACTTATTGAGAGACAGTTTGGAATAAGCCCTTCCGGCACTTCGAGCCACGCCGCCCAGCAATCCCCAGATTTAACCCTAGCCTAATCATGGGATAGTCTACAATAACCAATTTAACTACCAACCAGTTTTCATTGTGGCTTTATGTTGGGGGAGCAGCATCGGTGCTGGTGATGCAAAAAGTCTAAGTAAGCTCATCAGAAAGGCTGGATCCATCCTTGGCTACAACCCGGACTCTTTTGAGTTAGTAGTGGAGAGGAGGTCACTAAACAAACTGTTATTCATTATGGACAATCAGGCATATCCTCTCCATGACCTACTGAATAAGCAGCAGAGCACTCTTTCGAACAGGTTCATTCAGCTCCGCTGTCACAAGGATCGTTACAGAAAATCTTTCCTACCAAATGCAATAAGTATATACAACAGTTCATCTCTGTGCGACAGGAGAACACACATCATAGTACAATAGGCTCTGTTTTACTATTTTGTAAATTATTGCATATTATTGTACATTGGTAAATTATTATTGTGTATATTATTACTCTGTACTTTATTATTAGTTGATATTATTATATATTTATTATTATCAATAAGTGTTTTAAATGTTGCTGCTGTAACAAAATAATTTTCCACTCAGCATCACTAAAATACTTATTACTATTATTATTATGACTTTGGACAGTGGGAGGAAACTGGAGCACCCGGAGGAAACCCGTGCAATCACGAGGAGAACGTACAAACTCCTCCAGGCAGTGGCGGGAATTGTAATGTGTTATGCTATGCTGCTGTACATGGAGCTTTTCACAGAGTCATAGAGTCCCGGATCACTACAGCATGGAAAGAGGCCCTTCAGTCCATCTAGCCCATGCTGTTAGTCTGTTAGTGCCACTGACCCACAATTTGCAATTTCAATATAATTCAGCAAGGAAGAGTTCCCACCAAAGCTAACATTTCAAAAGCTTTGGCTCATTTATTTCTTTATTTAGAAACTTATATCTAAGCTGAGAGGCGGTAAACTCAAAGGAGATACGCAGGGCATATCTTCTACATGGAGAGTGGTGGTGTGCCCCTGGGGTGGTGAAGAAGAAAAATATGATAAAGACGTTTAAGAGGTTCTTCAATAGCCAAATGCATGAGCAGAGAATGGGGGAATATTGACACAGTGCAGCCAGAAGAAATTGTTTAGTTAGCTGTTTAATTACCAGCGTAATTAGATTAGCATAACATCACGACCCAAATCTCATTCCTATGTTCTAAAATATACAAGAGACAAACCATAGTAGAAAAAAAATTAGCGTTATTTGTTACATGTACATCAAAACACAGAGTGAAATGTGTCGCTTCTGTCAACGACCAACACAGTTCGGGGATGTGCTAGTTAGTGTGCCCACAACTTACTAATCCTAACCTATAAGTCTTTGGAATGTGGGAGGAAATTGGAGAACCAGGAGGAAACCCACATGGACCTGTGGTTTCAATGTACGTTTCTAGGTACATATGACACATAAACCTAATCTTCAATCTTTCTTATCTTTAAACTTTGTACAAAAGCATCTTAAAAGTTATTATTGTATTTGCTTTCACCACCACCACTGGCAGCATGATCCTGGTACCTACCTCACTCTGTGTTAAAAAAACATGCCTAGCACAACTCCTTCAAACTTCTCAGCTCACGAACTCTTCATCAGAACAGAACGACGAGAGGGCTATCACACGACAGTTCATTCACTTATTATGTTCCATATCGTATCATGTGGGTGATCATGACAACGATTGTTCTTGGCAAATTTTTCTACTGAAGTGGTTTTTATTTGTCTTCTTCTGAGCAGTGTGTTTACAAAATGGGTGACCCCAGCAGCAAGCAAGTGTGAGAGAAAGACCAGTGACATGCAGGCACCTTCCGCTGGCAGACAGCGCTGAGCACCCGCTCGCCTTCCACTCTCATCCCTGTTGGTTTCAATCTTGCTCAACACTTTAATTGGTGAGATCAGCAAGAAATGGAGTTAATCATGGGCTCACACCCTGTCTCCAGGCCGCACATTCGCTCGAAACCTCACCAAATTCCCTCAGAGATAGCAAAGTACCAGGTCACTCAATCAGCCCGAAAACACTCCATCAAAATGTAAATCACAGGTTTCAATAGTAGCAGAATCATACTTGAAAGACGTAGAAGTAAAAGTAGTTGTTTTGTGAACTGACAGAAGTGCGTCACATTTGGTGGTGTTGTTTGCTGGCACCATCCTCTTCGTGACAAAACGAATCAAAAAAGTATAGTCACACATGTAAAAGAGGAACTTACTTGAAATGATTAAACTTTTCATTAAGACTTGAGACTTAGAGCATACTGGTCAGGATCATGGCTTACACTGTGAATCAATGGAGCATTAGAGGAGGCTGAAGGCAGAGAGGCCAGAACAGAAGTGAAGTGGAAAATTAAAGAGATAAGTGACTGATTCAGTATCATCCTTACAAATCAAGTGAATGCACAAAAGATTATGCGGATGGAGCAATGCACAGAAAGCTAGAGGAATTCAGTAGGTTCAGTAGCATCTATGGAAGGAGGGAAGTGATAGGGTCCTGATGAAGGGTCTCGATCCAAGATTCAAGGTTGTTTAATGTCATTTCCTTAAGTGTAAAAGAAAATGAAATAAATGTTATTCCAGATCCGATGCAGCAAAAAACCCTAGTAAGATAGACAACACAATAAATACATAAAATAACATATGCATTATTTGTATACCCATAAAGTGATGCTGGGCTGTACATAAGGTGACCGACAGGAAAGTGATGGTGTGGTTGTGGAGGGATGTGAAAGGAACTATTTTTGAGTCTGGTGGTCTTGGCATTGACACTACATAGCTTCCTCCCTGATGGGACTGGAGCAAAAAGTACATGAGCACGATGGGTGGGATACTTCATGATGTTACTGGGCCTTTTCCGGCACTTTACTGTATATACATCCTTAATAGTGCTGGTGATGCGTTGGGAAATTTTGACCACCTATTGTAGAGCTGGCTGGTGGTGTAGAGGCATCTGCACCGGACTTCGAGGCCAGTGATCCTGGGTTCCAATCCAGTCGGCTCCTTACACGCTTTCCAACCCTGCTGGGTTGAGCGTCAAGCCAGCAACTCGGCTTCGTCAAAAAAACAGCCAAACACTAAAGAAACAGCAAGATTGCTGCTCAACACACCACAAAGGCATAGAGAGCAGCAACAAAATTGTTGCAGAATGTCTGCTATCCATTTCCCTCTATGGGTGATGCCAGCTTTTTGAGTGTTGCTGCAAATGAGTAGCTTGCAAGCACCACTGCACACCTCCAATTTCACGCATTGTATTTCTCACCTCCCATGATGTAGTCTCCTCCATACTGGAGAAACTGCACTCAAAGATTGGGTGACTGCTTTGCAGGATACCCCTATTCAAACTGCAAGAATGACCTTCATGCTCCATTCACAGTAATGTGAATGCTTGACCTGAAATATCAGCTCTGTTTCTCTTCCCACGGATGTAGCAAATCTCCAGCGTCGCAGTTTCTTTTGCTTTGCATGAGATTGCATAACCTTGATAAATAAAAAATCCAGGGAAATGAAGAGAAAGAAAAAAAATCATCCAGCAGGTTTCTTATTCACCCTTCAGCTAAAGAAATCTTCCTCATCTCTATTCTAAAGCATTCTAAAGGGTTGCGGATGTTGTTCCTTTATTCAAGAAAGGGAGTAGAGATAGCCCAGGAAATTATAGACCAATGAGTCTTACTTCAGTGGTTGGTAAGCTGATGGAGAAGGTCCTGAAAGGCTGGATTAATGAACATTTGGAGAGGTATAATGTGATTAGGAATAGTCAGCATGGCTTTGTAAAGGGCAGGTCATGCCTTACGAGCCTGATTGAGTTTTTGAGGATGTGACTAAACACACTGATGAAGGAAGAGCAGTAGATGTAGTGTATATGGATTTCAGCAAGGCATTTGATAAGGTACCTCATGCAAGGCTTATTGAGAAAGTAAGGAGGCATGGGATCCAAGGGGACATTGCTTTGTGGATCCAGAACTGGCTTGCCCACAGAAGGCAAAGAGTGGTTGTAGGCAGGTCATTTTCTGCATGGAGGTAGGTGACCAGTGGTGTGCCTCAGGGATCTATTCTGGGACCCTTACTCTTCGTGATTTTTATAAATGACCTGGATGAGGAAGTGGAGGAATGGGTTAGTAAGTTTGCTGGTGACACAAAGGTTGGAGGTGCTGTGGGTAGTGTGGAGGGCTGTCAGAGGTTACAGCGGGATATTGATAGGATGCAAAAATGGGCTGAAAAGTGGCAGATGGAGTTCAACCCAGGTAAGTGTGAAGTGGTTCATTTTGGTAGGTCAAATACAATGGCAGAATATAGTAATAATGGTAAGACTCTTGGCAGTGTGGAGGATCAGAGGGATCTTGGGGTTCAAGTCCATAGGACGCTCAAAGCAACTGCGCAGGTTGACTCTGTGGTTAAGAAGGCATACAATGTATTGGCTTTCATCAATCGTAGAATTGAATTTAGGAGCCAAGAGGTAATGTTGCAGCTATATAGGACCCTGGTCAGACTACACTTGGAGTACTGTGCTCAGTTCTGGTCGCCTCACTACAGGAAGGATGTGGAAGCCATAGAAAGGGTGCAGAGGAGATTTACAAGGATGTTGCCTGGATTGGGGAGTATGCCTTATGAAAACAGGTTGAGTGAACTCGGCTTTTTCTTCTTGGAGCAACAGGGGATGAGAGGTGACCTGATAGAGGTGTATAAGATGATGAGGGGCATTGATCGTGTGGACAGTCAGAGGCTTTTTCCCAGGGCTGAAATGGTTGCCACATGAGGACACAGGTTTAAGGTGCTGGGGAGTAGGTACAGAGGAGATGTCAGGGGTAAATTTTTATTCAGAGAGGGTGAGTGCGTGGAATGGGCTGCTGGCAATGGTGGTGGAGGCGGATACGATAGGGTCTTTTAAGAGACTTTTGGATAGGTACATGGAACTTAGAAAAATAGAGGGCTATGGGTAAGACTAGTAATTTCTAAGGTAGGGACATGTTCTGCACAACCTTGTGGGCCGTAGGGCCTGTACGGTGCTGTAGATTTTCTATGTTTCTATCCTTCTATTCCGAGGCTGTGCTCTCTGGTCTTAGACTCCCCATAGAAGGAAACATCCTCTCTATGTCCACTCTAACTAGGCCTTTCAATATTCGGTAGGTTCCAATGAGATCCCCTCTCATTCTTCTAAACTCCAGCGAGTTAATGTGGACCATGGTCTGAATGTTTTACTGATCATAAAGCATTCTGATGACGGTCCACATGAAACATCATCAGGACCAGGCAGGAAAAGTAAACAGTGGAATCAATGTGGTGACTCCACCATAATGTGGTTGTCTTTCAGCAGAACGTCTCGTCCCCCAGCAACACACAAGGAGCTGGAGGAACACAGTGGATCAGGCAGATTCTAAGGAGGGAAATGGACAGTCAACTTTTTGGGTTGAGGTCCTTCAGTAGCCCGATGAAGGTCTCAGTCCAAAACACTAGCCATCCATTTCCTTCCACAGATGCTGCCTGTCCTGCTGCATTCCTCCAGCACTTAGTTGTTCTCGGTTTCAGCATCCACAGTCCCTCTTGTGTCTCTGTCTCATCAAGTAAGCACCAAGACCTTGTTTAGCATGTCATAGAGTTATAGAGCACCACAGCACAATAACAGGTCCTTCAGCCCATCTAGTCTAAACAAAACTGTTACTCGACCTAGTCCAACCAGCCTGTACCTGGACCATTGTCCTCCCTACTCCTTCCATCCATGTACTTCTCCAAGCTTCCCTTAAATGTTGCAATTGA
Organism: Mobula birostris; assembly: GCF_030028105.1. NCBI lineage: Eukaryota > Metazoa > Chordata > Chondrichthyes > Myliobatiformes > Myliobatidae > Mobula > Mobula birostris. Next base: position 5,782,329 of record NC_092385.1, on the reverse strand, counting down.
ACCTGCATCCACCACTTCTGCTGGTGAGAAAATCTTCCCTGTCAGAACATTCCTATTGGCAGATTGGTAAATTGCATGCCATCTGTGCAGATCATTTCATTACAACAGTGCCTTGAATTAATACAAGGGAAAACAGTAACAGAATGCAGAATTATTCTATCTGGGTAGCCTCCAACCTGATGCCATTAACATCGATTTCTCAAACTTCCAGTAATTGCACCCCGTCCTCTCCTTCACCATTTCCCATTCTCGCTTCCCTCTCACATCTTCTCTTCAAACCTGCCCATCACCTCCCTTTGATGGTCCTCTCCCTTCTCTTTCTTCCATGGTTTTCTTTCCTCTCCTATCAGAGTCCTCCTTCTCCAGCCCTTTATCTCTTTCACCAAGCAACTTCCTAGCTCTTTACTTTCCCCCTCCCCCTTTCCCGGTTTCACCTATCACCTACCACCTTGTACTTCTTTCTCTCCTCCCCCCCATCTTCTTATTCTGACCTCCTTCCCTTTACTTTCCAGTCCTGATGAAGGGTCTCAGCCCAAAACATCAACTGTTTACTCATTTCCATAGATGCTGTCTGCCCTGTTGAGTTCCTCCAGCATTTTGTGTGCAGTTACGCAGAGTCAAGTGTTTCAGTTACAGAGAAAGTGCAGTGAAGGCAGACAATAAGGTGCAAGGCGATCATAAGGTGAATTGTGATGTCAAGAGTCCATTCTCATCGTACTAGGGGACCAATCAAGAGATTTAAACAGCAGAATAAAAGCTGTTACTAAGCTTGGTGTTACGTGATTTCAGGCATTTGTATCCTGAAGAGAAAATGTCTGGAGTATGTGGGTCTTTGATTGTGTTGGCCGCTTTACCAAGATAGTGAGACATGTAGACAGAGTCAAGAGGGAAGGCTAGTTTCATCGATGTGCTAAGCTAGGACCACAATTTTCATGCAATCTAGCACGTTGGTCAGAAAGCAAGTATCCCTCACAACAGCTGCCCTGGAATGACACTGTTGCCCATCTTCTTCGTGATTGAATCTTTGTGAGGAGTGTCTGCGATGAAATGTAAAAGGTTGATCCTGAAGAAATGCAGAACACAGGACCTTGCGTTGCATTAACTAATCCCAGGGGCATACACTACAAATAATATCAGCTGCTACTGGGAAACAATCGGAGCATGAACGGCACTCTTTGGTCCACAGTTTAGGGTTTTCCTGCTGCTTCACACAAATTAGCATTCCCATGAACTATTTGTTGCAAGGCTGAAAATGAATGATAACTGATTATATGCTAATATTAAGCAATAAAAATAATATGACTTTTTGTGTAAACGTCCAGTAGATTTGAATGCTCCATGTTAAAGTGTTGAATTCTGTAAGCACATTTTGTGTGCCCAGATAGTGTTCCCCCATGGTTTTATTTATTTGTTTAAGGCCCTTCTGCCCCATAGAGCCTGCGCTGCCCAATTACATACGTGACCAATTAACCTACTAACTTGTCCATCTTAGGACCGTGGGTGGAAACCGGAGCACCTGGAAGAAACCCGAACAGTCATGGAGAGAACATACAAACTCCTTACAGACAGCATGGAATAGAACCTGGGTTATTGGCGCCGTAATAGCGATACACTACCACTGCACCACCATGCTGCCCTGATAACTACAGGCTTCAGTTTCTGAGAAATGGTCATAACCCAGTGGAGAGGCGACAGTGAAGCAGGCGTGGTAAGAGCGGCCGCAGTTGACCTTTCTGACTCAGTGAGTGAACGAGTGAGTCTGCTCAGTTTTGCTGAGTCCTTGAGTGCTGTGGCTCAGGGTTGGTGAGGGAAGGGAGAAGAGAAGGCGTGCAGAGATTCCCCCATTCCCGCCAGGCAGAAGATGCCTCCAATCCAGCTAATCCAACTCCATCCATCCCGCTATCTTTCAAACACTCGTCCGTAAGTACAGGGGTTCCATAGGTTCGGAGTTCATAACCCACGGAGAGCCTACATTGTGAGGAAAAAATCTTCCTCACTTAAAGCACTCTCCTTGTCACTTTTTCCTTTTTGATGCAGTCATTAATCAGAAACATGGACTCCTTGTGTCTTTCCAGCCATTATCGCCTAATCTGTTGAGAGCTGCTAGCTTTCTCTACATTGTTGGTGTAGACAGGAGCATGCACACTGCCCCATTCCTGTGAATGACATAACTCAGTTCAAGGGTCAGAAAAGCAGCACTCAAAAGCCATTTGGCAGGTCACATTAAATGTCCCCAGTGTAGATAGATACAGAATCAACTGTGCTTCGACACAAGCATCAAAATTAAAATGCTGGAAATACTCAGTGGATAATGCTTCAGGTTGAAAACTTTTCCTCATAAGTGTTTCCAATAACTTCTATTTATATTTCATTTTCCAGCATCAACAGATTGATTTTCACTTACAACTGAAAGAATAAGTTCTGTCAAACTAAAGCAAGATCAAACATCAAACCCAGCCCTTTTCACCTTCATCATTCCCCTTAAATCCATCGATGGTCACTGGACATGACAGGATGCCAGACACCCAGCTAATTTTTCTCCTGGAATCAATCATAGCAGTTAGCACGTTGTTCATAGAGCTCGGGGCGCCAGAGTTCAGAGTTCAGTTCCGATGTCCTCTGTAAGAAGTTTTGATGTTCTCCATGTGACAGTGTGGGTTTCCTCCGGGTGCTCTGGTTTCCTCGCTACAGTTAGTAAGTCAATTGGTCATTGTAAATTGTCCTGTGATTGGGCTGGGGTTAAATAGATGGGCTGCTGGGTGGTGCAGCTCACTGGGTGAGATGAGGAAGGGCAGATGGGGGAGAGGGGAGACAAAGAGAGAGGAGAGGGGCAAGAGGGGAGAGAGAAAGAGGGGGAGAGGGGGAAAGGCTTACCTCAGTGTGGTGTGCAAGACAGCAGGCGCACTTCTCTCCAATACGATAGTGCTTACGCATTAAAATACTTCCGCAAGTTGTGGATTGTGAAAGAAACACAATAAACACAGGTTCTTTCTGGCGAACATGAGAAATATTTATGATACTCTCATTGCTATTTAATCTAAGATTTGCTAAATGAGCCCAGATCAGGAGTCAATTCCATGTCCCTTGGTTTATATAGTTTAATATTACACAAGGTGATAGAATGACAAAACACAGAGGATAACTTAAACCATTTAGTGAGTGAGGTCTGTTGCCTTTCACTCCTAGTCAGTCACAAGGAGCAAATAACGTGACCACCAGCCCTAAAGCAAAACTATTAATCATCGAATGTCAGTAGGATTGGAGACCCTAGCACCAGCTGCAAAGTTGAGGAATAATGAAATTGGTAACATATAAGCAGAAATTATTTCTGAATGCCAAGTCTGTAACAAAAGCAATTTTAAATGGGAACATTATCTAGTTCACTGGGGACCATTACCACATTTTGATGGAAATGTTTGCAAATTGCTGAAGAGGCAAAGCTTTAACTGCCATTTCTAAATCCCCAATACAGCGTAGACCAAAACATAATAGAATAATAAGCAGTTCTACAAGTACCCTGCAGGGCAAAACCTAGAAGGCAAGGGGCGACACCTGATGTAGTACTTGATGGTTTGCTGGGCTACATTGATGTGCCAACTGCAGCCAAGCAGAAAACTGTTACATTTAAGGGGTGGTGTATTTATAGTACCGGCTATAAGATTGAGGTTCAAGTCCCACCGCTGTCTGTAAGGAGTTTGTATGTTCTGCCCGTGAATGCATGGTTTCTTCCCTCATTCCAAAGTTGTATGGATTGGGTTAGTGCGTGTGGACATGCTATGTTGGCGCCAGAAGCAGGGCAACACAAATCCAGCACAATTCTCACTGATTTGACACAAACGACGCATTTCAATGTTTGTTTCCATGTAAAATAATTTTTTATTGTTAACCTTTAAGGGGGAAGGAAGTGAAAGAAGAGAAAATTAACCCATTATCCCCACCCAGTGATGAATGCCAAGGGAAGAAAAGTGATATCAGCTCCGATCGCGAACTTTTAATTAAAACATATGCTGACAATACTAAGCATTAGATTTCCATTTGTCATTTATCGCTAATATGTGTATAAATTAGAAACAACTTGAGGATATCTTCTACTTTGAGCCCCAGTTCTTCATGTGATCACCAGGAACCATCAACTCCCACATCATGCAGCTACAACACATCACCTTCTTTCAAAGTCTCAACCAAAAGTTCAACATTCAGAGTACATTATCGAAGTATGTGTGCAGTATATAGCCCTGAGATTTGTCTTCCCACAGACAGCCACGAAACAAAGAAAACCATGAAACCTGTTCAAAGAAAAGATCAAACACTCAACACACAAAAAAATCATGCAAACGGCAAAAAAATGCAAAACCCACAGAATATAAAACATCAAACCACATAGTCACTGAAACAGTCTAGGAATGTTTAGTTTTGTTGAGTTCAGTTGAATTTAGTGCTGTGCTGTTCGTTGACTGCAGGCTGCAGAGCCAATCCGCCTCAATCAAAATCGCACAGAACAGCAATAAAGGAGTAACAAGAAACAAGAAATATAACTGAACCACAAGCTTACTAAGCTATTAGTCCATCTGAACAGGTTAAAGAGGAAAGCTTGAGGGCCCTCACTGAAGCCACTCAAGCCAAAGCCAAAAAAATGGCACAACCTTGGTCACTAGAGTTTAGTAAAATCATGACCACTTTGAAAACTTTTTACTATGCAACATTTTCAGATGATGTAATCTGACCTTTCCAAATCTTTTTTCTAAACTTAAATTATATGAGGAGGGGAGCGGAGTTAACAATATTATTGAACATGTCTGATATAAGCTGTTGGTCTAGCCCTGCTTTGTTTTTTTTCTTGTTCTTGGGTTTTTTTTTTCTTTTTTTTCTTTTGGGGTTCTTTTTGTTTATATATTTTTTTTCTTTTTATTTCTTTTTTAATATTTAATCTCATTATGAGTTTGGAAGTCTTTTACATCTATGTTACTTAAAATTCATCTTATATATGTTGATGAACATTTTTCCAATCTCTGTGTACCAACTTTGTTATTGAGTTTGTAATTTTGAAAAATTAATAAAAAGATTTAAAAAGAAAAAAAGAGAACTTTTTACTAAAATGAACTTCATTTTTATGTTCTAATTGTGTCCTTTCTTGTAAAAATTTTTAATTTATGATTTTCTTATGACTGCTGCTTATCTGATGCGATGTGCCAATGATTCTGCTGCAAGTAAGTTTTCATGGCACTTGTGTATACGTGGACTCATGCATATGACTCTACACTTGATTCTGACTTTTCTGAAATATAGAAATGCTTTGGAAAATGATTTGACAGCTGCCCAACTTCTTGAAAACTCATACCAAATATTTCACTGGAATAACACATACCAAATATTTCCTGCACAACACATTTCTGCCCCATTCTGATGTTTGATCTGAACTGAACCTCTCGACCATGTCTGCATGATTTTATGCATTGAGTTGCTGCCACGATTGGTTGATTAGATATTTGCATTATCAAGCAGATGTACAGGTGTACCTAATAAAGTGGCCGCGGAGTACCATTTGTAAAGGTAAGAAAATGCCTCTTACACTCTAACTAAATTAACAAGGAAAGGAGGGAGAAGATCATATTTCTTTTTGATACTGGACTGAAAACTGGTAGAACACTTCTTTGAAAAGTACTATGGGATACCTGAAATTATCAATAAAGATACACAGTACTATGCAAAAGTCAGGAACATATATATAGCTAGGGTACCTAAGAATTTAGATAGGTAGATAGATAGATATACTTTATTAATCCTGAGGGAAATTTGGTTTTATGACAGCCGCACCAACCAAGAATAGAGCGTAAATATAGCAATACAAAAACCACCAACAATCAAACAACAAAATGCAAACTATGCCAGATGGAAAATAATTCCAGGACCAGTCTATTGGCTCAGGGTGTCTGACCCTCTACGGGAGGAGCTGCACGTTCGATGGCCACAGGCAGGAACGACCTCCTGTGCCGCCAAGTGTTGTATCACGGTGAAATGTGGCCGAAGTCCAACAGTAAAAAGTTCAATATCCAGTCTGCAAACACATTCCTCGATCGTAATATGCCCCGGATTGCACCATCTGTTGTTAACCAGATCAGTAAGCACCCAACTCCTTTACGCTTACCGCTCTCAGTGCACTTCTGGTCAGCCAGAACGGTATTACCCACCGAGCTCCCCTTCTCCAATAGTCTCTGTTGTCTCGACCCGGTCCTCTTTCCTCGGCTTTGTGATCCCCCTCTGCATCCTCTGTGTGTTTTCCTCTGGATTTCAGCAGGGGTGTCCGCCACTCTGCTCGCTAAGCCGGCCGGGATTTGCTGGTCCCTGGAATACACAATGCGACCTTGCTTCTGTCCCGCGTGTTGGGATGTAACCATTTCCAGCACTAAAAAAAACCCAAATAAAACTCTCTCTACCAGCATGTTAGAGGGTGCAGCTTCGACATGTTACCGTGAGAAAAAAAATACAAAAAATAACGTAAATTAAAAAGTAAGAAGAAGAAAGTAAGAATAGATCGGAACGGCTGTACCAGGCTGCATGCACGACCGGCACATGCGCACTGTATATCTTTACAGTACTGTAATAATTTTATGTATTGCACTGTGTACTGCTGCCACAAAGAAAAACAAATTTCATGACACATGTGAGTGATGATAAACCTGATTCTGATATGGGTCTCCATTGTGGAATGAGAGTGGGAAGGGGGCAGGGAGAGGGGAAATCATGGTTGGGAAAAGAGGAAGGGAGAGAGGAGGGAGTGGGAAGCACCAGAGAGATTTTCTGTAAAGAGTGTTTGGAATCAAGTGTCTCAGGGCTGGGTGTGTCTGCAGCCGCACCAAACCCACCCCACCCACCTCTGGCACTCCTTCTCTGCCACCTGTCCCACACCCCTCCCATGATGCTCTATCCTCACCGTTCCCAACATCCTTTGCTCCTGCCAGATTTGTAAATTTGTTCTCCATTCCATCATGACAAATACAGTAATATGCAAGAGTCTTAGGCACCATAGTTTTTATTTTATATATATATATATATATATATATATATATACATACACACACACACACCAAAGACTTTTGCACAGCATTGGAAATTATCCTCTATGAGAGAGAGAAAATTTCACATTCCTACACGCAACTAGCTGTTACAGAATAATGACAAGGGTCAACAAGCTGAACTACAACGTTACATGCTCACAGTAACTCAGAGGTTACCGACATTCTACAAGAGTGATGTGGAAAGAAATCTCATCTCTAAATGTTAATGGCTCAACAGCACCTTGCCGATTCATCATACATGAGCCCAGATAGGAAATGTCAGCAAGAAGCAAGACTGTGAGGCATCAAATCCAAGAATTCATTCCTCATAGGATCGCTCAATGTGTTTTCATACAGTGCTGTGGAATCATTTAGATCTGCACTGAGCAGTGGGTTGTTGAATGAACATTCCTGACCAGTAATCCTCCCACATATGGTGAACCACAAGAATATTTTTAAATGAATTTAAAATCACAAGAGTATTTTATTTAATTGATAAATCAGTTCAAAGGGCCAAGCTTCACAGTTCAGACCAAAGGTAAAATGCTTGCAGAGCAAATAGCTCTCTTTGTAATCTCAGTACGTCCCAAAGTTAAACATAGAACAGTATAGCAAATGCCTCAATAACTATCGTCCAGTAGCATTTACATCTACTGTAATGAAATGCTTTGTGAGGTTGCTGATGAAGTATATCCAAGAAAGAACTTGGATCCACTCCAATTTGCCTACCAGCACAACAGGTCTATGGCAGATGCCACTTCATTGGCGTTTCACCCAACCCTAGAACATCTGGACAGCAAAAATGCATGCATCAGGATGCTCTTTATTGACTACAGCACAACATTTAGATTGTCATCTCCTCAAAAATAATCAATAAGCTTCAAGACCCTGGCCTCCATACCTCCTTGTGCAATTGGATCCTTGATTTCCTCACTTTCAGACCCCAGTGAATTTGGACTGGCAACAATTTCTCCTCTACAATCTCTATCAGCACAGGTGCACCACAAGGATGTGTGCTTAGTCCCCTGCTCTACTCACTTTACACTTATGACTGTGTGGTTAAGCACAGCTCCAATGCCATACTATGTTTGCTGACAACACCACTGTTGTTGGCCAAATCAAATGTGGTGACAAATCAGCAGATAGGAGGGAAATTGAAAATCTGGCTGAGTGGTGCCACAACGACAGCCTCTCTCTCTCTCAATGTCAGCAAGACCAAGGATCTGATTACTGACTTCAAGAGGAGGAAACTGAAGGTCCATGAAGCAGTCCTCATTGGGGGAATCAGAAATAGAGAGGATAAGCAACTTTAAATCCCTCAGTTATCATTTAAGAGGTTTCGTCCTGGACCCAACATGTAAGTTCAATTACAAAGAAAGCACAGCACACCTCTACTTCCTTAGAAGTTTGCAAAGATAGAGCATGATGTCTGAAACTTTGACAAAATTCTATAGATGTGGAGTGGAAAGTATATTGACTGGCTACATCACAGCTTGGTATGGAAACACCAATGCCCTTGAATGAAAAAATCCCTCAAAAAGTAGCAGATACAGCCCAGTACATGAAGGGTAAAGCCCTCTCCACCACGGGGTACATCTACATGGAGCACTATCACAAGAAAGCGTATCCATCAGGGATCCCCTACCACCCAGGATATGCTCTCCTCTTGCTGCTGCCATCAGGACTCACACCACCAGGTTCAGGAACAGTTATTACCACTCAACTATCAGTCTCTTGAACCAGAGGAGATAACTGCACTCAACTTCCAAACCAAATTGAATGCATAGATCCAAATCCCCAGAGCAGCTACAGAAGGCAAAAAGTCTTGGTCTCAGTTGGGGCAAATCGCCGCGAAGCTCGCAGATACGAAGCAAGTAGCAGCCGAAGTCATCTCACAGCCTCTGCGCCACGGAGAGAGGTGCGAACATCGTGGGAAAGCAAGTGAAAACTATGCTGGGCAAAGTTATCTATACTATGTTTCCTATACTACAATAGTAACCAAGTTTCAAAATTATCTCATTGTCTGTAAAAACTAATACCAGGGGCCATAATTTTAAAGTGATTGGAAGAAAGTACACAGAGGATATCAGGGATAAGATTTTTTTACACAGAGTATGGGGGGTGGTGGTAGAGGCAGATATATTAGGAGCACTTAAGAGACTTTTAGATAGGCACATGGATGGATGATAGAAAAATGGAGAGTTATATAGGAGGGAAGGATTAAATTGATCTTAGAACAGGTTAAAAGGTTTGCACAACATTGTAGGTTAAAAGGTTGGCACAACATTGTGGGCTAAAGGACCTGTATTGTTCAAAAATTCAAAGTAAATGTATTATCAAAGTACACATATGTCACCACATACAACCCCGAGATTTGTTTTCTTGTGGGCACACTCAGTAAATCCAAGCACAATAACAGAATCAATGAAAGGCCATACCTAACAGGGAGGACAAACAACCAATGTGCAAAAGACAACAAACTGTGCAAATACAATGGGAAAAAGAAATTATAATAATAAATAAATAAATAGGCAATAAGTATCGAGATCATGAGATGAAGAATCATGGAAAATGAGTCGATTGGTTGTGGGAACTGTTCAGTGATAGGACATTATTACAGCTCAGGGTGTCGGAGTTCGATTCCGGCACCATCTGTAAGGGGTTTGTACATTCTCCCTGTGGAATGTGTGGGTTTCTTCCGGGTGCTCTGGCTCAAAGCTTAAAGTTCAAAGTACATATTTTATCTAAATATCAATAATATATCCAACCTTGAGATTCATCTTGTTATAGGCAGCCACAAAACAAAGAAACACAACAGAATCTATATAAAAAAAAACACAGCCCAAAAACAAGTGGGTTAGTAATTGAATTGGTTATTGGAAACTGTCCTGTGATTAAGCTAGTGTTAAATAGGTGGGTTGCCGGGTGGCAGCTCGTTGGGCCAGAAAGGCCTGTTCGGCGCTGAATCTCTAAATAAATAAATCAGATACAAAAGCTTGAAAGCACATACCACCAGGCTCAAAGTCAGCTTCTATCCCACTATTATTCAAAGTCCTGAACAGACCTCTCATACGCTAAATAAGAACTCTTAATCTCCCAGCCTTCCTCCTTGTGGTCCTTCCTACCCTGCACATTCTCTGTAAGTGCAGCACTATACTCTTAGGCTTACCTGGTCTCTCCTATCACCTGCCAGCTTGTATTCCACTCCCCTCCCATCTTCTTATTCTGGCTTCTGTCCCGTTCCCTTCCAGACATTGAATTGAATTGAATTGACTTTATTTCTTACATCCTTCACATACATGAGGAGTAAAAATCTTTATGTTACGTCTCCGTCTAAATGGGTGATTTATAATAATTTTTAATAAATAGAACAGTCAATGTAACATAGAGTGCACTCAAATCAGTATGAGTTAATCAGTCTGATAGCCTGGTGGAAGAAGCTGTCTCGGAGCCTGTTGGTCCTGGCTTTTATGCTATAGTATCGTTTCCCAGATAGTAGCAACTGGAATAGATTGTGGTTGGGGTGACTCGGGTTCCCAATGATCCAACAGGCCCTTTTTACACACGTGATGAAGGGTTTTGGCCCAAAATGTCAACTGTTTATTCCGCTCCATAGATGCTGCCTGACCTGCTGAGTTCCTCCAGCATTTTGTGTGTGTTGCTCTGGATTGCCAGCATCTGCAGAGTTTCTTGTATTTATATTTGCATGCCATCCAGATTGGTCAGGTAAGTGAGTATAAAGAAAATGGTGCAGAATCACAGACACCAGAGATTCTGCAGACACTGAACATCATGAGCAACACACACAAAATGCTCGAGGAACTCAGCAGGTCAGGCAGCATCTGTGGAAAGGAATAAACAGTTGACGGTTTGGGCCAAAACCCCTCTTCAGGACTGGAAAGGAAGGGGCCAGAAGCCAGAATAAGATGGGGTAGGGGAAGAAGTACAAACTGGCAGGTGATAGGTGAGACCAGGTGATAAGGAAGATGAGTGAATGGGGGAGGGAGGATGAAGTCATTGGCTTGTGGGTTTTAACAGAGCTAGGCTGTTCTTACACTAAGAACCCTATGTGGGTGACCTTTAACATCTTTGTGGTACTTTGCTTATGAGTGTTTTATTTGGACAGGCCAATACATATTATTGCCTGCTGCAGAAATGAAGAGTTGTGGTCACAGATTTATTTGTTATTGGTTTCTGCTTGCACAGATTTCACGATCATTACTTGGAATGTTTTAAATCCAGATGTGTACTGTACAGAAAGTGTGCTGATGGACCAGAATGCCACTCTTTCCAAATTAGAAGTGTCTTACAGAATTTCGAATTTCAGGAGATGACTCACTGATGGAAAGATTCTTGTCGATTATTGGTAGTCAGAACACGAGTCTTTAGCCCACGTGCATGTATTAGTAGATTAATTCAAAGCCAATTAAGAAATGAGAGGTGGAATATATTCAGAAATGAGAGTATTTCTAGAACTTTTACTAAATGTTCACCTTAAGTACCTAGTAAATGCAAAGTAGCCTGGTTAATACATCCATTACTTTGCTGTACCTCCATTGCTAAACAGCCTGTGGCACTGCTCACACTGCTCGAGAAAGAAAATTTCCAATTAAAACTGGCAGGGCAAGTTCACATACACAAATACAGAGGTAATAAATATTTTCTGGCTAGTACCTCAATTTACAGCAGCAGCTGGAAGAACGGGGTTCAATTCCCGCCACTGTCTGTAAGGACCTTATACATTCTCTCCATGACCATACGAGTTTCCTCCAGCCGCTCCGGTTTCCTCCCACATTCCAAGTACGTAAGGTTGGATTAGTGAGTTGTGTCTATGCTATGTTGTTGCCAGAAGCATGGCGACACTTGCAGGCTATCCTTCGCATAATCCCTGCTGATTTGATTTGACGCAAAAGGTGCATTTCACTGTATGTTTCGATGTACATGTGACAAATAAAGCTAATTTTTAGATCTTTAAATATGAGCAATATAGGTTCAGTAACTGAAAATTCATAGGAATAAGGCGACATAAGGGGCAGATTTTTTTAAGCAGACTAGTGGGTGCCTGGAATGAATTATCAAGAGTATTAATGGAAGGAGGCAGTTTGGTGGAGCTTAACATGCTTTTGGTAGTCATTTAAATATGAAGCAAGCAGAGGGATACGGATGATACACAGGAAGATGACACTTACTATAAATTGGCATCAAGATCAACATAACACAGTGGGCCCAATGGCCTGTTCTGTCTGTATTGTTCTGCTATCTATGCAACTCTACTGAGAGATGGAGCATGATGAAGCAGGTTCATAGGTTTCACTGCTAAGGTCTGAGAAGGGGAGAAAGAAACTGCTACCATGAGAGCATACTTACTGGTTGCATTACTGTCGGCTAAAATATGCAAAGTGTTGCAAACTCAGCCAGCTGCATCATAGACACCACCCTCCTCAGCATTAAGAACATCTTCAAATGACGATGTTTCAAAAAGAAAGCATCTGTCTTTAAGGACTCCCATCACCCAAAGGAGGTACAGGAGCTTGAAAACACACTGTCAACACTTTAAGAACAGCTTCTTTCTCTCTGCCATCAGGTTTCTGAATGGACAATGAACACTATCCCGTTATTTTTGCACTACTTATTTATTTTATTTTTTGATATATTTCTTAGTGTAATTTATAGTATTTTCTATTTACTGCACTGTAATGCTGCCACAAAACAACAAATTTCACGACATAGGTCAGTGATAATAAGCCTGATTCTGATTCTGAACTGTAATGGCCCATTGCTAACAGGTATGGAAGATGAAATTCAGTATCTGTAAATATATGGGCAATAGACAGAGTTTTTTTAAAAAGCACATAAATGATTGTGGTCTAAATGAACACAGGCTCTGCTCTGCATTGAAGCAGCGGGATTTGGAAGTGCAAATCCAGAACAATTTAAAGGCAGAACATCAAGTTGCTCTTAGAATATTAAAAGTTAATCGCAAGAGCTTTCAATCGCAAACACGATGAAATAAATAACAACTGCATAAACCATAGCCAGCAACATTTTTCCAATTATGAATTTAATGCCCTTATGTAAAAAGTGTCTCACTCTGTGATCACATGACCATGCACCTGAGCAGCCATTTTTACTCTTCTGTGCCCTTCAGTCACCACCTGTCTTCTCTCTCAAACGCTCTGTCAATTATCCCCAAAGATCAATTTTATTCAAATCACCACTTGATTGTAGAATTTTTGAAGATAAACTGGAAAATACCTTGCAAGATTTTTTTTTCTCCGTTTAGAAATGGTGTAGTGGCATCCGTACCAGACTTTGATGCAAGTGGTCCCAGGTTCGAATCTGACCAGTTCTTGCACACTTTCCATCCATGCTGGGATGAGAGTTGAACTAGCAACTCAGTCTCATAAAAATCAGACAAATGCCAAAGTTGCCGCCCAATGCGCCACAAGGCACAGAGAGGAACAACAAAAAAAAACATAAACCATGGCATATGCAGTTGTAGATTCTGTACTATAGGAAGACTACAGAGACATTAAAGAGAATAAAGCGTAGATTCATTCAGAGGAAACAGAAAATGAGGCTTTGTTCATTTGAACAATAGGTTAAAACAGTCGATCTCTTCAGGCAATTCAGGGATTCAGAACAAGAGACCGTGGATGCAAGATTAATTGTAAACAATTAGGTAGAGCGGGGAGACAGCCCGAGGATATGAAGAACATAGAGTGACAAACAGACACATAAGAAGATATTCGTGCGCATCAGAGAGTGCATACAGGAGACAAGGTCATTCTTTCTGCTGGAGTCGTACTGTAACTGGGATAAACTGGTAATGTATCAAAAGCTGTCTTACACTTGTCTGCATTACTTGACTGGTAGTGTGCCAGAATTTGACGGGAAACGTGCAACACTTTTCCAATTATGAATTTAATGCCCTTATGTAAAATTGTTGCACTCACTGTGCCAGACATCCCACCTCTCCCAGAAGTTCTGGGAGTCTCCCACATATTGATAGCGGCTCCCTGATGCCCGGAAATTATATACAATATCCCGGAAATCGATTTTTTTGAGAGGGAGAGGGAGAGCCAGCATCCTGATTTTTCTCTCTTCGTGCTACATAGACCTATCAGTTTTCCCTGTGGGCAGGCTTTACAGTCGACCTCAAAAATAATGACAGTGTTGCTCGCTGCACTGTTTGCAACAGTGACTTTTCTATTGCCCATGGTGGGTTAAAATGTAAAAGACATGATGAGGTGAGTTTAACAGGTGTCATTCGTTCATTGGCATAGCTAACGTTATTTAAACTAGCTGGCTAGCTGCTAAGGAGCTACTCTATTGATGAGGCCAAACTCCCTGTAGACTTGCTTAAAGTTGTAATAGAATAAACATGATAATATAATATAAGTACATATTTTAAAGTCACATTTTCTGCATATACCCAACTTGGTTTACAGATTAGACAAAATCACTAAACAAAGTATTACATACACCCTTGGAGGTCAACCGGGAGAGAGGGGGATATGGGGTTGCCGGGGGGCAGGGTTGCTACTTCCCTGAAATAGGGGTGCTACCTCCCTGAAATAAGTTTTTGCAGGGTGGGATGTCTGCTATGCGATCACATGATCATGCACCTGAGCAGACATTTTGACTCTTCTGTGCCCCTCAGTCACCACCTGTCCTCCATCTCAAATGTTCTGTCAGTTGTTCCCTAAAGATCAATTGTATTCAAATCATCATTTGATTGTAGAATTTTTGGAGATAAACTGAAAAATATTTTGCAAGATTTTACTTTTTTTCTCATTAAGAAATGTTATTCTTCTCCCTCCGTTCCAGCCAATTATATTTTCACACATCCACACTTATACACAGAACTGCTTATTCAAACTCCTCGCCTAATAACCAGACCTACCAATGTGCAATTGCCTTGGGATGGGTATACTCAGACGAAGAAATGTTCTATGATTAAATGCAACCAGAAGGTAATAACTGAAGTTTATTAAACACACATCCATAATCACAAACTGAATTAATGGCTTTTCATTAAGAAAAATTCATATCTGCATAGAGTCATAGAGGTTTTCGGCACAGAAACAGGCCCTTCAGCCCAACCTGTCGATGTTGGCCAACTTACCTAGCTGAGCTAGTCCCATTTGCCTGAATTCAGCCCATATCCCTCTGAACCTTTTCTATCAGAGTTATCCGTCCAAATTCCTTTCAGCGGATAGCGTAATGCTTTGCAGCGCCAACAAGCCAGGTTCATTTCCCGTCGTTGTTGGTTATGAATTTGTACATTTATTTCCCATATGGGTTTCCTCTGGGTTCTCTGCTTTCCTCCCACATTGCAAAGAAATATGTGTTAGAATAAGCTGTGGGCATGATATTTTCAAGATTGAAAATTTAAGATCTTATAGGAAAGATGTCAATAAAATTGAGCGAGTACAGAGGAGGTTTACTAAAATGTTGCCTGGGTTTCATCTCCTAAGTTACAAAGAAAGGTTGAACAAGTTAGGTCTTTATTCTTTGGAGCGTAGAAGGTTGAGAGGGGACTTGATAGAGGTGTTTAAAATTTTGAGGGGGATTGGTAGAGTTGACGTGGATAGGCTTTTTCCATTGAGAGTGGGAGAGATTCAAACAAGAGGACATGAGTTGAGAGTTAAGGGGCAAAAGTTTAGGCGTAACATGAGGGGGAACTTCTTTACTCAGAGAGTGGTGGCTGTGTGGAATGAGCTTCCAGCAGAAGTGGTTGAGGTAGGTTCGATGTTGTCGTTTAAAGTTAAAATGGATAGATATATGGACAGGAAGGGAATGGAGGGTTATGGACCGAGTTGCAGGTCGGTGGGACTTGGTGAGAGTAGGAGTTCGGCACAGACTAGAAGGGCCGAGATAGCCTGTTTCCGTGCTGTAATTGTTATATGGTTATATGTTATATGATCCAAGATTCGAGATTGTTCAGTGTCATTTCCTGTACACAAGTGTAGAGCAGAATGAAATAATTGTTACTCCAGATCCAATGCAGCAGAAAATAAATACATAAGATAAAGAACACAATAATAATAACACACACAATACACATAAGGTAGCTTATATACACAGATTAATTGTATGTCCATAAAGTGATTCTAGGTACAGGAGTGTTTGTATATAAGCTGACTATGACAGGAAATGATAAAGTAGTGGTGGTGGGGTGTGGGGACTGCCCCAGGAGCATGGCGACATTTGTGGGCTGCCCTCAGTACATCCAGATCATGTTGGTTGTTGATGCAAATGGTGCATTTCACTGTATGTTTCGATGTACATGTGACAAAATAAAGTTAATCTTTAGTCTGTTCTTTAAATGTTGTAATTGTACCCAAGTCAATCACTTTCACTGGCAGTTCATTCCACATACCCAACTGATTAATACCGGTCTAATTAAACTCCACCATCTAACTTGGAAGATTTTTTAAAAATTTTTATCACCATTTGTACAATTAGATTTTTTTTTGGAGGGGGGGTTGTTGATGTTTTCCTTTGAAAGGATTCCATGGTTTTCTTAGTTTTGTGGCTGCCTATGGGGAAGAAGAATCTCAGGGCACACATACTTTGATAATAAATGTACTTTGAATCTTTGAATTATCTTGGGCTTTGAACCTACATTTGCAATTGGTTCCCACAATTAAACCCAAATGATTCACTCATATCCTACAAGGAAAGAAATTTGAAGTAGTTAACATAGTTACGGCTTCTCACAGGATAGGCAATGAGGAATAAAATAATCTGACCATGCCAGTGTACATCCTGTAATCAGCTTGGTTTTGCCAGTGAAGAAACAAAAACCAAAAGAAGTAAGCTCCCAGAGGACCTCAGCAGTTCGAGCAGCATCGGTGAACACTTCAGGCCAAGATGGGAGCATAAAGGAGAGATGGCCATTATAAAGAGACAAATTAAAAGAGCAACACAGTAGCATAGTGGTTAGCACAACATTTTACAGTCCCAGCGACTCAGGTTCAATTCCCACCGTTGCCTGTAAGGAGTTTGTACATTCTCCCTTGACTGCGTGGGTTTCCTCCCATAGTCTAAAGATGTACTGGTTGGTAGGTTAATTGATCACTGTAAATTGTCCCATGATTACTTACTTACTTACAGTTTTTCCACTGGCGTTTAGGGTAGCAATGAAGGTCCTCCATCTCTGGTGGTGTTCAGAGCTTCCTTCATGTGTCAGTAGCTTCCTCTTGGTTTTCACTACTGTCAGTCATGCAAGTCCCGGGTGGAATACCATTTCACTCAGAGGCAGAAGGATACTTCATTGCTGTTTCCGTAGCAAATTTGTCTACCAGTCAGAGTTGTTAGCCCTGAGCTGAACCCCCGAACCTGGAGGACTGGTGGGCCACCCTCAGTCTGTCCTCCAATCTTTGACATGGGTGACCCGACCAAGAACCAAAGCATAATGCCCCGAATCCAATCAACATAGTTCTCCAGGCCATTGAGGCACACAAGCCTCCAAACCATGACAAGCTGTGGTCCTCTTGGAGGGTCTTGAGATTAGGCTAAGATTAAACTGCGGGATTACTGGGCGGTGCAGTTCGAAGGGCCGGAAAGGCCTATTTTCACTATCACAATAAGTAAATAAAATGCCAACAATCTTTCTTCCAACATTTTGTTATTTTTGTTACCTAAGGAGTTTTTTTTTTGCTACCTAGGATTTACCTCCTCAGAACTCAGAAGACCGGTCTCACAACCAGGTCACCAGAGCCTTTCATAACATTGTAAAGATAAGATACAGTCTTATACACATCGAAACAAAGAAACATACAGTGAAATGTGTCATTGACCAACACAGTCTGAGCAGGTGCTGGAGGCAGTCTACAAGTGTCACCATCAACAGCATGCCCACAACTTACTAACCCTAAGGAACGTGGGTGGAAGCTGGAGTTCCCCAGTCACAGGGAGAACATACAGATACCTTACTGACAGTGGCAGGAATTGAACCCTGATTGTTGCCACTGTAAAGCACTATGCTTGCCACTATGTTACCACAGCCCCCATGTCACGGAGTGATACAGGCCAAGCAGAAGCAACTCTGCTTTGAGAGATGGCAAATGCGCTCAATATATCAAAATTAGAATAATTTTATAAGTTAAATAAATTAAAAATCAGACTAGTGGTTAACCTTGCCAGACTAGTGGTTAGCGTGTCACTATTGTGTCTCAGGGCACTACAGAGTTCAGA
The DNA here is from genome assembly GCF_030028105.1 of Mobula birostris. Taxonomy (NCBI): domain Eukaryota; kingdom Metazoa; phylum Chordata; class Chondrichthyes; order Myliobatiformes; family Myliobatidae; genus Mobula; species Mobula birostris. The sequence continues at coordinate 5,764,069 of NC_092385.1, read as the reverse complement.
GTTCAATTCAGGAACTGCAAGGAGTTTGTCTGTCCTCTCTGTGACCGTGTGGGCTTCCTCCAGGTGCTCTAGTTTCCTCCCACCGTCCAAAGGTGTACCTGTTAGTAGGCGAATTGGTCATTGGAAATTGTCCTGTGATTCAGCTAGGTGGGTTGCTGGGTGATACGGCTGCTTGGGCCGGAAGGGCTCTATCTCTAAAAATGGGAAAGTTTGAAGTGCTCAAAACATTAAACACCCTTAAATAACTGAAAAAGCTAACCAAACACAAATAATTAACATAGATAATCTATCAATATCTTCTGTCCCACACCTGACTGAAATGAAAAAGCCTGTAGATGCTGCAAGTTCTCTGGAATCTCCAAAAGCTCTGGCTCTGGCTTGGAGGAGCGCTTTGTTGATCACCTTCACTTTGTCTGCAACAAACAGTATCCCCTGGTGACCAACCATTTAAATTCCACTACCCATTCTCATTCCAACAAGTCAGACCAAGGCCACCTCTATTGCCGTGATGAGGCCACTCTCAGGCTGGAGGGGTAAAACCTTATATTCTATCTGGGTGGCTCCCAACCTCATGGCACGAACATCGATTTCTCTAACTTCTGGTAATTTCACCCCTTCCCCCTCCTCTCTTTTTCCATTCACCATTCTTACCCCTTATCTTCTTCTCACCTGCTGATCACCTCCCTCTGGTGCACCTGCCCCTTCCTTTTCTCCCATAGTCTATCACATCCCAGCTTCTAATTTCATCCCTCTTCCCCACCCACTTACCTTCCCCTTCACCTGGTCTCTCTTATCACCTGACAGCTTGTGCTCCTTCCTTTCTCGCCAATTACTTGTTCTAGCTTCTGCTCCCTTCCTTTCCAGTCCGATGAAAGGTCTCAGCTCAGATACGTTGACTGTTTATTCCCCTCCGTAGATATTGCCTGACCTGCTGAGTTCCTCCAGCATTTGTGTTGATCTGCATTGGGATTGCAGGACGCGTCCAGGAACTGAGAGCAACTAGGAAATAACAGAATCTGGCCTGTTAGCTCAGCACTTCTGCATTTACATGCACGTTCTAAAATTCACCAGTCTTAATGCTGAGAAATGCAAACAGTTCCATCAACACCTTGCAAAATCTATAGCAGTGATTGGATTGGATTGGAGGAAACACACATTTTTCACAGGGAGAACACACAAACTCCTCACAAAGAGCGGCGGAAATTGAACCCAGATCACAATCACTGGCACCGTGCCGCCTACATAGCTTAAAGTATGGCCCCTAATCATGCAGCCAATAAATTTGGGCACAATATAAGATTGAAGGGTTGAAAGAGATCAATAAGGAAAGGACTACTGGCCCACAGAAGGACCTGCAAAAAGTAGAAACTTTAAAATGAGACTTTGCTTAACTAGGAGCACAACACAGGTCAGCAAACATTGGGTGATGGGTGGAGTGGCGTAGTGTAAAACAAGATTTCTAAATGACCTTAACACAATCTGACACCTTCGCAATAGGAAGTTAAAAAATTAATTGTGGATGAACTGTAGGGCGAGATAAGAGGGTGGTGCATCAGTGGAATGTGTTGCCATGGAGGGCCAAGGAGACCAACGTCATTGGGTGTATTCAAGGCAGACAGTGATAGGTTCATTATTGGTAAGGAGGCTTAATGGTTACAAAGAGGAGGGAGAATGGGGTAGAGAAAAAAATGAGCAATAATTGAATGATACAGCAGACTGGATGGGCCGAATGAAGCAGAATTAGATTTTTTTATATATCACAGACATACACTCAGTGGCCACTTTATTAGGTACATCTGTACACTTGCTCATTAATGCAAATATCTGATCAGCCAATCATGTGGCAGCAACTCAATGCATAAAAACATGCAGACACGGTCAAGAGGATCAGTTTCACCAGCCTCTGCATCCAGCACATAATTCTCCATAACTTCCGCCATCACCAATGGGACCCCACCACCAAGCACATCTTCCCCCACCCCCCACCCCCCACTTTCTGCTCTCCGCAAGAATCGCTCCCTAGGTGACTCCCTTGTCTATTCGTCCCACCCCACTGATCTCCCTCCTGGCAAGCAGAACGAGTGCTACGTCTGCCCTTACACCTCCTCCCTCACTACCATTCACGGTCCCAAACAGTCCTTCCAGGTGAGGCGACAGTCTGTTGAGGTCATCTGCTGTATCTGGTGCTCTTGGTGTAGCCTCCAGTACATCAGTGAGACCTGACGTAGATTAGGAGACTGCTTCACCTAGCACCTACGCTCTGTCCACCAGGAAAAGCAGGATCTCCCAGTGGCTACCATTTTAATTCCACTTCCCATTCCCATTTTGACATGCAAGTCCATGGCCTCCTCTACTGTCGTGATGAGGCCACACTCAGGTTGGAGGAGCAACACATTATATCCTATCTGGGTAGCCTCCAACCTTATGGCATGAACATCGATTTCTCAAACTTCCAGTAATGCCCCCCCCCACTTCACCTTACCTCCTTACCTGCCCATCACCTCCCTCTGGTGCTCCAACCCCTTTTGTTTCTTCCATAGCCTTCTGCCTTCTCCTATCAGACTCCCCCTTCTCCAGCCCTGTATTTCTTTCACCTATCAACTTCCCAGCTCTTTACTTCACCCCTCCCCCATCCCCGGTTTCACCTATCACCTTGTGTTCTTTTGCTCCCCTCCCCCCTACCTTCTAATTCTGACTCATCTTTTTTTCTCCGGTCCTGAAGGGCCTCAACCCAAAATGTCGACTATACTCTTTTCCATCGATGCTGCCTGGCCTGCTGAGTTCCTGCAGGATTTTGTGTGTGCTGCTTGGATTTCCAGCCTCTGCAGATTTTCTCTTGTTTGCAAGAGGTTCAGTCGTTTAGACCAAACATCAGAATGGGAAAGAAATTTGATCCAAGTGACTTTGACCCAGGAATGATTGTTGATGCTAGACAGGGTGGTTTGCGTAACTCAGAAACTTCTGATCTCCTGGGATTTTCATGCACAACAGTCACTAGAGTTTACAGAAAATGGTGCAAGAAACAAAAAAAAACATTCAGTGAGAGGCAGTTCTGAGGACAAAAACGCCATGTTATTGAGAGAGATCAGCGAAGAATGGGCAGATTGGCTCAAGCTGACAGGAAGGCGAGAGTAACTCAAATAACCAGGCATTGCAACAGTGGTGTGCAAAAGAGCATACCTGAATGCACAGCAGGTTGAATCTTGAAGTTAATGGTCTACAGCTGCAGAAGACCATTGTGACTAGTGGTGTCCCACAAGGATCTGTTCTGGGACCTCTACTTTTCGTGATTTTTATTAACAACCTGGATGTGGGGCAGAAGGGTGGGTTGGCAAGTTGGCAGACGACACAAAGGTTGGTGGTGTTGTAGATAGTGTAGAGGATTGTCAAAGATTGCAGAGAGACATTGATAGGATGCAGAAGTGGGCTGAGAAGTGGCAGATGGAGTTCAACCCAGAGAAGTGTGAGGTGGTACACTTTGGAAGGACAAACACCAAGGCAGAGTACAAAGTAAACGGCAAGATACTTGGTAGTGTGGAGGAGCAGAGGGATCTCGGGGTACATGTCCACAGATCCCTGAAAGTTGCCTCACAGGTGGATAGGGTAGTTAAGAAAGCTTATGGGGTGTTAGCTTTCATAAGTCGAGGGACAGAGTTTAAGAGTCGCGATGTAATGATGCAGCTCTATAAAATTCTGGTTAGGCCACACTTGGAGTACCGTGTCCAGTTCTGGTCACCTCACTATAGGAAGGATGTGGAAGCATTGGAAAGGGTACAGAGGAGATTTACCAGGATGCTGCCTGGTTTAGAAAGTATGCATTATGATCAGAGATTAAGGGAGCTAGGGCTTTACTCTTTGGAGAGAAGGAGGATGAGAGGAGACATGATAGAGGTGTACAAGATAATAAGAGGAATAGATAGAGTGAATAGCCAGCGCCTCTTCCCCAGGGCATCACTGCTCAATACAAGAGGACATGGCTTTAAGGTAAGGGGTGGGAAGTTCAAGGGGGATATTAGAGGCAGGTTTTTTACTCAGTTGGTGCATGGAATGCACTGTCTGAGTCAGTGGTGGAAGCAGATACACTAGTGAAGTTTAAGAGACTACTAGACAGGTATATGGAGGAATTTAAGGTGGGGGCTTATACGGGAGGCAGGGTTTGAGGGTCAGCACAACATTGTGAGCTGAAGGGCCTGTACCGTGCTGTACTATTCTATGTCTAATATGCACTCAGTGGCTACTTCCCACTGCAGTCTATAAGGAGTTTGTACATTCTCCTCATGACTGCATGGATTTCCACTAGGTGCCAGACATTCCACCCTGCAAAAACTCATTTCAGGGAGGTAGCACCATCAATTTGCGGGAGAATTCCAGGAGAGGTGGGATGTCTGCAGTAGAGTAGCTCCTTAGCAGCTAGCCAGCCAGTTTAAATAACGTTAGCTATGCTAATGAACGAATGACACCTGTTAAACTCACCTCAACCCGTCTTTTACAGTCTTAACCCACCATGGGAATAGAAAAGTCACTGTTGCAAACAGTACAGCGAGCAACACTGTCATTATTTTTGACCCCTATTAGGCAGGGGTACACTTTAGTGTAGTCTGGGGTGACGTACGTTTTATATTTTTTTTGGAACACTCTGCCATGGCGCGCTCTTGCTCTCTCTCTCTCTCTCTCTCTCTCTCTCTCTCGTGGTCGCTCACGCACTCTCAAGCGCTCTCGCTTGCTTTCTCACTCGCTCTCTCTCGCTTGCTTGCTCTCTCTCTCTCTCGGTCACTCTCGCACTCTCTCTTGCTTTCTCTCGCTCGCGCTCTCTCTTGCTTTCTCTCACTCGCTCGTTCTCAAAAAAATTGATTTCTGTGATATTGTATATAATTTGCGGGCATCAAGGTGCCACTATTAATATGCGGGAGACCCTCGGAACTTCCGGGAGAGGTGGGATGTCTGAGGTGCTCCGATTTTCTCCCATAGTCCAAAGGCAAGTGGCTGGTCATTCTGAATAGTCCCATGATTGGGGCTAGGATTAAATCGAGGGATTGCTGGGCAGCATGGCTCAAAGGGCCGGAAGGGCCTATTCTGCACTGTCTTTCAGGAAATAAAGTACAAGATGTACCTACTGAAGTGGCCACTGAGTGTAAGCTTACATAGGTTTACACATGTCGGCACAACATTTTGGGCTGAAGGGTCAATGTGTTGTACTGTCCTATGTTCTACATTCATCATCTTATGGACAGGAAAGAGAAAAAAAATACAGCAAACAGGACTTTTTTACCCCTTAAGTGAGCTAAGGTGGCTCTTAACACAGAAAGAAGCACAAAAACTCAGTTAGAGTTAAACTCCAATTTGTCTCACATAATGGACTATTTCGAAGTTGCAGCTGTCCAAGGTAATTCAAATTCCCTGCACGGTTTTCCGCCGATGAATTTTCATTTAACGTGCGGCATGTGTTAGGGTGGAGATAAGACAGCAACATATGTTCTGCCAGTCAGCCACAGAGTGCTTCACTGTGTAAAACATTGCCTGCTGCTGAATTCTGTGTAAACCCTCTACACCATTTTCACCCTCTTTCTCCTTTTAACAACGCAGATATAAATCAGCAAGAGTTATGGAACCGGAAAATAAAAATAAAGTTACCAGCAGCTCAGGACAAGCAAATTGGAGCCAGCTAACCAACATGCAGAATGGATTGTTTTTCACCAAACAGCAGTATATTTACAATGTACATTTTTCAGATTTAACTGCAGTTGGAAATGACTTAACCTATAGATCATAAAGATCTAATTAGGTTATGCTTATGCAAAACCACTTCAAGGTATTGAATTGTGTTTTAAAATAACATTAGATATTGTATTTTACTGTTTCGATTTGCCATTTTGATCCGTTTTTTAAAAATCCAAATGAACATTGGATGAAAAGAAAGGAATAATAATTCCTCAAGAATATAATCAAACTTCAGAGATGACAGATAAACTTGCACATATATTGCACTATTCATAATCTTAGGATGCCCCGAAACAAACTGCATTGTTTTTTTTAAATCCAGTGATGCTTCTCTACATTCTTAAGAGGTTAAGGAAGTTCGGCTTGACACTGAACACTGAATAAACTTCTCCAGATGTACTGTTGAAAGTATCCTGACTGGTTGCATGAACACAAGAGATTCTGCATGAGTGGGAAATCCAGAGTGACACACATAAAATGCTGGAAGAACACAGCGGGTCAAGCAACATCTATGGAAAAGAGCAGTCAACGTTTGGGCCAAGACCCTTCCTCAGGACTCAGGTCTCTGACGTCCACTGTTTGCTCTTTTCCATAGATGCCATCTGGCCTGCTGAGTTCCTCCAGCATTTGGTGTGTGTTGCTTTGGATTTCCAGCACCTGCAGAATTTTTCATGTTTATAAAGAATCCCTCTTCTCTTCTTCAGCTCTTTACCTTTTCTACCTACCACCTCCCAGCTTCTCATCTACCCCCTCACCTGGTCTCACCTATTACCTTCCACCTTGAACATGAGAAAATCTGTGATGCTAGACATATAAAATAATGGAGGAACTCGGCAGGCCAGGCAACACCTATGGAAAAGAGCAAACAGACAACGTTTCAAGCTGAGATCCTTCTTCAGGACTGATGAAGGGTCTCGGCCCAATACGTTGACTATTTTACTCTTTTCCACAGATGCTACCTGGCCTGCTGAGGCCTTCAATCTTGTACTCCTTCTCCTCCCCTACCTTCTTATTCTGGAGTCTTTCACCTTTTTCAGTCTCAGCTCACAATGTTTACTCTTTATTCCTCTCCTACTAAGTTCTTCCAGCATTTTGTGTGTGTTACACGAAACTGCAGAGAGTAGTGGACTCTGCCTAATACATCAAGGGCACATCCCTCCCACCTTTAGTTATATCTACATTTTATTTTATTTAAAGACACAGCACAGAATACACCTTTCCAGCCCTTCAAACCATGCCGCCCAGCAAACCCCAACAACCCCCGATTTAACCCTAACCTAATCATGGGACAATTTACAATGCCCAATAAACCTACTAACCGGTATATCTCTGAACAGTGGGAGGAAACTGGAGCACCTGGAGAAAACCCACACATTTCATGTGGAGAATGTACTCCTTACAGAGGATGGTGGGTCTGAACTCAGATCTCCAATACCCCAAGCTGTAACAGCAGCATGCTAACCGCTACAATACCATGGTGCCCATGAAGCACTGTCTCAGGAAGTCAACATCTATCATCAAAGAATCCTCTCCATCTGGCCAGGCTATCTTTTCTCAGAAGCTACAAGAGCCTAAAGTCCCACACCAGCAGTTTCAAGAACAGCTACATCCCTTCAACCATTTGGTTCTTGAATCAACTGTCAAAACTCTAATCACTATAGCTTAGCAACACAATGACCACTTTCATCACTTCGCACTAAAATGGGATATTTTTGTTTAGATTATATTCTTCCTTGTAAAAACTGTGTAGAAATTGTCTAATTTATGTTTTTCTTATAAATGCTGCTGATCTGCTGCGAGTAAGTTTTTCTTTGTACCTGTGCACACATGGACTTATGCAGGTGACAGTAAACTCGACTGAGTTACTGAAGGTGAACAGCTATGGCTGTGTAAGCAGCATGCTTGCTTTAGGATTAAAATCATTTGAGTCCCTATTTCAAATAACTGAGCAGATAATTCCTGGGCAATAATCAACAGCAGTATACAGAGAGTGCACCACTTTCCAAAGTGCCATTTTGTGAAGATGCCCTTTTTGTGCTCTTCAAAGAGCCAAACTCCTCAGGCACTATTTCAAAAATCATGGAGGTTACACTCAGCTCCTTATAATTTATCTCTCAATAAATATTACTAAACAGATTGTCACATCGTTATTTGTAGGTCCTGGTTGTGCAGAATTGTGTTGTTAGCTAACCTACATCCTAGCATTAACTGGACTTCAAAAGTACTTCATTTGCTGAACCATGCTTTGGGACTTTCTGACAGGAATATGAAAGGCATTGATATAAATAGACATCCTTCTCTCAACGCCGTGCGTAATTAAAGTTATATGATCATCCCAAGAGCAGCACTGTAGTCTCACGACTAGCAGAGTGCCATACACTACCAATAGTCACTGATTAGGGTTCAATTCCTGCCACTGTGTGTAAGGAGTTTGTATGCTCTCCCCGTGACCGCTAGAATTTCCTCTGGGTGCTCCAGTTTCCTCCCACATTCCAAAGACGTTTGGGTTAGGGTTAGACGTACAGGTTGTGGGCATGCTATGCTGGTGCCAGAAGCATGGTGACACTTGCAGGCTATCACCAGCACACATTCAGTCTGTGCTGGTCGTTGGTGCAAAAGTTGAATTTCACCGTATATTTTGATGTACAAGTGACATACAAAGCTTATCTTTTAAAAGCTCCTGTTCAGCTCTTGTTGAAAAATATACTTAAGAACAAAATTGGGATCAGTTTTGCTTCTGCTTAAAGTTCTTCTCATAACCTGAATGGGAGAAGATCAGGGGATTGAGGGCTGTGGGATTCTAGCCTGGGGTAGATCAGATGCAATCAAATTGAATGCCAGGGCAAGCTTGAAGGCTGGTGGCTAACTCCTCAAGTGTATTTATTGTGATTCCTCAGTACACAAGTGTAAAATAGAAAGTAATGATTGAACACTAAATAAGAATTTAAAACTGGCACCATTATTGGTAGCTGTAGAAGCCAACGCGTCCCTGCGCATCACCATTTTTAAAAAACGTGATCTTTTTGCTTTGTTCTTTTGTGTCATTTAGCCAGTTTCCAAAAAGTATTTGTTGTAATCTTAAATCTATTTCCTCCTCCACAATCCAAAATACTTATCAGGAGCGATATGTACACAGGGCCCTTAGCATTGTCAATGATCCCTCACATCCGACTCACAATCTCTTTGCCCTCCCCCCCCCCCCCCACCATCAGTCAGGCGGTACCGAGACATTAGGTCAAGAACTGTTAGGATAGGAATGGGGTGCATGGGAGGGGTAACACCTCTAGATGGGGGGCTTGTCGCACTCTTTGGAGTGGCTCGTCATCTCTTGGTCCCCACCAACGCCCAGCTCTCACCTGCGGCTCCTCGTAGCTGTTTGCATGCCACAGCGGCCACACCCCGGGCAACAGCTTCAACAGGCCGGCTAAACCAGATGAGGGCAGCCAATGGGTGTGAAACCCTTGGTGAGATAGGAATTTGCTCATCCCAGCATGCGAAGACTGCTTCAGTGGATCAGGTGGAGGAAACCCCAGGGGTTCAACGGCTGAGAAGGCGTTGCAGCAGCGCATTGTGGAGTACGTAGGGCGCAGCAGAGCACTTAAGAAGACACGGCCATCCAATGCAGCCAAGGAAGCTGCCAGACGTAACGATTTTTCATGCCACTGGAGACCGAGAGAGTGGGATCGTCTCTGTGCAAGGTTTTTCCACTTTAATATCTTTCACGCACTGGTTACATTGCGTGTGAGTTATATATACACAATGTTGTGCATCTTGATCCAGAGGAATGTTGTTTCGTTTGGCAATATACACATATACAGTTCAATGATAATAAACTTGAACGTGAACAATTTCTTAACTTTCCACATTCACAAAATATTTTAATTCAATTTCTCACACCCAATGATGTCACACTACCCCACACATAACTGCAGTAGCCATCACTTTGCCCAATCATTTAGTCTAATCCCTTTGCTTTTTCTCAGAACAATTTACTATGCCTCCCAATTTAGTTTAATCTGCAAACTTGAATAGATAGTTTGCTATTCATCTACCTAATTCATGTGTTCATACACACATGCAAAAACACAAGTATATTTATAAATAAAATCCCAGTAGATTCATCATATCCCCTCCAGAAAATAACCTTGTTTATTATTAGCTGTCACAAGATATTATTAATATTTGTTCCAAGGCTACCTCCACATGTTTCTGCAAATAATTTCTTAAGCAGTTGAAATACCTCTTGGAAAGCCATATAAATAATGCTTGATAAAGACATGTCTTCCTACAGATTTTTTCAAAAACTGAAGAGACGAGTGAACCGGGTTCATTTCTCACCACTGTCTGTAAAGAGTTTGTATGCTCTCCCCATGACCGTGTGGGTTTCCTCCAGGAGTTCTGGTTTCTTCCGACAGTCTAAAGACATACCAGTTGGTAGGTTAATTGGTCATTGTAAATTGTCCCTTGATTAGGGCTGGGTTAAATCGGGGGTAGCTCGGTGGCAAGGCTCGAAAGGCCAGAAGGGCTTGTTCTATGCTGTACCTCAATAAATAAATAAGTTGGCGGGTCTAACATGGGCTATCCAACTTCGTTCTACCCTGATCAGCTTTTATTTGTTCAAATGACCTCACCCCAATGATATGTTCCAATAATCTTCCCAAAACTGATATGAAGCTGCTGGGTGATCCTCCTGGATTTTTTCTTAACAAATGAGTGACACTTACAATTTTGCAAATGAAAGACATCATTGCGAAATCTAAGGCTCTTCAGAAATAAATTATGCATCAATTTATTTTACAGTACTGTTGCATAAAGGGTTTCTGAGATTTGTCTGTCCTATTTTCATGGATTCATAGAAACATACAGCACAGAAAGAAGCCCTTATGACTCGTCTCATCCATTAGACTGCAATGTCTACCTACACCAATCCTACTTATACATATATGTAATGCCCTGGTTCATATTTTCACTGTTATGCTGTTCTGTATTTCATTTTGGCAGTTCGGTGAGAGCTGCTTGTTTTCAGCTTATATTTGGGTTATTGTTGAAGATAAGAGATGAGGAGAAATGTGTGCCATCCAATTAGGAAGGTCGAATGCGAGGGGAGGTTTCTTTGGTGAGGGACACTAAGGTTGGGCTTGGGTTTTTTTTTGTTCAAGAGGAGATGAAAAAGGAAGACGCCGGAGAGAAGAGGTCATAGGATTTGACCCGGAGTGGGGCCATGACTCAACAAAACCTGGGATGGGATCAATAGAGGATCGGTGACTTGGGGAAACTGTGAGCTCCAACTTATGCACATTAGACTGTTTCATTAATTGTTCTTTTCTTTACTAACCCTTTAGTCAAATTAAGAATTAGAAAGTTAAATCTTTTAATCGTATGCAGTGTACTGCCTGTTATTTCGTGGCACTAATTTGTAACAAGGTAGTGAATTACACAGCATCCACACAAACAGGGGGTTTGGGGTGGGACTGCGCCTTAATCTCACACGCTTGGCGGGGCCGAAGATTGACTTCCCTAGACTTAAGCAGCCAAGGAAACCAGGGTGTTTCATATACATTTCTTCCACTTGTAGTGAAAGCACTAGCATCCCATTTTGACTTCAAGGTCTCCTTGTACTTTTAGCTCTTTGCACATTTCACCATTTATTCAAAGACCTCTGACTCAAAGACAAGTGCTACCCACATACTTGTTGCAACTGGCTTAAACTGAGCCACACAGAAGCTGTGACGGGGAATATAAAAGCCTTTATTCACACAGCAAACCTCCAGGAGAATCTCATCCTCCTGACACAATGTTTTATACTGCTTCAACACAAAAATAACAATAAACAAATAAATACATTTCCAATAACCATGATCACCTACTTAACTTTAACAATAATAGTAATTGCAATAACAGTACTACACAAAAGTCTCAGGCACATATAGATATATATATAGCTAGGATGCCTGAGACTTTTGCACTGTTCTAGATTTGAGAACGTGGAGCAGGTAGTGAATTTGTAAATCTGGCGGGAGCAAAGGATTTTGGGAATGGTGAGGGTGAAGTATCATGGGAGGGTGTGGGTGAGGTGTCAGTGACGGAGTGCCAGGAGTACAATGAGAAACTATTAATATTCAAATTAATATCCTTTCCAGTAAGACGGCAGCATGTTTGGATGCAGTGGCCTCTCCAGGGCCAATCAAAGGTGGTTTTGTCTTTTTAAGCAACACACGTAAAAAATGCTGGTGAACGCAGCAGGCCAGGCAGCATCTATAGGAAGAGGTACAGTCGACATTTCGGGCCAAGACCCTTCGTCAGGACTAACTGAAAGAAGAGATAGTAAGAGATTTGAAAGTGGGAGGGGGAGGGGGAGATCTGAAATGATAGGAGAAGACAGGAGGGGGAGGGATGGAGCTAAGAGCTGGACAGTTGATTGGCAAAAGGGATACGAGGCTGGAGAAGGGAGAGCATTTTTTATGTGTGTTGCTTGAATTTCTAGCATCTGCAGATTTCCTCCTGTTTTGTCTCTTTAAGCATCTTTTTTACGATCACAGGCCAATGCTGGACATTAAGAACTTCAAGTACTCCAGGTCTACCCTACCAGTGAGCTACTGGTTGGCAGAGGAGCTGGACTTGGTGCCAACTGTGTCCCTGCCTGCTATAGAGAGGTTTCCGAGTCAGTATGCGAAAGTGATGGGCAGTCGTCTTTTACGTTTCTCCAGCAATCACAAGACCCCATTGAACATTGGTAATGTAAAATACTACAAGTCCATTTTCCTTATTTATTAGTGAGACAGATGGCGAGAGAGCTATGTGGTCTCCATCATAGTGAGAATTAGGCCTCAAGCTGTAGGCTTGCCTCTTCCAGCAGTCCCAGAGAGGAAATGCCAGAAGCAGTGTAGTATGACATCCATACTGGGTTGGGGGGCTGGCTCCTCCCATCAGTGCAGTCATCCAGTGTTCGCTTGGAGGAAGAACGGATGGACAGCATGCGTGCATGCGTTCATCTGTGAACTGCTGAGAATGCCTATAACACCTATGCACCATTAATTCACAGGACTATCATTCAGAGACTTGGGCTAGATTTTTTTTGGTGTGACTGTATGTTAACTTACTCAAAGTTCAAAATACATTTATTATTGAATTAAGTATACTATATACAGCCTTGAGGTCACCTTACAGGCAGCCACAAAACAAAGCAAAGAAACCAAACAGAACCCATTAAAATAAAAAGGCCATCAACCCCCACTGTTTTTAAGATGGCCTGATCGAAGTTACCAGTAACAATGAAGACAATGAATTCCCTTGGTAAGCAGAAGGGCCTGCACTTCACTATTAAAAACTCTGTCTATGGTGAGCAAAGGGCCATTACTACCGAGGCATTTGCCACCAGTTCTTATTGAGCTAGACACACAGATCTCCTCCACAGTTCGTGCCGAAGGTTGCAGCATTCCTGTCTGCCCGAAAGGAGATTAGGTCTTCTCGCTAGATGGCTGAGCCTGGAATGGCCTCTTGAAGCCACGTTCTGACGGAGACACAGGTAATCCAGTTTATTTCCCAGCAATCAGATGTCAGCCAGTAGAGCTGACAGGAATGCAGGTCTGTTGGGATCTGCTTTAAGTCCGGTTTTAATACCGGCGCACTTACTGCACTTCTGCGTTCGAGCGCACCGCTTCCGAAGGCCACTTCCCCAAGTAGCTGTAGTAGACTACGGCGCAGAGCGACAGCCCACTCCCCATGTAAGTCTGTAACACGCAGCACCTTCGTGATTCTACTTGCTTGCAGGGTGGACACAGATTTTGGTGTCCTTAATGTTCAGCTGTGTTTTCAGTCATGATAAAGACAAACAGGGCAAGAAATTTCATTGTTGGTTGGAACCAGACTGGCTGCTACATCCATGCACCGCCATCTTGTAAAATGGCAGTAAGCAACAAGTTTTATGCCTCATTTTTGACTTCAGAAGAACCTTTGGATCATAAAAACACTAGGATCCAACAATTGTGAGGTCAAGAGTTCATCATATTGCACTAGGGAACCATTCAATAGTTTTACAGCAGCAGGACAAAAGCTGTCCTTGAGCCTGGTGGACCATGCTTTCAGGTTTTTTTATCCTCTGCCCAGAGATTAATGTAAAGTTCAATTAAAATTTATTATCAAAGGTATGTATACTATATACATCCAACTTTGACATTCATTTTCTTGCAGGCATCCAAAGAAAAACAAAGAAATACAATAGGATCCATGAAAAAACAGACATAACAAACACCGACAAACATCAAACGTGCAAAAGAGAGCAAATTGTGCAAATAATAAAATAGGTAAACAGATAATACACAGAACATGAACAGCAGAATCCCTGAAAGTGAGTCCCCAGGCTGTGCAGACAGCTCAATACTGATGCAAACCAGTCCAGGAGCCCAATGGCTACAGGGCAACAACTGCTTCCGAACCTGGCAGTGTGGGACCCAAGACTCCTGCACCTCCCACCAGATGACAATAACAAGAAATGAGGGAAACAGGCAAACAGGATGAGCTCAGGTATGGGAATTTGGCTGGTATGGAGTAGTGGGGCTGAACACTAGTTCAATTTCCGTTCTCGGGTCTTGACACTTTAATTGGTGCCCTCTCTTCCCGCGATGGCTCTTCACGCATTCGTCTGCCACAAGGTGCTGTACCTGCATTCAGGAGGATCAAGATAGCTGAATCCATCAGGAGATCGTAAAATTGTTAGTTCGTTTAAAAATGTCTCTTAATGGAAAATTACAGGCTATGGATCGCAGCAATGGTAGTCCAAAAGAAGTATACCTAGTAATTTTTGAATTGTCTGCAAAACATCGCCGTATATCACCAGCATCGTCTTGAAGAGAGAAGGGACAATATCCAGGGTGGGGTATTTGATGATGTTGGCTGCTTTCTGAAGCACCAAGAAGTGTAGGCAGAGTCCATGGAAGGGAGGCTGTTTTTTATATCTATGGCAACCACACTGAGTGATATTTTATGTATTTTCTGACTTACGGACAAAAACACAGAAAACAGCATTCGTTTATTACCCAGCAATGGCCTTTAGTTGACATAGGGTTAAAATACAACAGGTTTTAGCTCTGTCAGAGTGGTGATACAAATCTGAGATAATAGTTAAGAGCATTACATAAAGCATGCCCAACAATATTACAGTAATAAGCTTAAGTGACATCACTGTTTCATTTAATCAGTTAGACTAGGTGTTATCATATCGGTTAGTTCCCATAGAATCAGAAAAATTAAAAGCATAAACAGAGGAGGAGATTATAATGCCTATTCCATCTCTGCTGGTCAAGATATTACTCATGTTGATTGTACCTTCCACAGTCCTTCAAGAATATATCCAAGTACTTGTTAAATGTGATGAAGGATTCCATTTCTACTGTCTCTGTCACACAATGAGTTCCAGACATCTCCCATCATCTGGGTCAAAATAAACCAGTTTATCCAATCTTCCTTCAAACCACCCTTTCTTTTTAGAAATAGGATTTTTTATTAGAATAGGCATATTGTTTTTTTGTCAGTCTTTGTTGATGTATAGTTTTCACATAAGACCCAACCACTAACCGCAGCCACAGCTTACTCTTGCCCACACTGCACAAGAATACATGGATCCTGGATCAGTGTCTGCCGCCACCTGAGGACCCATCAACAGAGAATCCCTTAGGACAGGGGTTCCCAACATTTTTTTTAATGCCATGGACCAATACTATTGGCTTCCAGTTTAAGATGGCGCTTCCAAAAGCATGTGACAGCTTACTGGTAGTTCGAAAGCAAAGAAATTCGACTAAAAACATAATTAATAACACTTTTTTGAAGTAAATTGTAAACTATCACCGCTAATTATGAAGAGGCAAGCGAATGTGAAGCAAATTCGAGAGATGGGCCATACTGGTGCACTGCAAAATCAATGCAGATGGAGCTGGAGCCACACTGGTGTACAGGGTGTCCCCAGGTTACAAACGAGTTCTGTTCCGAAGTCCGTCTTTAAGTCGGATTTGTACGCAAGTCGGAACAGGTACATCCGGTATTATTTAGTATCAGTTAGTCAAACGTTTGCCTTAGTATATAGTATATATTTTACATTTCAATGCATATAAAACACTTAAGAAACATATGTATTTCAATAATTAAACCACTGTGTTGCTTAGTAATAATTGTAGCTTTCATCGGGGCAGGGCCTTTCGCATGCTCCATTATTCTCACTTTATCTTTTAAAATTGTTCCGATTGTTGACAGACTGTAGCCTAACACTTTTCCAATGACCAATGGTGTTTCACCTCTTTCCAATCACTTTATTATTTCCACTTTATTTTCAATCGTGATCGTTTTCCATCAACGGAACAGAAACACTGCAGATTCAGCAGCAGCCACAGGCGGTGAGTCCTGAACTCCCTGGGTCCTAAAGTCCACCCGCACTGAGACAGTGGGGGTGGTGCTGACTGGAAAAGTGGGGGGGGGGGTCAGGGTGAATCTTGCTAAGAAAAATTTAAGCCAAATACAAAGTTACACACTCAACTCAGTGTTAACGGCAACATGATCCGACTTAAAATGGCGGACAGCGTTCTCCTTCCTCGACGAACTTTTAATATAATAGGCTTTATTACAGGCCATTCATAAGTACGAGTTGTTCGTAAGTCAGACGTCGTAACTCAGGGACAAGCTGTACTGCAAAATCAACTCAGATAGAGTTGGAGTGAGCAATTCAGACAGGAGAAGTCGAGGCAGAGGAGTTTCAATGCCCGTCGAACTAACCTAGGTGTGAGGTTAGATTGCTCTAAGCACCAAACTGATTTGGAGAGGTTGAGAACGGCTTCCTCATCAGCAAAATCTAAGCCTGAAGCAAATCACTGGGTGGCATGTTCTAGGCCCAGAGCGATTCGCTGTGGCGGAACCAAGGTCTTAATGCAAGGTACGATCCGCTGTTTGGACAATTTAAACAGCGGCCCAGATAGACTGGAAAGGCAGTGTGTTGAGAGTCAGCCAATTTCGCTCGCTCTCCCACAATGTCCAATTCGCTGAGGCTGTGAGACTGCCCCTACCTTCCACCGGCTGCTGTGCTTCATGTCTGCAAACTTTGCAGTGATATGCCCTGCTAATATGATAAACCGATACGAAGGCCTTGAGCCTATTCCAGGCTGCGCCAGCGATATGGATCTAAGGACTCGATTTGGTTTGGAATGCTATTGCTGTTGCTTCTATTGTTTTGATAATTTGTGGGGTTTTTTCTCTTTCTCTGCGCACTGGGAATTGATCTTTATTTTTTTCTTTAAATTGGGTTCTTTCAGGTTTCTTGCTTTGCACCTGCCTGTAAGCAGACAAGTCTCCAGGTTGTACAATTTACATAGTCTTTGATAATCAGTGTACTTTGAATTTTGAATCATTAAGCAAGGGGTCTGGGAACCCCAGGCTGGTAACCCCTGCTCCACAGCCACCTGATGACCCACCAATAGAGAATCCCTTAAGACAGGGGTTCCCAACACTTTTTAATCCATCAACCAATACAGTTAAGCAAGGGGTCTGTGAGGCCCAGGTTAGCAATCCCTGCCTTAGAAGAACACCATACTCGACTCAAGTATTTTCAGCACTTTTACTACCATAGTTGTTACAAGTTTGATCATATTTCATTTTTCCCTGGAACTGCCTTTAGGAAAATGAATCTCAAGGTAGTACATAGTAAAATATATGTACTTTGATAGTAAAATTACTTTGAATTTAAGCAGCAACAAACATACTGCTAGATGACTTCTGCAGGTCAAGCAGCATTTGTTGGGAGGGAGTGGATTGGAGAAGAATTGTTGATGCTTAGGCAGCATCTGTGGAATGAGAAACAGGGTTAACGTTTTGGGTCAAAAGGCACTGTCAGATGTTACTCTTTCTATGGATGCGGCTTTCGTTCATTATATGCCATGTCATACATAGACCATCATGTCTGCACTCTTTCTAATTTAATAACATCTTTCCTATAACATCATCATTATGTGCTATGTCATATGATGTGGGCAATCATGGTCTTATGACCATGATTATTCTTGGCAAATTTTTCCACAGAAATTGTTTGTCATTGCCTTCTTCTGGGCAGTGTCTTTACAAGATGGGTGACCCCAGCCATTATCAATACTCTTCAGATTGTCTGTCTGGCATCAGTGGTTGCATAACCAGGACTTGCGATATGCACCAGCTGCTCATACAACCATCCACCACCTGCTCCCGTGGCTTCACGTGATCCTGATAGGGGCGGGGGGGGGGGGGGGGGGAGCACATGCTACGGCTTACCCAAGGGTGACCAATAGGCTAACAGAGGGAAGGAACACCTTTCGTAGAGAAGTATCTCCACACCGCCAGCCAGGATGCTGCCTGGCCTGCTGAAAACTTCCAGCACTTTTTTGGTTAAATTTCAGATTTCTAGCGCCTGATTTTGAATTTCTGATGATTAAAACCCCGCTGACATCCTCATAAATCTCTTCTGTGCCTCTCTAGTGTAATTATATTTTAGGTTATCAGACACTGATAAGACACACAAACAAGAAGAATTGGTGGAACTGACAACGTCATCCAGGTACTGGGACATCAGGGAAATAGTGGCATTTGGAGTACTGTAAATAGATTTGATTCCTGTTATCAGTTAATGGGGTGGAAATATGTCTCTACCAAAGGAGGTGTAAGGTGCTGCTTCCCTCGGCTAATCTGCAGGTCACCCTTGGGCAAAGTGTAGCACCTGCTTGGCCCCCTCCCTCTGATCAGAGTCACGTGAAGCCACGGGAGTGGGTGGTGGATGGTTGTATGAGCAGCTGGTGCATATCACAAGTCCTGGTTATGTGACCACTGATGCCAGGCAGACAATCTCTAAAGAGTTAATGGCTGGGGTCACCAGTCTTGTAAAGACACTACCTAGAAGAAGGCAATGACAAACAATTTCTGTGGAAAAATTTGCCAAGAATAATCATGGTCATAAGACCATGATTGCCCACATCATATGGCATAGCACATAATGATGATGTTATAGGAAAGATGTTATTAATTTAGAAAGAGTGCAGACAAGATTTACTAGGATGTTGCCTAGACCTACAAGGCCTTAGTTACAAGAAATAGTTACATAGACTAAGACTATATAGCAAGATTGAAGGTGTGAACAGATAAAGGTATATAAGATGAGGGGAAATGGCAGGATGAAAGCACAGATAATAAACACCACAGATCCTGCAGATGCTAGAAGTCTTAAGCACATGCACAGAATGCTGGAGGAATCCAGCAAGTCAGGCAGCAACCATGGAGTGGAATAAACAGTTGACATTTCTGGTCGAGACCCTTCGTTTTCAGTCCTGGAGGGTGCTGCATATTTGGAATGAGCTGCCAGAAATAGTGATTGAGGTAGGCGCATTAGCAACATGTAAAAACCATCCAGGTAAGTACACAGAAAGGAGAAGTTTAGAGGTCTGTGGGCCAAATACCAGGACTAGCTTTCTGGGCAACACAGTTAGCATGGCCCTGTTGGGCTGAAAGGCCTGTTTCCATGCTGTTTGCCTCTGTGGCTCTGAGTGCCAGAGACGGACAGACTCTAAGCACAAGCAGCTCATACTGATAATTTACTCAAATTAAACATTTGATTTTACTCCACAGTGTATAGCTATATTAATAGAGCTTAAACAAACAGGACTGGACAGGAAAGCAGGGAACCAGGGTAATAAAGCACAGCACAGAAACCAACGACATTAAAGAAATGCCTCGAGTAGCAACAGAAAGCTGTTTGTAGTAAATGGGCAGAATTCAGGACAGGGAGACCTTTACATCATGTTATTCCCCTGGGCAGTTTGCAATTTCCCGACCAAATCACATTCTAGGACTGGCTTTAATTGTCTCTGGTCTCGTGTCACAGCACAGCTCTAACACAGCGCAGACTTGGAAGAAGTTTCCAAACGGCAAATCTGATAACCTCAGTAAAATTGCTTTTCTCGAGTTAGTGAATTTGAGCTGGGGCAGGAGCTTCTAACACTTTGCTTTGATTCCTGCTCTGCAGATTTGATCACATGTGTGTCAAAAACAAATGTGGAGGTTGGATCAGTGACAGCTGACACAAATTGAGGGATCGTTTCATCCGCCGCCTTCGCTCTGTCCTTCGCAACAACCAGGGTCTCCCGGTGGCCAACCGTTTCAATTCCACTTCCCATTCCCAGACTGACAAGTCTGTCCACAGCCTCCTCCAATGCTATATTGAGGACAGGTGCAGACTGAAGGAACAACACCTCATATACTATCTTGATAGCTTCCAATTTGATGGTACAAACATCAATTTCCCTAACTTCTGATAACCACCCCCTTCTGTTTTCCTTGATTCCTGTTAACCTTTCTCTTTCATCTCCCCCAACTTCCTGATCTCCTCAACATCTTCACGTTCCTCTTCCCCTTCTCCTTCCCCTTATTCCATTGTCTACTGTCCTCTGCTATGAGATTCCTTCATCCTCAGCCCTTTGCCTTCCCCACCTAACACCTCACGGCTTCTCCCCTTATCTCCTTTCCCACCCACCTGCCCCCTGGATTAGCCTATCACTTGCCAGTTCCTGCTTCTTACCCTTAAATTCTGGACTCTGCCCCCTTCCTTTCCAGTCCTGATGAAGAATCTTGGCCTGAAACATCAACTGTTTGTTTCCCTCCATAGATGCTGCCTGACCTGCTGAGTTCCTCCAGCATTTTGTGTGTGTCAGAAATTCGAACATAGAACAGTACTGCACAGTATAGGTCCTTCAGCTCACGATGTTGTTCTGACTTCTTAGCCTGCTCCAAGATGAATCTAACTCTTTCTTCCCACATAGCCCTCCATTTTCCTATCATCTGAGAGTCCCTTAAATCTCCCTAATGTATCTGCCTCTAGCAATACACCTGTAAGTGTGTTCCAAGCATTCACTGCTTTCTGTACATAAACCTATCTCTGACATTTCCCTATACCTTCCTCCAATCATTTTAAAATGATTTCCTCTTTTATTAGGCATTTCCATCCTGGGAAAAATGCACCGGCTGTCCATTCTATCTATGCCTCTTATCGAGTCATCTCTCATCCTCTTTTGCTCCAGTGTTGATGAACACTGATGTAATGAGATTCATGAGCAGTCAGCAGTGGAAGAAAGTGAAATAAGTTAGGAAAATCATGAACATGAGATGCTGGAAATCCAGTACAACAAACACAAAATGCTTGGAAGAAATCAGCAAGTCAGGCAACATCAATGGAGGAAAACAAAGCAATCAACATTTCGAGCCAAGACCCTTCATCTGGACTGGAAACTTACTGGCCGTTACACCGCTGGCATTTAGGGCAGCAATGAAGATCCTCCGTCACTGTCTATCCATACCATCGCACACAGATAAAGAATTCTTCATTGTTGTTTCCATAACAATTTTTTTGACCAGTCAAGGTTGTTAGCCCTGAGCTGAACCCCCCGAACCTGGACCACTCTTAGTTTGGCCTCTATCCTTCGACCTGTTTAGCATGGGTGACCCTACCAAGAGCCAAAGCATAAAGCCCTGACTCCAGCCAACATAGCTCTGTGGGTCATTGAGAAAAGTAAGCAACCAAGCCACAACGAAATTGTGGTTCCCTTGGAGGCAGGACTCGAAAGGAAGGGAAAAGAAGCCAGAATAAGAAGTTTGGGGGAGGGGAAGGACTACAAGCTGGCAGGTGATCAGTGAAACCAGGTGAGGGGGAGGTGGGAGGGGTGTGATGTTAGAAGACGGGAGGGGAGAGATGGAAGAGGTAAAGGGCTGAAGAAGAAGGAATCGAATAGTAAGGTACCATAGGAGAATGGGAAGGAGGAGAGGCACTACATAAAGAATAAGAGCTCAAATCTGCTATACATCACTGATAAGAAGCAAACTTTCACAAGCATTAGGACTACAGCCCATAAGTGTGATGGTTCAAAATAAATCAGGCACAGATTATATGAAACAAGCAATATTTAATTAAGAAATGTACGGTAATTACCAGAATGCTATTATATCCCTTATTGATCCAGCAAAGCTTTGCTTGCATGCCAAGTGTTAAAATCAATAAATTATATTAGGTATCTCAGTCAGGCACGCGTTTCCTGTCTATAAATCTTACTCCCCATTCTCAGGATTCCGTATCAATATGCGAAACATTGTAAACTGCTATTAAACATTTACAGATCAATTCAGCTATGTCAACTATCATAGAGTTGTGATGGATTCTGGATACTTGGCATACCTGCACAGCAAGCCTCTTCAATATAGCACCTGACACCATCAACATCTTGCATTTAAAAATAATTATACAGAAGACCATGCAATGTCAGGAGGTGAGCATCTTCCCAAGCCATGACCGTAGCGCGGTAGCGTAGTAGTTAGTGTAACGCTTTACAGTGCCAATGACATGGCTTTAATTCCTGACGCTCTCTATAAGGAGTTTGTATGCCCTCCTGATGACTGCACATGTTTCCTCCGGATCCTCTGGTTTCCTCCCACATCCCAAAGACATACAGGTCAGTAAGCTCATTGGTCACATGGGTGTAATTAGGTGGCAAATGCTCATTGGGCCGGAAGGGCCTGTTACCTAAATAATAAAACCTCTCCCACTTCCTGCTGATTCTAAATAGCACCATTCTAATATAACCAGCATCTGATTTTAGACACTGGAGTTGGGATGTTACGTTTGAGTTGTATAAGACATTGATGAGGCCGAATTTGGAGTACTGTGTGCAGTTCCAAGGAAAAATGTCCTATCTATTCAACCTTTCCCTTTCCCTTCAGGTTTCTCCCGAAGAGGCAGAGCGAAGTGATGATGGCACTAAACGGCAACTCCTTTGCTTGCATCTTCAGAAACAACTTTATTCCTATCTTTGATATCTCTTTTTTCCCTTTCAAGACCCTGACCTGGAGTTACACTCTGACTTTGGTTCTCTTCGGGAATGGGACCCACCCTCAGGGCCTCACAACCAGCCACTTTTTGATATGCCAAGGACGCAGTCGGGAAGGCTAGCGCGCCTTCAGGGTGCCGGATTTTCATGGCTCTGGAGGCTGGCTGATTCAAAGCTGGTGCTGCCACCAACAACTGATGCGTCAAGGGAGAACAAGGAAGATGGGAAGCAACGGGCTTGCTCCTGGCTGTGTGCTCAGAGGCATAGAGCTCAGAAAAAGCGACGCAACAGACTTTTAACACCATAAATCAGCGAGTTGTTTTGTTATGCCTCCTCTCTCGCTGTGAAACAGGGACACCTCTTTTTATCATATTAGAGACGGAGAGAGCCTGTGGTTATATCAAATACTGGGTGAATGAGTAGTCTGGGATACTGCAGGTCTGTGTCTTTATTGATGCTTTGCTGCACGTTGAGTGCTTGGTGGGGGGGGCGCTTGAGTGCTTTGCTGGTGGGTGAGGGTGGCGGGTCGTTGCCTTGCTGGGAGGGGGAGCTGGAGGCAGCTTTGGGGTTCTAACATTTAACTGTCATTCATTCTTTGGGGCACTCCTCTGTTTTTGAGGATGTTTGCAAAGAAAGAGTTTCAGGATGTATATTGTACACATTTCTCTGATGTTAAATGTACCTATTGAAACCCATTGAGTTCTGTCATCTACCTACCAGAAAGATATCAATAAGATTGAAAGAGTGTCAAGAAATTTGTTGCCAGGACTTGAGAACCTGCGTTAATGGGAAAAGTTGAATAGATTAGGACATTTTTTTCCTTGGAACATAGGAGAATGAGGGGAGATTTGATAGAGGTATACAAAATTATGAAGTGTATGCAGGCACAAAAGTTGGATGAGACTAGAACTAGAAGTCATAGGATAAGAGTGAAAAGTGAAATTTTTAAGGAGAACATGAGGGGAATTTCTTCACTCAGAGTATAGTGCAAGTGTGGAACGAGTTGCCAGTGGAAGTGACAGATGTGGGTTTGATTACAACATTTAAGAGAAGTTTGGATATGTACATGGATGGGAGAGGTATGGAGGGCTATGGTCCAGGTCTGGATTAATAGAACTAGGCAGAATAATAGTTTGGCATGGAATTGATGGGCCGATGGGCCTGTTTAGGAGCTGTAGCACTCTATGACTCCCCACGATTCCACTGAGAAATGAAGAGTTATGGAAGTGCAGTGTGCTTAAGACAAATATCAAAAAAAATAAACACTTTCAGAAAAGAGGTGGACAAGATTGGGGCAGGTACATCAATAAGTACTTGAGGAAGTACCACACACTGTAAAGAATATTTAAAACATAGAATTGTCTGGTGTGGAGGGGCCACTGCACAGGATTGAAAAAAGCTGCATTAAGTTGTAAACTCAGCCAGTTCCATCATGGGAATTAACCTCCCAACCTTTCAGGACACCTTTAAAAGACGATGCCTCAGAAAGATGGCATCTTTCATTAACGACCCCATGACCCAGTGCCTGCCCTCTTCTCATTCCTACCATCAAGGAGACGGTACAGGAGCCTGAAGGTGCATACTCAGATGTTTCAGGTTTCTGAATGGACAATGAAATCATAAACACTACCTTACTATTTTTTATCTTTTTTTTGTACTACTTATTTTGTGTATATATTTCTGATTGAAAGTTATAGATTTTTTATTATTATGTATTGTGTTGTACTTCTGCCACAAAACAACAAATTTCACAATATATATCAGTGATATTAAACCTGATTTTGATCCTAAAGGAACACGGAACAGTACAGCGCAGGAACAGGCCCTTCGACCCATAATGTGTGAAGATGCTGGAAATCCAGAGCAACACACACAAAATGCTGGAGGAACTCAGCAGGTCAGGCAACATCTATGGAGAAGGATAAACTGTTGACGTTTCGGGCCACGTTTTTTCATCAGGACTGGACAGGAAGGGGGCAGAAGCCAGAATACAAACTGGCAGCAGATACTTGAGACCAGATGAAGGTGCAAGGATTCACCGGCTACCAACACACATCCAGCTCAAACCACAGGGAGGTTTTAGTCTAAAAACAAAGTTGACATGCTTTCGATACACATAGTCCAATTACGTTTTATTCAAAACTACTTACTACCAACATGCTATAGAAAAAAAAGGCTGAAAACATTTTGAACCAATCCTCTAAAGTTGATGACCTAATTTTCAGAAACATCATTTACTGGGAGCTGACCACTTCAGAGAACAAAATGAAGAAGGATAACAACATCCATTTCCAGTCAGTGGCTCCTGATCTCTTTAAACTGTCCAGCGTGGAGCCTCTGATGTATTTTTCCAGCCCATTAAAACATCTATCATTCAATAAAGTCACTCCTAATGGTCCTTGCCTCTTGCATTGTGCCACCCAATCCCCAAGATCCTTTGCATTTCAGGTAGCATCTGTGGAATCACAGATGTTTCTCATTCGTCATTTGCATCAACAACCAACACAGTCTGAGGAGAAAGTAGTGTGATCACTCAAGTTCAACGTGATGTTGAACGTCGTGTTGTCTATTGGTGGGTCCTCGGGTGGCTGTAAAGGCCAATCCAGGATCCACATATTCTGATGCAGTGTGGGCAAGAGTAGGTGGTTACTGTAGTTAGTGGTTGGGTCTTTCGGTTGTTCATTCTCTCCTTTTGCAGCTGCCTCTTGTTCTCTGTGGCACAGTGGAGGTCTCTCTCATGTAACACAGTTTCCTTTGAATAGTTTTCCTTCAGGTCATCTATAGAGTATGTCTTCCCAGTTTTTAGATGTAATGTTGAACTTCTTCAGGCTAATTTACATGTTATCTTTGAAACATTTCCTTTGCTGACCAGGGGCTTGCCCCTGAGGAGGTAGATAGGGTTGTAAAGAGAGCTTTTGACACAGTCCCCTTCATAAACCAAAGTAGTTGGTGAGACCAAATCTGAAGTATTGTATGCAGTTCTGGTCACCTACCTACAGGAAAGATATCAATAAGATTGAAAAAGCGCAGAGAAAATTTACAAGGATATTGCCAGGACTTGAGAACCTAAGATATAGGTAAAGGGCTTTTTTCCTGAAGCATAGGAGATTTGATGGAGGTGTACAAAAGCTATGTGAGGTATACATAGGGCCAGTTCAGTCAAGCTTTTTCCATTAAGATTGGGTGACACTATAACTAAAGGTCATGAGTTATGGGTGAAAGGTGATTTTTTTTTAAGGGGAACATGAGAAGAACTTTTTGACTCAGAGGGCAGTGACAGTGTGGAAGGACCTGCCAGCAGAAGTGGTGGATGCAGGTTTGACTACATTTAGAGAAATGTTGATAAGTACATGAATGGGAGGAGTATGTAGGGCTAAGGCCTGGGTGCAGATCAATCAGACTAGGCAGAATAACTGTTCAGTATGGACTAGATTGACTGAAGGGCCTGTTTCTGAGCTGTTGTGTTCTATGACTCTTCGTGCTGGGGGGGCAGCCTGCAAGTGTCGCCACACTTCCAGTGCCAACATAACATGCCCACAACTCTAACCCGCACACACCCTTGGAATGTTAAAGGAATCCAGAGCACCCAGAGGAAACCCAAGTGGTCACAGGGAGAAGACAATAAAAGGAATTGAACCCAGATTGCTGGTGCTGTAAAGTGTTGTGCTAGCCGCTATGCTACCATGCCTACACAATTCCTACATGAATGACCATTCTTCCCAACGTATTTAATCAATCGTAAGGTACACTGGACATCCTGGAATCCAAGAAAGGACTATACAAACCGGTTCTCTATTAATTGGGAAAATGCCCAGAATCTGTTCATTATTAACAAAGCAGAAACAGACTACTTAGAAAATTATGTAATTAGACAGAGTAATCAGATTTGACAAATTTGAGTATGTAGAGGACATTATTAACAAGGTAGATCTGAGGAACCTGTGGACATGTTATATCGATTTTCAAAAGGCATTCAATAAGGTGCAGCAGAAAAGAACGTCTCACTGAATAAGGAATCAGAGGAGTGGAGGAACACATTAGTATGTATAGAGAACTGGCTAATGTACTGAAAACAATAAAAATCAATGGGTCATTTTCAGGTTGGGAGGGTGCCGCAAAGATTAGCACTAGGACCTCATATTTACAGCCAGTTGCAGGGATAGATAAAGCAATTTGTCAAACAATTTAGGCAACTTTGATTATGATTCAAAGCTTGGTAGAAAATTAAATTTCAAGGAAGCATATGAGAAATTTGGCAAAGGAATTTAGAGAGATTAAGGCAATAGGCAAGAAGGTGATAAAGGTCAGGCTTTGCATTTCCATAGGCAGAATCAAGAAAATAATTGTCAATGTCAAATTTATTGCCAATGCACAAGTCCATGTATGTACAAATGCAATGAAAATCTTACAGTACCTGCAGCAGCATCATAGGGATATGACATCAGCTAAGCAGCATTCATGAGAAAAACATAAATCCAACAGCAATTATACACACCTTTTAGAAGAAAGAACAGAATTAGAACAAAAAAGGTGAAGAAACCTACACAAAATGGTGGAGGAACACAGCAGGTCAGGCAGCACCGATGGAAATGAATAAACAAGTTGACATTTCAGGCTGAGACCCTTCTTCTGGACTGGAAAGGCAGGCGAAAGATGCTAAAAAGTCCATTTTAGTGCAAAGTAATCATAGTAGTATTGCTAAACTCTAGTGGTTAGAGTCATGCCAGTGATTCAAGAACCAAATCTTTTTTTTAATCTTAGAGATACAGCACAGTAACTGGCCCTTCGGGCCTAATCAGCCCGTACCATCCAATTACACCTATGTAACTAATTAACCTACTAATTGGCATATCTTTGGAACGTGGGAGGAAACCACATGGCCACAGAGAGAACGTACAAACTAGTTGAAAGGAAGTAGCTATTCTTGAACCCGGTGGTGTTATACTTCAGGTTTCTGAACCTCCTGCCTAATGGTAGCTGTGAAAAGATGGCTGGGCCTCATTGGCGGGGATTTTTGATGATGGATGTTGCATTCTATAGTGCCTCCTATAGATATTACCAATGGTGGGGAGGGATATATTGGGCAGATGGAACTGAGTGATTGTACATCAAAGACAAAGTTAACAAGCAGACAGAGCAAGCATTTAGGAAGGCAAATGATGTTTTGTCCTCCGAGGACAGCTCCAGTCATTGCACAGGAGTAGACCATTCGGTCAATTGTGACTGTGCTAACAATTTGAAAACAATCCCACTCATCAGGTTGCTCCTCACACCATGGCCACTTCTTCACCTTCAAATATTTATCCAGTTCCCTGTGAAACCTTGCTTTTACGTTGAAACTCTGCCTCAGTTATTTCCTATTTATTCAGAAATGTTTATGCTTTTCTCCATTGTGCAATGGCAAATGAAGCACTCTACTGTTTCACCATACTTCACCAATGAAAAAGGGACATGAGTTATCAACGCCAAACTGCTTTTAACAAAATCAAAAGCATCGCAGGGCTCTTCAAATCAGCACTACCAAACTTTAAAGATGGTGCTAGCCCACTAAAGTACATATTCAAACAAATGCCAAAAGAGAAATTAACTTTATTCATCACATGCAAATTGAAGCATGTAGTCAAATGTGTAATTTGGGCCAAATCAAATTAGCAAGGAGGCACTGGGCATACCCACAGCTCTCCAATCCTAAACCTATGTCTTTGGAATGTAGGAAGAACTGGAGCATCCAAAGGAAACCCACGAGCTCACATGGAGAATGTACAAACCCTTTACAGGCAGCAGCATAATCTGAAACCCCGTCAGTGATCGCTGGCGATGTAATAGCGTTATGCTAACTGCTATACTACTCTGACAAAAGGGATAAGAACAAAATCTAAAGTAAGAGAGTTTTAAGAATGGAGTTCCAGAGTTCAGAGTTTTGTCACTGCTGATGATGGGATAGAGATGCTCATGCCAACAACACGGAAGCACCACAGATATCTCGAAGATTCTTTTTTGAACTTCAGAAAGTTACAGAGATCCAGAGGGATAAAGTCACGCAAAGATTTAAAATTAAAGTAAGAATTTTTAACTAAGGTATTATTTAACCAGGAACCAGAAAGATCAGCTATCACAGAGGCAATGGATGAACAGAACTTCAAATAACCTAGAGCAGAAGTTACAGCTGACCTCAAACTTACAAAAGCTCGTAGATGCAGACCAGCCAGAGTCCATTAGAATGTTTATTTATTGAGATAAAGTGTGGAATAGGTCCTTCCAATCTTTCAAACCACAATGCCCAGCAATCCCTGATTTAATCCTAGCCTAATCATGAGACAATTTACAATGACCAATTAACCTATTAACCAGTAGGTCTTTGGACCATGAGAGGAAACCCGAGCGCCCACAGAAAACCCATGCGGTTACAGGGACAACATATAAACTTCTTACAGGCAGTGCCAGGAATTGAACCTAGGTCGCCTGTACTGTAGTGTTTGCTAACCACTGCACTACTGTGCCTATGTCTAGGCGTAACAAAGGGACTTAAGAAGGTTTGAACAGAAGGTGAGCTACAGCAAGGGTGGAGTAGGAAATACTTGTCAAAAGTAAAAATAAACTTATTTTGAAAACACATACCATGCATGTCACTATAAACTGCCTTGAGATTCATTTTCTTGCAGGCATTTACAGGAAAATAAAGAAAAACATTACATAAACGAAGACTGACGAACAGCCAATGTGAAAAAGAAGACAAACTGTGCAAATAAAAAATAATACTGAGAACATAAGTTGCAAAGAGTCCTTGAAAGTGAGTTGTAGATCGTGGAATCAGTTCAGAGTCATTACAGCGGCACTTTTTTTGGCAAAATCTAATTAAAATGCGCTAACTTACAGAATGCAGGCAAAGTTCAGGGTTATATATTCATATAAGACTGCTCGCTCACCAAAACTCAACAAGCTGCCTTTCACCCGAGACCCTATCGGCCATCATGGAAATCGGGACGCCACAGACTGACGCATGCGCACGGCCAGCCTCAACAGCACCTCATGATGCTCACAGCAGTCACACCAACCGCAGCAAAAGGGCAGGGCTATCATGTCCATTTAGGAGAGCACCAACCACATCATCGAGAAACAACAGCATCTTGGAGGCTTTGGTGTTACTGCTTCCTATCTTCTATCAATCATTAGGGTAAAAATATATGGATAGCCTAATTACGCCGCGTGGAAAGAGAAGGGAGACATTATAGTCAAGAGATGATGCCAAACGTCATCGGGAACATAGAACATAGAATAGTACAGCACATTGCAGGCCCTTCGGCCCACAATGTTGTGCCGACCCTCAAACCCTGCCTCCCATATAACCCCCCACCTTAAATTCCTCCATATACCTGTCTAGTAGTCTCTTAAACTTCACGAGTGTATCTGCCTCCACCACTGACTCAGGCAGTGCATTCCACGCACCAACCACTCTCTGAGTAAAAAACCTGCCTCTAATATCCCCCTTGAACTTCCCACCCCTTACCTTAAAGCCATGCCCTCTTGTATTGAGCAGTGGTGCTCTGGGGAAGAGGCGCTGGCTATCCACTCTATTTATTCCTCTTATTATCTTGTACACCTCTATCATGTCTCCTCTCATCCTCCTTCTCTCCAAAGAGTAAAGCCCTAGCTCCCTTAATCTCTGATCATAATGCATACTCTCTAAACCAGGCAGCATCCTGGTAAATCTCCCCTGTACCCTTTCCAATGCTTCCACATTCTTCCTACAGTGAGGCAACCAGAACTGGACACAGTACTCCAATTGTGGCCTAACCAGAGCTTTATAGAGCTGCATCATTACATCGCAACTCTTAAACTTTATCCCTCGACATATGAAAGCTAACACCCCATAAGCTTTCTTAACTACCCTATCCACCTGTGAAGCAACTTTCAGGGATCTGTGGACATGTACCCCGAGATCCTTCTGCTCCTCCACACTACCAAGTATCCTGCCATTTACTTTGTACTCTGCCTTGGAGTTTGTCCTTCCAAAGTCTACCACCTCACACTTCACCAGGTTGAACTCCATCTGCCACTTCTCAGCTCACTTCTGCATCCTATCAATGTCCCTCTGCAATCTTCGACAATCCTCTACACTACCTACAACACCACTAACCTTTGTGTTGTCTGCAAACTTGCCAAACCACCCTTCTACCCCCACATCCAGGTCGTTAATAAAAATCACGAAAAGTAGAGGTCCCAGAACAGATCCTTGTGGGACACCACTAGTCACAATCCTCCAATCTGAATGTACTCCCTCCACCACGACCCTTTGCTTTCTGCAGGCAAGCCAATTCTGAATCCACCTGGCCAAACTTCCCTGGATCCCATGCCTTCTGACTTTCTGAATAAGCCTACCGTGTGGAACCTTGTCAAATGCCTTACTAAAATCCATATAGATCACATCCACTGCACTACCCTCATCTATATGCCTGGTCACCTCCTCAAAGAACTCTATCAGGCTTGTTAGACACGATCTGCCCTTCGCAAAGCCATGCTGACTGTTCCTGATCAGACCATGATTCTCTAAATGCCCAGAGATCCTATCTCTAAAAATATTTTCCAACAGCTTTCCCACCACAAACACAAGGCTCACTGGTCTATAGTTACCCCGACTATCCCTACTACCTTTTTTGAACAAGGGGACAACATTCGCCTCCCTCCAATCCTCCGGTACCATTCCCATGGACAATGAGGACATAAAGATCCTAGCCAGGGGCTCAGCAATCTCTTCCCTCACCTCATGGAACAGCCTGAGGAATATTCCATCAGGCCCCGGGGACTTATTTTAACAACTCCAACACCTCCTCTCCCTTGATATCAACATGCTCCAGAACATCAACCTCACTCATATTGTCCTCACCATCATCAAGTTCCCTCTCATTGGTGAATACCGAAGAGAAGTACTCATTGAGGACCTCGCTCACTTCCACAGCCTCCAGGCACATCTTCCCACCTTTATCTCTAATCGGTCCTACCTTCAGGACCGTGGCATGGAGAGGGAAAGAAGAACAATCGGATGAGGCCAGGGCCGCACGACTCCAGGATCAAAGAGTCAGGACAAAAAAGATGAGAGAAGACGAGACAGAGGAGGACAGGCATGCACGTCTCCAAAATGACAACAACAGGCACAGACGGAGGAGAGAACAAGAATCCGATCAGGCCAGGGCCGAATGACTCCAGGATCAGAGAGAAAGAACAAATGGTAGAAGAGATGAAGAGAGGAAGGATGAAAAGGCTGCTCATTTCCAGAATGACAAAAACAGGCAGAGGAGGAGGAGAGAGGAAGAGGCAGAGAAGAAAAGGAAAGATCAACTCCAGAATACGCGGCACAGAGTAATTATTGCGAGACTTGCTGAAGACGACAATGGCCACTTTCGACGACAATACCTCGACAGAGAAAGAGCAAGGTGAAATGCACGACTCGCACGGTGTAACATTTCTGCTGATGTTGGTTTGATGACCAGAGTATGCCCCCACTGTCGTGCCTTCCTATTCACTGGAGAAACCACAAATTTCTGTATGAAGGGAAAGGTCAGGATAGGCAATTTGCAGCCTCTACCTAATGAACTCCTCAATTTGTACAGCAATGATGAACCTATTGCAAACGAGTTCAGGAAGGACATCAGACAGTACAATTGCCTCTTTTCAAATGACATCCTTTGGTGCCAAAGAAGTCCTTCCAACTAGGAATCGATGGAATCCTTCTGTGATTATTCAAGGCCAAATCCATCATTACATCGGACATTTAATGCCAGACCCCAACCAGCAAGCCCAATTCCTTCAAATTTACTTCATGGATTCTCAAGACAGCGTAGAATTGAGAATGGGGATACTCCAGAATGATGGAATTCAATGTGAGATTATTAAATTATTGGAAAACCTACTACGACAATGAAACCCGTACGTTGCATCCCTTCAACTTGCAAAAGAACAAATTCGAGGCATGCCAGAGGCATCCATTGTCATTGATCCTGACTGGAGACCGGCATTTGAACATGAGAGGAGATTTAATGCACAAATTGCCAACGAAGTCGCTGTCATTATACCGAACAGCACCGAACCTGAAGTAAGATCGCAGCATATTATGTTGAAAGAACGAGGAGGTGATTTGCAAATAACTTCAGAGTCCCATTGCTGACATGACAGCTTTCAATATGTACTTTTCTTTCCACTTGGAGACGACAGCTGGCATCATCAAATCCGATGACAAACAACAAGAAACTGACAGCAATGCGTTATTATGCGTATCAAATAATAAACCATGAGAATGAGTTTAATTACCTTCTCAGAGGAGGACGTCTATTCCAACAATACTTGGTCGATATGGCTGCTAAGATTGAAGGCGAGAGACTGAGCTGCATCCGAATGAATCAAGCAACCTTAAGATCAACAACATACAGAGGCCTGACTGATGCATTGAATGATGACGATGATTTCAGAAACATCGGAAGGCGCATCATCCTCTCCTCATTTGTTGGTGGATCGAGATGATGGAACGATGTCAGGATGCCATGATGTATATACGGAAGTATGGTAATGCCTCATTGTTCATTACAAAGACGTGCAATCCAAACTGGCCCAAAATCCGACAGCACCTTTTTTGGCATCAGCCACCAAATGATCGGCCAGATTTAATCACCAGAGTGTTTGACTTGAAGAGAAAGTTGTTTATGAAGTACCTCACTGGAACAGATGGTCTCTTTGGTAGGTGTATCACTTACGTTGTAAGTGTCGAATACCAAAAGCGGGGTCTGCCTCGTTTGCACTGTCTGCTGTGGCTCGATGAGGCATCCAAGCCAAGACCACAAGATTATCATAAATTCTTTTAAGCAGAAATACCAGACCCAAATGAAGATCCAGAGCTGCATGAATTGGTATTGAAGCACTTGATACATGGTCCGTATTGCACCACTAAATCACCGTGTTGGCAAAATGGTACATGCAATAAGAGGTACCCGAAGCCATTTATTGAGCATACAAGGTGTGGGGATGATTCATATCCTGTGTATAGGAGACGGTCTGTGCAAATGGGAGGATTCCAAGGTCATCAAGTAGGACAACAATGTCGAACTGTAACTTCTGAATGGGTGGTCCCCTATAATGCCCAACTATTAAAGCTATTCAATTGTCATCTAAATGTAGAAATATGCTCATCTGTCAAGTCCATCAAATACGTGATCAAGCACACCATGAAGGGGAGTGATCGGGCAATTTTTGGAGTGAACAGAGAAGACAAAATCACTCAGTATTTGACAGGCAGATATATCCGGCCCTCTGAAGCTGTCAGATTGATACTTGGATTTCCAATTCATGAGAGGGAACCAGCTGTTATTCGCCTTCAAGTGCACCTTCCCCAACAGCATCAAGTATTATTTCGAGATAATGCTGCTGTACAACTGAATAATGATATGTCAAGAACCACTTTAACAGAATTCATGGATCTTTGCACTCGCGATCCATTTGCAAGAACCCTGTACTATGCGGATATTCCCAGATTCTACACATGGACTAATAAGAGATGGGAAAGAAGGAGAATGGGGAAAAGAGTGGAGGAGTACTCCGGGATTTTCAAAGCAAATGTTCTGGGTCGAGTGTATACCGTTTCTCCACGAAGTGGTAACCTCTACTATTTGAGATTTCTTCTTCATCACACAAAGGGACCAGTGTCTTTCCAATCATTGAAAACACATGACGGAGATACCTTTCCATCATTCAAAGACGTCTGTAGAGAGGATTGTTGCAAGCTGACGATCATTGGCAGCAAACTATAGAAGAAGCAGCGAGAACAACAATGCCCAGAGCAATGAAAGATTTGTTTGTCGTCTTGCTAACAAACACTGAAATCAACAATCCACAGCAATTATGGAACTGGTTCAAGAATTCAATGTCTGAAGATTTCATTAATGGAGAGGAGAACTATCAATGATCGTAACATCATGATCGATGAGCGGCATCATGGACAAGCTCTTCCGTATTTCCAAGAGAAACTCGAGAACTTGGGCAAAACACTTCAAGAATATAACTTGCCAACACCAAAAAAACTGTACAATTCCTCAAAGTGCTGGCAATCTGGAATTATTGCATGAACTGCAATACAACAGAGATGAACAGCAGGAATTTGTTTCACAGAAGGAGCCCCTATTGAATAATGAGCAAAGAGAAGTATATGAATATGTGCACGACTGCTTGGAAAGGAATCTCTCTTCAATGATTTTCATTGATGCACCAGGAGGAACAGGCAAAAACTTATCATCAACTTGATCCTCGTTAAAGTTAGAGGAGATGGAGGTGTTACTATTGCTGTAGCATCATCAGGTATTGCAGCAACATTGAAGCCTGATGATAGGACAGCACATTCACGATTCAAAATGAGGATGCCCTTTGTAACATCGATAAAAACACCACTGCTGCAAATTTACTCCAAAATGTGAGGCTTATTGTCTGGGATGAGTGCCCCATGATTAGGAAGGAGAGCTTTGAAGCCGTGGACCGCACTCTTCATGATGTATGCGGCAGGGATGAGGCCTTCGGGGGTATTTTAACCATTTGCTGTGACAATTTCCATCAGCTTCTAGCAGTTGTGAAACGCGGAAATGATGCTGATGTGGAGAATTCATTCATTAAGATATCCTACTTATGAAGAAGCTTCATCAAGTTTCAATTGAAGAGAAACATGCGATTGAGTGAGGGAGAAGGACGATATTCTCAGTTCTTATTGGATGTTGGAGAAGAAAAGATTGAGAAAAATGAAAACAATGAAATCGAATTACCTGAAGATATAATTCTGCCAGCAACAACTATGGAAGAATGCATTGATTTCATCTACCCGACATTCGTCAATCCTGCAGACCTCTTCTCAATGAATTCTATCTTGGTTCCTCTTAATGAAATGATGCAAAAAATAAACTTCACATGCATTAGACACTTCCCTGGAATCATGAAGAATATTGCTCATTCAATGCCGTAAGTGAAGAAGCTAACGCCACTCATTTTCCTACAGAATTCCTTGATTCCGTTGAACCCTCTGGATTGCCACCACATAAACTGGAAATGAAGAGGGGATCTCCCATCATTTCAATGAGGAACTTGGATCCACGAAGGTTTTGCAATGGAACGCAAATGATGGTGGAAGAACTGCACGACAATCTCATCGCAGCAAAGATAAACATTGGTGCGTTCAAAAATGACATTGTCATGATCCCAAGAATGACTCTCAGTTTATCAGAAGAGGAAGATGTCCCTCTTCAGCGGAGCCAGTTCCCAATACAGTCATGCTTTGCTATGACTATACATAAGGCGCAAGGCCAAACCATGGAGAGTGTGTTGATTTCTCTGGAGAAACCAGTATTCCAGCAGGGTCAGCTGTATGTGGCTTTAAGCCGGGGAAAAGAAATAAAACCGTTAGAGTATTCCTGAAGGGTGGCAGATCAACCAGAAATGTGGTCATAAAAAGTATCCTTCGTTAAACGAGGAGGACCAATACGTGTCTTTCTTCTTTAATACACTGAGTTCTTCTTCTTTAATTTCCAAAGCACGTCACATCACACTGCACTACCTTTCTCTCAAAAGGTGCCCCAACGGGTCACCCAGTTGTCTAGAAATTCTATAAATCTGCATCAAGGTACACACTGAGTTAATTGTACTGCACAAGAGAGCAATATTTTCCAGCTAGGCAAATCCATTTTGACAATTTCCTCGGACAGCAACAAAGGAAATCAATCTGATGAATTGAGATTACTTCTGAAATAAAATATAAGTAAATATATCCAATGAATTGAGTGATTAAGATTAAAGCAGGTATATTATGCATGGTAAAAATGCTTTCATCCATACTTTTTCCAAAGAGCAATACCATTTCCTGCCCTTTAAAGGTAGAAAATAATGATCTTTTGATGTTTCCAGTAGAAATCATTCAGCAAAGACTGTCTCCAGCCAAAACACCAGCCTGCAGTTTGTCTTTACACAGGTGCTGAGTCAACTGCTGCACCATTTCCGTAGTTGTTTCAGATTTTCTGCATTCCTAGCATTTCTGTTCATAGTTCACAATTATTCTCTATTTTCATTGTTTTTTTTCCTAAAGAGTGGTGAGGAACGTGAAATCATTGTAAAAATATATTGTTTACAACATGCTTGACACAATGAAGTGCAATTCTAACCGAGCAAAAACCACACAACATAAATTTAAGAAATAAAGCTCACATTTATATAGCAAAAGATAGAGGAGTGAGCCTTAGATCCCACACCACCAGGTTCAGGAACAGTTTTTACCCTACAACCATCAGGATCCTAAACAGCGTGGATAACTTCACTCACCTCAACACAGAACTGATTCCACAACCTATGGACTCACTTTCAAGGATTTTACAACTCATGCTCTCAATATTATTATTATTATTACTTGCTTCATTGAGTATTTGCACAAATTGTCAGTCTTTGCTTGTCTGTAATTTTTCATTGATTCTATTGTACTTCTTTGTTTTACTGTGAATCCCTGCAACAAAATAAATCTCAGTTTTTGGTGGCATATACTGTACATACTTTGAAAATAAAATTTACTTTGAACTTTGGACTTTGAAGAACAATCTGCTGGGGGAACTCAGCAGGTCAGACAGAAATGTCCAATTTGAAGTCTGGGTCTTGATTTGAAATGTCAACTGTCCATTTCCCTCTACAGATGCTGTCTCACCTGCTGAGTTCCTCCAGCTTTAATTTTTTTGCTCCAGATTCCAGCATCTGTTTCCTGTCTCCCTATATTCTGGAACACCAAGTTAACAACAACACCTCTGCCAGACTGTAATTTATTGATTATAGTTCCTCAGGTGATATTGGGGGAGGGGGCGGTCCCTGGACCCCAGTTTGGCAACCCTGCCTTAGGCACATATATATAGCTAGACTGCCTAAGACTTTTGCACAGTACTTAAGTAATTTCATGTATTACACTGTACTGCTGCCACAAAAAAAACCTTTATGACTTAAGTGAGTGATGATAAACCTGATCCTGATCTGGGTCCCTATTGTGGACTGAGAATGGGAAGAGGGCAGAGAGAAGGGAAAAGGGGAAGGGACAGTGGAGGGAGTGGGAAGCACCACAGAGACATTCTGTAATGATCAATAAACATAGATAGATAGACATAGAATAGAACAGCACAGTACAGGCCCTTCGGCCCACAATGTTGTGCTGACCCTTAAACCCTGCCTCCCATATAACCCCCCAACTTAAATTCCTCCATATACCTGTCTAGTAGTCTCTTAAACTTCACTAGTGTATCTGCTTCCACCACTGACTCAGGCAGTGCATTCCACGCACCAACCACTGAGTGAAAAACCTTCCTCTAATATCCCCCTTGAACTTCCCACCCCTTACCTTAAAGCCATGTCCTCTTGTATTGAGCAGTGGTGCCCTAGGGAAGAGGCGCTGGCTGTCCACTCTGTCTATTCCTCTTAATATCTTGTATACCTCTATCATGTCTCCTCTCATCCTCCATCTCTTCAAAGGGTAAAGCCCTAGGTCCCTTAATCTCTGATCATAATGCATACTCTCTAAACCAGGCAGTCAGTCAGTCAGGCAGTGGGTTCCGTCCCAAATCCAGGGTTGGCGGCTATGCACCTCTATCTTCTTCGATCTTGCGACAGCATCGAGTACAGCCTCTCCTCCAATTTGTTCTCGCTGGCCACCTTGGCACTGTCTGCCGCCACCCCCGCTGAACTCGAGCCTGAGGCCGTGTCGGCCTCCAGCCGCAGCCACTTCCTCGAGCTCGGCCCTTCCTTAGGCGGAGGCCTTGGGCAGGTCCAGGCATATGGTGCAGCGCCCAAGCTCATCATGTCTCTTCTAACTAAGCGCATAGCATACGATTCATAGATACATGGTGAGGCTTTAATCTCTTCCACGGAAGGTGGCCGTTGGCTCACAAGTAGCTCATCTGCCCTTTGTCAGGTCTTGTTTTTTTTTAGTCCTGCTGGGTGTCTTCACACCCTCCTCACCAGACTAAGTCTGGTGGGGGAGCCGGCCCAAGTCACCGACCACTCGACCACAGCCCCCGGCCGAGTGCCAGGTGCCCGCCCCCCACCGAATCTTTCCGAGCATCCAGCACCTGACCGAAGACCATGGTAGAGTGGCCGGCGATCGAACCAGGCAGCATCCTGGTAAATCTCCTCTGTACCCTTTCCAATGCTTCCACATCCTTCCTATAGTGAGGAGACCAGAACTGGACACAGTACTCCAAGTGCAGCCTAACCAGAGTTTTATAGAGCTGCATCATTACCTCGCAACTCTTAAACTCTGTCCCTCTATTTATGAAGGCTAACACCCCTTAAGCTTTCTTAATTACCCTATCCACCTGTAAGGCAACCTTCAGGGATCTGTGGACATGTACCCCCCAGATCCCTCTGCTCCTCCACACTACCAAGTATCCTGCCATTTACTTTGTACTCTGCCTTGGAGTTTGTCCTTCCAAAGTGCACCACCTCACACTTCTCCAGGTTGAACTCCATCTGCCACTTCTCAGCTCACTTCTGCATCCTATCACTGTCTCTCTGCAATCTTCGACAATCCTCTACACTATCCACAACACCACCAACCTTTGTGTCATCTGCAAACTTGCCAACCCACCCTTCTACCCCCACATCCAGGTCGTTAATAAAAATCACGAAAAGTAGAGGTCCCAGAACAGATCCTTGTGGGACACCACTAGTCACAACCCTCCAATCCAAATGTACTCCCTCCACCACGACCCTTTGCTTTCTGCAGACAAGCCAATTCTGAATCCACCTGGCCAAACTTCCCTGGATCCCATGCCTTCTGACTTTCTGAATAAGCCTACCGTGTGGAACCTTGTCAAATGCCTTACTAAAATCCATATAGATCACATCCACTTCACTACCCTCATCTATATGCCTGATCACCTCCTCAAAGAACTCTAGCAGGCTTGTTAGACACGATCTGCCCTTCACAAAGCCATGCTGACTGTCCCTGATTGGACCATGTTTCTCTAAATGCCCAGAGATCCTATCTCTAAGAATCTTTTCCAATAACTTTCCCACCACAGATGGCTCATTGGTCTATAATTACCCGGACTATCCCTATTACCTTTTTTGAACAAGGGGACAACATTCGCCTCCCTCCAATCCCCCGGTACCATTTCTGTGGACAACAATGACATAAAGATCCTAGCCAGAGGCTCAGCAATCTCTTCCCTCGCCTCATGGAGCAGCCTGGGGAATATTCCGTCAGGCCCCAGGGACTTATCTGTCCTAATGTATTTTAACAACTCCAACACCTCCTCTCCCTTAATATCAACATGCTCCAGAACATCAATCTTACTCATATTGTCCTCACCATCATCAAGTTCCCTCTCATTGGTGAATACCGAACAGAAGTATTCACTGAGGGCCTCGCTCACTTCCACAGCCTCCAGGCACATCTTCCCACCTTTATCTCTAATCAGCCCTACCTTCACTCCTGTCATCCTTTTGTTCTTCACATAATTGAAGAATGCATTGGGGTTTTCCTTTACCCTACTCGCCAAGGCCTTGTCATGCCCCCTTCTTGCCAACTGTTTGGAATCAAATGACCCTATCTGGTGTCTCAGGGCTGGAAGTGTCTGTAACCTTGCCACACCCTGCCCCTGGCACTTCTTCTCTGCCACCTGTCACACTCCTCTTCCACAGTGTTCCATCCTCGCCATTCCCAACAACTTTTGCTCCAGCCAGATTTACAAACTCACTCTCCACTCCATGTGGACAAATGCAGTACTGTACAAAAGACTTGGGCACCCTGGCTGTTTATATGTGCCTCAGACTTTTGGACAGTACTGTAAGTCTACAGACAACACTACCATAGCAGGGGCTGCATCTCAGAAAATGACAAAATGAAGTACAAAGTTCATAGAAACATAGAAAATAGGTGCAGGAGTAGGCCATTCGGCCCTTTGAGCCTGCACCGCCATTTATTATGATCATGGCTGATCATCCAACTCAGAACCCTGCACCAGCCTTCCCTCCATACCCCCTGATCCCTGTAGCCACAAGGGCCATATCTAACTCCCTCTTAAATATAGCCAATGAACCGGCCTCAACTGTTTCCTGTGGCAGAGAATTCCACAGATTCACCACTCTCTGTGTGAAGAAGTTTTTCCTAATCTCAGTCCTAAAAGGCTTCCCCTTTATCCTCAAACTGTGACCCCTCATAATTCAATGTTCAAAGTAAATTTATTATTAAAGAATGTATGAGTCACCATATACTATCTTGAGATTAATTTTCTTGCAGAATTCACAAGAAAGAGATAGAGGGCCTAGTGGCTTGGCACCTGTCACTCAAGGTCAGCCAAACAAAAGAGCTGGTAAATATTGACTTCAGAACAGAAAACAGACACTACCCTGTGGATCAATGGTGCTAAAGTAGAGATGCTGGGGAGCTTCAAATCAAGGTATAAATGTCACCAGGAATTTATCCTGGTCAAGCCACTTTGATGCCACAGCCACGAAAGCACACCAGTGCCTCTTCTTCCTCAGAAAGTTAAGGGAATTCCACATGCCACCGGAATTCTCACCAATTTTTAAAAAAAAACATCATAGAAAGTTTCTTATATGGATGTATCACATTTCCATAGATGTTGCCTGGCCTGCTGAGTTCCTCAATCATTTTGTAGGAGCTTCTCCTCGGTTTTCAACCACTCAAAACCACTTCAGACATGGATTCCTTTTGTAGTGTACACAATCATTGCTGGCTAAGAATGCGCAGCAAACATTCTGCATCTCGACTTTTGAAGCAAGTGGACTGAATAACCAATTACAATCACCTTTAGATGGCTTTTGCTGTGAAAGTGGTGTAAACTAGGAGAACCAAGTGTGCTTTGTTTTGTGCCCAGGTATCTTTTAGATCCATCTGAGCAACTAGAGATAACAGGCTGGAACTCAATTTTAATAACTCATCCAATCAATGGCAACTCAGAATAATGCACTGCTCATTCAGTGTAACGTCTGCCTGGATTAAGCAATTAAATCCTGAAGTCACACAGAAATCTACTCAGCAATTAATCTGAGGTGTCGCACAGATAAAATTTTAATGTTGATAGCTGGGACAGCATTACCAGAATCCTTTGATTCGACTTCTAACCTTTCTGTATAACATTATTCCTTCAATTATTTCATTTAAGGCTATAATTCACTATCATGGAAAGAAAAGGTCATTCTGGACATTGATGAGGCAAATGATGGTACAGGCATCACTCGTTTTAAACTAATGCAAGTCCCTTGTCGAGAACACCACACAAAATTGAATCAGATGGGAAAAAGTACCATGATTAAATGACAAATGGACCGGAATAATGATAAATAGTTCAGAACAGTAATATCTGATGACTTTTCATTTACATATAACACACACAAAACGCTGGAGGAACTCAGCAGGTCAGGCATTATCTTTGGAAAGGAATATAGAGTCAACATTTCCGGCCAAGTCCTGATGAAGGGTCTCAGCCCAAAATATTGACTGTTTATTCCTCTCCACAGATGCTGACCTGCTGAGTTCCTCCAGCATTTTGTGTGTGTGACTCCGGATTTCCAGCATCTGGGTGCCAAAGCAGCATAGCAGTTAGCGCAACAATATTACAGCTCAGGGCGTCAGAGTTTGGCATTCAGTTTCAGCATTATCTGGAAGGAGTCTGTGCGTTCTCCCTGTGGAATGCGTGGGGTTTTTTCCTGGGTGCTATGGTTTCCTCCCACAATCCAAAGACA
Organism: Mobula birostris; assembly: GCF_030028105.1. NCBI lineage: Eukaryota > Metazoa > Chordata > Chondrichthyes > Myliobatiformes > Myliobatidae > Mobula > Mobula birostris. The sequence goes on along the minus strand of NC_092385.1, from coordinate 5,721,722 downwards.
TACTGGGCAGGTTAATTTGTCATTGTAAGTTGTCTTGTGATTAGGTTAAGGTTAAATTAGGGTTGCTGGGGCAGTGTGGCTCGAAGGGCCGGAAGGGCCAATTCCACGCTATATGTTAAATAAATAAATAAATCAGCAGAATCTCTTTGTGTTAACTTTCCACTATGTAGTTGAAACTTGAAATAGAGTGGGGGGAGGGGATAACATAGCACAGAGAACAATGTCCACTCATCGCACAATGAAATACTGATATCTGAAAATTAAATGACTACTTAACCACCAGATCTCACATTATTGAAAGTCAATATATGCACACACGCTGAATTCAGTAGACACATACAGAGTGTGTGGGTAGGGTAAGGAGGTGTGCAAGATGTACATTTTATTGGATTTCTATTTGTCTTTTAGCCATTTGCATTTCTTCAACACTATAGTGCTATCTAATTGCAGAAACTGAAACGGAGGTTCTGATGCCTTGTAATTTCAACTATGGAAACACTACATTCATCCTGTACATGAACACAAGATATTCGCAGATGCTGGAAATCTTAGACTACAAGACCACAAGACATGGGAAAAGAATTAGGTCATTTGGCCCATTGAGTCTGCTTCGCCAATCTATCATGGCTGATTTATTATCCTCTCATCCCCATTCTCCTTCCTTCTCCCCATAACCTTCGATACTCCGAATAATCAAGAAACTATCAACCTCTGCTTTAAATATACCCAATGACTTGGCCTGTACAGGAATTTGTGGCAATGAGTTTCAAAGATTTCAAAGGTTTCAAAGGTACAATTTAATGTCAGAGAAATGTATACAATATACATCCTGAAATGCTTTTTCTTCGCAACCATCCACTAAAACAGAGGAGTGCCCCAAAAATGAATGACAGTTGAAGGTTAGAACCCCAAAGTCTCCCCCAGCTCCCCTCCCTCCTGCGCATAAGCGGTAGCAAGCAAAAATTCCCCCCCTTCCCCCACCTGCAAAAAAAAGCATCGGCACCCGCCACCAAGCACTCAAGTGTGAGCAAGGCAACAGTAAAGACACAGACTTGCAGTACTCCAAAGACTACATTGTTCACCCGGCACTGGACATAACACAGTCAGTCAGTCAGTCTCTCTCTCTCTAATAAGGGAGAAAGTGATGTCTCTGTTTCACAACGAGTGGGGAGACATAATAAACAACTCACTGGTTTACAATGTTTACGAGTTCCACAGATCTGCACCCTCTGGCAAAAGAAATTCCTCCTCATCTTTGTGCTGAAGGAACATTCTTATATTCTGAGGCTGTGTCTTCTGGTCCTAGATTCCCACACTATAGGAAACAACCTCTCCACATCCACTCTATCTTTCAATATTCAGTAGGCTTTAATGAGACCCCCCCCCCATTCTTCTAAATGCCAGCGAGTACAGGCCTAGAGCCATCAAATGTTAACCCTGTCATTTCCAGGATCATTCTCATGAACCTCCTCTGACCATCTCCAATGCAGGCACATCCTTTCTTAGAAATGAGACCTAAAACAGCTCACAATACTCCAAATGCAGCCTGACCAATCCCTTATTATCTTAAGCAACACACAAAAAATCCTGGAGGAGCTCAGCGAATCAGGCTTTATTCTCCATAACTCTCATCATCTTCAACAGGATCCTATTACTAAGCATATCTTTCCATCCTCCTTGTCTCCGCATTCTGTTGGAATTGCTCTCTATATGACTCCCTTGTCCACTCGTCCCTCCCCACCAATCTCCCTCCTGGCACTAATCCCTGTAGACATGACAAATGCTAACCTGCTCCTCACACCTCCCTCACTATCATTAAGGGCCCTATAGAATCCTTCCAGGTGAGGCAAAACTTCACCTGCCAGTCTGTCATGGTCATCTACTGTATCCAGTGCTCCCAATGAGGCCTGATGCAGATTGGGGGGACCACCTTCGCTCTGTCCGCTACAAAAGGTCAGGATCTCTCAGTGGCTACCCATTTCAATTTGAATTCCCATTTCCATTCCAACATGTCTGTCTCCTCCAGCAGTAGAGGAGAAGGAGCAATTTCTCCTCAGTTTAAAAAAGAATCTCCTATTCCATCTGGTAGCATCTAACCTAATGGCATGAAGATCCATTTCTCTAATTTCCAGTAACTTCTCCCCTCCTCCACACTTTTTCCATTCGCCATTCTGACTCCCCTCTCAATCCTTCTCTTCTCACCTGCCCATCACCTCCATCTGGTTCCCCTCCTCCTTCCAAAGTTCAAATTTCAAAGTAAAATTTATTTTCAGAGTACATACACGTCACCACGTACAATGCTGATATTCTTTTCCCTGCATGTATACTCAGCAAATCTCTAGAACAGTAACCGTAAACAGGATCAATGAACAACAAACTGTGGAAATGTAAGTATAAATAAATAGCAATAAATAATGAGAATAAGAAATAACAAACAACTGCCCTAGATTTCCATATTTGTTAATAGAGAGTCAGGCTTTACTCTGTTTTTTTTTCCATATTTCATGCAAAATAAATCAGTTAAAGTACAACAATAATGAACAGTGCAAACAACCCACAACATGAATGCAAAGTTATTAAGAGTTAAGTTTAGAATGTCTACTAAAATTAAAACAAGTTATTCTCACTTTGCCTGACTTTCTTGTTCCCTACCCCATCTAGTTCCATCTGCACGTCATCAATCTGGTTCCACCTGTTATCTTCCAGACTGTCTCTACCTTTCTACTCCCCTCCTACCATCTGCCTATCCTTTCTCCTTTCTGGTGCCTCCTTTCACCCACCAGCATCTTGTCCTTAAACTCCTCCTTGCCCCACCCCATATGGTTCCATCTGCCCATCATTCCCCATCTCACCTGCTTCTACCGATCACCTACTGAACCCCGTCTCATTCCTCTCTCTCGCCCTTTTCCCTGATATCATCAGTCCTGATGCAACCCAACTTTCAGCCTCCAAAGATGCTGCCCCTCCCACTGAGTTCTTTCAACAACCTTAAGCACGAGAGATCCCAAGATGCTGGAAATCCAGAGCAACACACACAAAGTGCTGGAGGAACCCAGCAGGTCAGGTAGTATCTATGGAAGAGAAAAGATAGTCAACATTTAGGCTACGACCATTCATCAAATCCTTCAGACCTCCATAGATGCTGCCTGACCTGCTTAGTTCCTCCAGCATTTTCTGTGTTCTTCCAGCAATCTGTTTCTTGCTCTAAATTCCAGTATCCTGTTTCTCTTTACATTACTTTCAGCATCCATACTGTCCAAGAACCTGTATGATTGTCCATCTTGTAGGGGTGGCAATGGCAAACAACTTCTGTAGACAAACTTGCCAAGAACAATCATAGTCAAAGACGTGGTCATTGCTCACGTCATACAACATGGCACATAATGACGACAATGATGATGAATCTATACCATACATGCTCAATCTCACAATCCCAGGGAGTAATGACAACATGATGACCTCAGCACTGTCCTTAACAATATTAACCCAATACATAATGCAATGCGAGTACAGTACAGTACAACAGAAAATGAACTCCCCTTCATAAGATGTGCCCAGTGCTAAGGCACTAATATATTCCTTTCTGAGTCATTAAAGAAACAATTACCATAACACCATAACAGATAGGAGCAAAATTAGGCCAATCAGCATATCGAGTCTGCTCCGCCATTTGATCACGACTGATTTCTCAACTCTCTCAACTCCATCTTCCCGTCTTCTCCCTGTAACATTTGATGTTCTTACTGATCAAAAACTTAATCAACCTCTGCTTTAAATATACTCAATGACTTGGCCCCCACAGCCATCTGTGCAATGAATTCCACAGATTCACTGCCCTCCAGCTAAAGAAATTCCATCTCTGTTGTAAAGGGATGTCCTTCTATTTTAGGGCTGAGTCCTCTGGTTATAAACTCTCCCACTGTTGGAAACATCTTCTCCACGTCCACTCCATCTTGGCCTTTCAATATTTCGAGTGTTTCAGAGAGATCCTCCCCCCCACTTATTTTCCAAAACTCCAGCAAGTACAGACCCAGAGCCATTAAATGCTCCTCATACCATTAATCTTAATTGATGAACAAACTACCTATGATGTTAGCCCTGTCCTCTTATCCTGTCACTTTCCTGAGCATGTCAGCTTGCTCTATTCCAACTCGACTCACAAGCTGCTTGATGTCCTGCTGCTCCGCTGCCGAAGTTGCACGCTCGCGGAGTTCAGTAATGGTTTCCACTTGCTCTTGCTGACCAAACTTAGACAGATCGTCTTCAATCATCACCTTCTCCTTTTCATACCTGCAAAAGTGAGAAAATGGAACTATAAGCAATCATTTTCTTTGGTTCTCTTCCTCATGCCACACTCAAAAACAATGTCCTCCATTAACTGAACAATTCACAGTGCAAACGACCGGGGTTCAATTCCCAGCATTGTCTGTAAGGAGTTTGTACGTTTCCCCCCATGACCTCATGGGTTTCCTCTGGGTGCTCCAGTTTCCTCCCACATTCCAAAGACATACAGGTTAGGATCAGTAAGTTGTGGGCATGCTACATTAGCGTGGAAGCATGGCAACAGTTGTGAGCTGCCCTCAGCACATATATTCAGATTGTGTTGGTCTTTGACACAAATGATGCATTTCACTGTATGTTTCAATGTAAATGTTACAAATAAAGATAATTAAGTGTTTCCTTCTTAAGCCAAGGAATACACGATAGCAATATTCAAGAACAGCAATCCTATAATAGCGGTTTTCTTCTCAATTCTATTTCTGCAGTGCTCAGTCGAATGCTTTAAGTCATAAATAATTAAACAGTTCAGGCAATGCTGTTACAATGGCTCAGTCATAAAAGCATTATCTGACTGTACATACATGTATACAAAACAATTATGTATACAATCTTACCGTCTGGGCAATACCCGCCCACATTTCCTTTCCTTACTGCTTGTACATTGCGACGGAGACGCAACATAAAAAATTTTTACTCACTCATGTTGTGAGATGGATGTAAGAAATAAAATTCGAATTCTAATTCTATTACTGAGAGTTGGAGCAAGTCTTTCAGAACACGAGCCCTAGTTTCCATCTGAGACTGATCGCTTGTTGTGCTGCAGCACAGGACCATTAAGACCGTTGACTGCTGTGCAGTCCGTCCTCTCCATACACAAGAAAAACTTGCTGGCACTCAAAACTGAATCTGTGGCATTCTTTGCCACAGGTGACTGTGAAGGCAAAGTCATTTGGGTATATTTAAGACAGAAGCAAAGGGATAAGGGGAGATGGCATGAGAATGAGTCTGAGAGTGAGATGGATCAACCATGATGAAATGGCGGAGCAGACTCAATGGTCCAAATGGCCAAACTCTGCTCCTATACCTTATGGTCTTCTGATCTTAAAACTAAAGTGCCCACGTGATGAATGACAATTTCAAAAGTTACTGAAATGACATCAGAACTATAATCCAATGTACTTGCCCCTTAATGCTGCACTGCACTTTCTCTGTAACTTGTATTGCATTGGTTTATTATTGTCACATGTACTAAGATACAGTGCAAAGCTTGTCTTGCATACCGTTCAAACAGATCAGATCATTACATAGCGCACTGAGGCGAAACAAGCTAAAACAATAACAAAGCAGACAAGTAGTTGTAATTCAAGGAAACTGGACCTGCTGTGTTGTCTAGAAGTCGTTTGCCTTGATTTACCACTGCTTGATATACAATGAGCTGGATGACTGAGAACCTTCATAGGCACATAAGAAGGTAGAATAAAGTGTAACAGCTACAGAGAGAGTGCAGCGCAGATAGACAACAAAAGGCAGGATCAGGATGGGAGGCTGGGTGACATGGTTGCATCGTGGTTAGCGTAACATTATTACAACACCAGTGATCACAAATCAGGATTCAATTCCGACTGCTGTTGCTATAGAGTCTATAATTCTCCTTGTGACCATGTGGGTTTTCTCTCACATTCCAAATCGCACAGGTTAGTAGATTAATTGGCTGCCATGGGCTCATTGGGCCAGATCCCTAAAAAAATGTTGGCTGCTGTACAGAAGCAGTGATAAGTAGAGACAGCCATAGAGGGCAAACTGCATCTTCTGATATGCCAAGCTGTGTCCACAACTGCCTATAGTTTCTAGCGATCATATGCAGAGCAGTTGCTATACTAAACCATTATGCATCCAGATAGAATGCTTTGTATGGTGCACTGATAAAAATGGGTAAAGGTCTGCAGGGACATCCCAAATTCTTTACGCAAACACAAGGAAATCTGCAAAAGCTGGTAATTCAAGCAACACATGCAAAAAATGCTGGTGAACGCAGCAGGCCAGGCAGCATCTATAGGAAGAGGTACAGTCGACGTTTTGGGCCGAGTCCCTTCGTCAGGACTAACTGAAAGAAGAGATAGTAAGAGATAGTAAGAGATTTGAAAGTGGGAGGGGAAGGGGGAGATCCAAAATGATAGAAGAAGACAGGAGGGGGAGGGATGGAGCTAAGAGCTGGAAAGTTGATTGGCAAAAGGGATACGAGGCTGGAGAAGGGAGAGGATCATGGGACGGGAGGCCTAGGGAGAAAGAAATGGGGGGGGAAGAAAACCCAGAGGAAAAAAAGGGGGGAAAGAAAAATAAATAAATAAATAAATAAATAAATAAGGGATGGGGTACGAGGGGGAGGTGGGGCATTAGCCGAAGTTAGAGAAGTCGATGTTCATGCCATCAGGTTGGAGGCTACCCAGACAGAATATAAGGTGTTGTTCCTCCAACCTGAGTGTGGCTTCATCTTAACAGTAGAGAAGGCCGTGGGTAGACATATCAGAATGGGAATGGGACAGGGAATTAAAATGTGTGGCCACTGGGAGATCCTGCTTTCTCTGGCGGACAGAGCACAGGTGTTCAGCGAAACGGTCTCCCAGCCTGCGTCAGGTCTCGCCAATAAATAGAAGGTGCATCGGGAGCACCGGACGCAGTATATCACCCCAGCCGACTCACAGGTGAAGTGTCGCCTCACCTGGAAGGACTGTCTGGGGCCCTGAATGGTGATGAGGGAGGAAGTGTAAGGGTATGTGTAGCACTTGTTCCGCTTACAAGGATAAGTGCCGGGAGGGAGGGAGGTGGGGACAAATGGACAAGGGAGTCGCGTAGGGAGCGATCTCTGTGGAAAGCAGAAAGGGGGGGAGGGAAAGATGTGCTTAGTGGTGGGATCCCATTGAAGGTGGCGGAAATTATGGAGAATTATATGTTGGACCCGGAGGCTGATGGGGTGGTAGGCAAGGACAAGGGGAACCCTATTCCTAGTGGGGTGGCAGGAGGATAGGGCGAGAGCAGATGTGCGTGAAATGGGAGAGATGCATTTGAGAGCAGAGTTGATGGTGGAGGAAGGGAAGCCCCTTTCTTTAAAAAAGGAGGACATCTCCTTCGTCCTAGAATGAAAAGCCTCATCCTGAGAGCAGACGGCAGCAGAGACAGAGGAACTGCGAGAAGGGGATGGCATTTTTGCAAGAGACAGGGTGGGAAGAGTCCAGGTAGCTGTGAGAGTTCATAGGCTTACAGTAGACATCAGTAGATAAGCTGTCCCCAGAGATAGAGACAGAAAGATCAAGAAAGGGGAGGGAGCTGTCGGAAATGGACCCCAGGTAAACTTGAGGGCAGGGTGAAAGTTGGAGACAAAGTTAATGAAGTCAACGAGCTCAGCATGTGTGCAGGAAGCAGCGCCAATGCAGTTGTCGATTTAGTGAAGGAAAAGTGGGGGACAGATACCAGTATAGGCTTGGAACGTGGATTGTTCCACAAAGCCAACAAAAAGAAACAAAATTTCTTTAGCCTGATAAGGAAATAAAGGGTCTGTGGAGCTTCCTTAGCAGTGACATCAACGTGATGTTGTTCTGCCCTTTGTATTACTTTGTTGTACTCATGTATTAAAATGATCTCTATGCGTGGCATGCAAAAGGAAACATTTTCCATTATATCTTAGTATATGACATAGTAATAGATCAATCTATGTCCAAGCAGGTGTTAAAGTCAAGATTAGCACTGAATATTGATTTAAGATCTTTGCTTTCTAATTCTGGCTCTTGAACCAAAGGGGATAACTTCATTTAACTTCACTTGCCCTATCATTGAAATGTCCCCTCGACCAATAGACTCACTTCAAGGACTCTTCATCTCAGGTCCTTGATATTTATTGTTTATTTATTATCATTGTTTTTTTCTTTTTGATTTGCACAGTTAGTCTTCTGCACTCTGGTTGAAAGCCTTAGTTGGGCAGTCTTTCATTGATTCTGTTATAGTTATTATTCTATAGATTTGTTGAGTATGCTTACAAGAAAATGAATCTCAGAGTTGTGTATGGTAACATATATGAACTTTGATAATAAAATTTACTTTGAACTTAATAGGACAGAACACCAAGTTCTCTCCTATTACTTCTATAGGATGCCTGCCAGATTTACCCAAATATCAGTGGTTACAGTAGGGTATAAAAGACAATTAATTATTGTATAAGCCCATAAGAAGACATAAGACATAGGAGAAGATTTAAGCCATTCAGCCCATCAAGTCTACTCTGCCATTTGATCACAGATGATTTATTATCCCTCTCAACCCCATTCTCCTGCCTTCTCCCAGTCACCTTTGATGCCCTGACTAATCAAAAACCTGTCAATAAATATATCCAATGATTTGGCCTCCACATCTGTCTGTGGCAATGAATTCCACAGGTTCACCACCCACTGGCAAAAGAAATTCCACTTCATCTCTGTTCTAAGGGGATGTTGCGGGAAATAAGGATAAATGACAGGTCACAACATGAAATTAATCTCTGATAACTAGCTTCTGTTGAATAAACTTCCAAAACTTTTGATTTATACAAAATTATGAGGGGTATAGATGAGAGTAGATGGAAACAGACTTTTTCCCCTGAGATTGGGTGAGACTACAACTGGAGGTCATAAGTTAAGGGTGAAAGGTGAAATGCTTAAGGGGAAAACGAGGGGGATCTTCTTCACTCAGAGTGTGGTGCGAGTGTGAAATGAGCTGCCAGCAAAGTGGTGGATGCAGGTTTGATGTCATTATTTAAGAGAAATTTGGATAGGTACGTGGATGGGAGGGGTATGGAGGGCTATCGTTCAGGTGCAGGTGGATGGATCAAGGCAAAATAATTGTTCAGTATGGACTGGATGGGCTGAATGGCCTGTTTTGTGCTGTAGTTTTCCATGACTCTGTTTCCAGATTTGTACCAATTTTTAAATTAAGAATTTCATAATTCCATCATCAATTCTCAATAATTAATCAATAGTTATCAATAATATAATAATAGAATAAATTCCAGACTCTGTAGCCTCTGGAATTCACTTTCATTACTTCAGAAAGCATTTCATTTAGTGCCACACAATTTTAACATCAATTTCAAGTGGAGAAGAAAGGTCGTACTTTAACCCCACAATTCATATCAAGTTATCATCTCAAAACACCTCTCATAAAACTACCTGTATTTCTTCATGATGATCTATGACCCAAATAATCTCCGTAGTCATAACCCAAATTCGTAAAGAGAAAATATGTAAGTGCAGACTCTAGCGGGTGACTCAGATTCAGATTACTGTCATATACCCCAGGGTGCAATGAAGTTCGTTGTTTGCATTAAGCTTTCAGAGTAAAGAGTCTGCACAGTAATAAATATAACTATAAGCACAAAACAGCAGAATGGGACAAACTTTGCAATGCAGACTGAAATAATGGAAAAAGAATAGGTAAAGTGACAATAGCAGAATAACTCAGAGCGGTACTGTTAAGAGATAGGAGCAGAATTAGACCATTTGGCCCATCAAGTCTACACCATTTCATCATGGCAAATCAATTTTCCCTCTTAGCCCCATTCTCCTGCCTTCTCCCCGTAACCCTTCATGCCGTGACTGATCAAGAATCCATCAACCTCTGCCTTAAACATACTCACTGACTTGGCCTCCACAGCTGCAACAAATTCCACAGATCCACCATTCCCTGGCTAATAATAAGTATGCATGTCTTATGAGTCCTTCAGGCAAACAATCCAATCATTACTATTTATCATGAAAACCAACACCACGATGTTCATTTATATTAGAAATCATAACCTACAGATGGATGAGGAGAGATGAGGAAACTTGTCTGAAGACTGAAAATATACAATGTCCACTTTATTAAGTACAAGAATGGAACATGGTATGGTCTTCTGCTGCTGTAGCCCATCCACTTCAAGATTTGACATGTGGTGCATTCAGAGGTACTCTTCAGTAGAATCAGAATCAGGTTTATTATCACCAGCATGTGACGTGAAATTTGTTCACTTAGCAGTAGCAGTTCAATGCAATACATAATCTAGCACAGAGAGAGAAAAAAATAAGTAAAATAAAAACATAACAATAAATAAACAAGTAAATCAATTATCTATATTGAATAGATTATTTAAAAATGTGTAAAATCAGACAACCTGTATATTAAAAGAGTTGAGGTAGTGTCCAAAGTTTCGAAGTCCATTTAGGAATCGGACGGCAGAGGGGAAGAAGCTGTTCCTGAATCGCTGGTGTGTGCCTTTCTGTCAGAATCAGAATCCAAATCCGTTACTGTTCTAACATGTGGTAATTTGAGTTATTGTCGTCTTCCCGTCAGCTTGAACCAGTCTGGCCATTCTCCTCTGACCCCTTTCAATAACAAGGCATTTTCGCCCACAGGACTACTGCGCACTGTATTTTTTTTTGTTTCCATCCTTTTTTTTACACCATTCTCTGTCAACTCTAGAGACTGTTGTGCATAAAAATCCTAGGAGATCAGCAGTTTATGAGACCACCTCATCTGGCACCAACAATCAGTTTACGGTCAAAATCATTTAGATCACACTTTTTCTCCATTCTGATGCTTGGTCTGAATAACTGAACCTCTTGACCATGTCCACATGCTTTTTTTGCATTGAGTTCCTGCCACATGATTGGCTGAATAGATATTTGCATTATTAAGCAGGAGTACCACTAAGTGTATATTGACCATAATTAGACATATCTTTGCCTTGGTGGGGGATCTAGGACTCTGCAAAGAAAAATGTCCTCATGAATAAAACTTGTGTCATTTATTGTCAAGAGACTTGAGAAACACTGACAATAGCAATCAGTACTAACCTACCCACAATGGCACAGTATCTAAACGATAATGAGTTTGTCAACTATTTAAGGAGTAAAATGCTCCCTTGAACAAAGTTTTTTTCAAGTAGATCTGGAATATTATTGTGTCCACTTCTTCCAATTAAATTTCATTGGCAGCACTAGATCAGAACGGAAGGAAGAGCATTTGACTAAATTTAGACTAAGGTCTATTAGTTACAAAGAAAAGCATGACAAAACTGGGTTCTTTAATTTGGAAAAGCATTTACTTTGAACAGCTATGAACAAATTAAGCAAGAACAAGTCCCATTAGACAGATGTTAAGTCTACAGTGACGTCAAGCTTACATTAAGCACATCACCACATTTCATGTAGGCGCTATATAAGATAATAACCCTCCTTAAAATCAATACCATACAAATTATTGCTAACAATGCCAAATATACTCTGTGGCCACTTCTTTTTTTAGGTACAACTATATACTAACTCATTAGTACGAATATCTTATCAGCCAATCATGTGGCAGCATTTCAATGCATAAAAACATGCAGATATGGTGTCAAAATTCAATTAATATTCAGACCAATCATCAGAATGGGGTTCTAAGTGACCTTGACTGTGGAATGATAGCTGGTGGTTTGAGACTCTCAGAAACTGCTGATCTCCTGGGATTTTTCATACCCTACAGTCGCTAGATCAAGGGTTCCCAACCTAGGGTCCACGGACCCCTTACTTAATGGTATTGGTCCATGGCATTAAAAAAATGGGAACGCCTGCTCTAAAGTTTACAGAGAATGGTGCAAAAAAAAATGCAGTGAACAGCAGCTCTGTGGGTAAAAATGCCATGCAAATGAGAGAGGTCAGAGGAGAATGCCCAGACTGGTTCAAGCTGACTGGAAGGTGGTAATAACTCAAATAGTCATGCGTTACAACAGTGGTGTGCAGAAGAGCATCTCTGAACGGACAACACATTGAACCTTGAAGAAGATGAGCTACAGCAGCAGAAGACCACTCAGTGACAACTTGATAAGGTGGAGCAAGTACTGATTACAGTATCTTCTGAGTGTATATTCCAAAGTGGTTATAAACCAGAAGCTCATACACATACACACACACACACACACACACACACACACACACACACACACACACACACACACACACACACACAGTGAAATTAGTCAGCATGTGAAAAAGAGAAAATTAATTGAGGAAGAAACACTCTACCAGAACCCCAGTTCTGACATTCTCTTAAGACTCTTCAATGGAAACATTTATCTCTCTTACAGCTACTAACAAATCTGCTGTGTACTTCAAGCCCAATTCACAGCCCTGCAGAGGGTTGTAAACTCAGCCATCTCAATCATAGGCACGAGCCTCACCAGCATCGAGGACATCTTCAAAAGACAATACCTCAAAGAGGTACCATCTATCAAGGACCCTACCATCCAGGACATGTCCTCTTGTCATTGCTACCATCAGAGAGGAGGTACGCGCGCACACGCACGCACGCGCACACACACACACACACACACACACACACGCACACACACACACAATGCTTTAGCAGCAGCTTCTTCCCCTCTGCTCTTAAGAGTTCTAAATAAACTAAAAACCAATCCATGGATATTACCCAAGTATTTTTGCTCTTTTTTTGCACTACATAACAAATTTACTTTTATATTTATATTTCTTATTATAATTTGTAGTTTTCTAAATGTATTGCACTGTACTGCTGTTGAAAAACAACACATTTCATGACATATGTCAGTGATATTACACTTGATTCTGGTTCTGATCCCCTGACTTGCAGGTTCTCTGTTCCTGGAGGTTAAAAAAGCAACTAAAATCTTTAGAAAAATAGAATTTGTTTTCTTTGGAGGGATAAGGTCCTCGAATTCCATTTCTCTGGCAAGCTTCTTCTGTTCACTGCACATTATTAATACAAGGAAACATGAGAATTAAATTGCTAAGAGGTATGTATTAAGGAATAACAAATAAAATGAAAGTAAGTACATACTTGATTTTTTTAAACCTTGTTTCTACTAAGGGTTTAGTTGCAGCCCTCAAGGGGCAAAGGAGCGGACAGTGTTATAAAATCAAAGTTGGAGGTAGTCAGCAGTGAAATTAAATAACTACACATGATTAAGTGAGAGCAGTCACTTTGGGTCTCGCTACTACACAGAAACATTTACTTAAAAAACAAACTTTTCCATTACATTTCTCTTCTCTCAGTTACAGGCAAAAGGTGTACCAGACACTCATCATGTGATTCTTGGAAGAAAGTACCGGCAGCCTATTCAACCACAAAGACTATTACAGGAAAGCCTTTTAGTCCCACAGTTATGATATCCGTTGGGGCATTCCACAGGCACTTTTCATTGGCATTTGCACACCTAACCACAGAGATGAAGATGTCAATTCTGCTGCCTCAGTCAACAAAATGCAATGATTGAACCAGGAATCATAAGAAATTTCCATGCTTGCATTAACCTAACCAACTTTGACCCTCGGTGGTTTGCAAACTCAAAACTTCTACCAATAAAGGTATCACCTTTAGCGTGGCATGATAAGGTAGTGGCTAGTGTAACACTTTACAGAGCCAGAAATTGGGATTCAGTCCACAGCCCTGTTTGTGAGGAGTTTATATGTTCTCCCCATGACCTCGTATGTTTCCTCTGTGTGCTCTGGTTTCCTCCCACAGTCCAAAGATGTACCGGTTGGTAGGTTAATTGTTCACCGTAAACTGTCATGTGATTAAGCTAGCAGTAAATCAGGCATTGCTGTGCTCATGGCCAGAAGGGCCTACTCCATGCTGTATCTCAATCAATCAATCAATCAATCAATAAATAAATACATACATACATACATACCATGTTAGTGCCGGAAGTGCTGCACATCCTTGGACTGTGCTGGTTGTCGATGCAAACTACACATTTCACTGGATGTTTTGATGTACATGTGTAAATAAACGTAATCTTTAATTTGCATTCCCTAACTGTCTCCGATTTTGCTGCCAGCATCACCTTGACCAATTTTCCCTCTTTTAGAAGTGCATTAGCTGAAAAAGTTAGTTTGATTACTAGAATCAAAGAACATAGAGCAGTACAGCACAGTACTGGCGCTTCGGTCCTGATGTTGTACCAACTAACATGTAAATCCTTAGTATGTGGGAGGAATGAATGAATGAATGTGGGAGTATGTGTAATGAAAACCAATTTCCCTCGGGATCAATAAAGAATGACTATGACTATGACTATGAAACTGGATCACCCAGAGGAAACCCACGTGGTCACGGGGAGGACATACAAACTCCTTACAGAGAGCGGTGTAATTGAACAGGGGTCACTGGCGCTGTAATAGCATTACACTAACCGCTACAATAACGTACCATCCTTATCCTTCCTCAGAATTGAAATATTCCATCCCTTGCAACACTCTCTTGCCTTCGCCAGTGCAGATGGCTAGATTTGCGTACAGTTCCATAACCATCACGCTGTTATATTCTGCGTCGGCAAATAACGGCAAGCATCTCACAATCTTTCTTCACCGACTTATTTATTGCTAAGCTTTTAACCATCCTTTCTAATTTTCTTTCACCTTTCCTGTCTTGATCACCCGGATTCATATCCAGATACCATTACTTATCACTCGTGCAGCAAAATGTACAGTGAAATATGTTGTTTCAACAACCAAACCAAAAGATAAAAAAAGTGAGAACCTTCGAAATAAACTTGATCATCTGGTTTTACAAATCAAGCCAGAAGTAAAGAATTTAGGCATTATTATTGATTACTATTGAGCAAGTTTCAAATGGCATATTAATCATAGTACTGCGTTCTTTCATTTAAAGAACATTGCAAGAGTTCGATTTCTTATAACATCTCACAATACAGAAAAATTGATACATGTTTTTGTTTTCAGCTGTTTAGACTACTGCAATACCTTCTTTTCAGGACTGCCTAAGAAAGATAAAAATCGGTTGCAGCTTGTTCAAAATGCAGCAGCAGGAATCTTAACCAAAAGAAGAAAATCATGAACACGAAAAAAATGCAATTGTTGGAAATCCAAAGCAACACACATAAAATGCTAGAGGAACTCAGCAGGTCAAGCAGCATCTACGGAGAGGGAAAAACAGTCAACATTTTGGGCCAAGACCCTTCATCGGGACTGATGAAGGGTCTCAGCCCGACAGATCGAAAGAAAATCTGAGCACATTTCACTGGTTTTTGGCATCATTACACCGGCTGCCTGAGTCCTTTAGGTTACATTTTAAAATACTCGTAATTGTTTATAAGGTTCTGAATAATCTAGCTCCTCTGTATATTTTGGACTGTCTATCCCCTTACATCCTAATTGTAAACTTAGATCCACAAATACTGGTTTGCTTGGTGTAACTAGAGCCAACCATATAAGAACTGGTGAGGCGGCTTCTTTGTTCTTATGCACCAAAAGTCGAGAATACTCTACCAAATGAGATATGCCAGACTAGTGCTGTGGAACATTTCAGAATCAGAATCAAAATCAGGTTTAATATCACTGGCATATGTTGTGAAATTTGCTGTCTTTGCGGCAGCAGTGCATTGCAATACACTATAATACAAAAAATCTGTGAATTGCAGTTAGTGTGTGTGTGTGTGTATATATTCAAAAGTTCTATTCAAAGGGTTCAAAGGAACATCTAAATAAGTCTGATGCATTTTGGAAACAAGTCCTATAGACTGATGAAGTTAAAATAGAACTTTCTGGCCACAATGAGCAAAGGTATGTTTGGAGAAAAAAGGGTGCAGAATTTCATGAAAAGAACACCTCTCCAACTGTTAAGCACAGGGGTGGATCGATCATGTTTTGAGCTTGTGTTGCAGCCAGTGGCACGGGGAACATTTACTAGTGGAGGGAATTGAAAATACAAATGGACTAAGATGTTAACTGTCCTGTGCTATCACCAGTGGAATCACCAGTTGATCTGCCACCTGTCTTCAGGAGAATGAATTCAATTAAATACCAGCAAATTCTGGAAGCAAACATCACACTGTCTGTAAAAAAGCTGAAGATGAAAAGAGGATGGCTTCTGTAACAGGATAATGAACCTAAACACACCTCAAAATCCACAATGGACTACCTCAAGAGGAGCAAGCTGAAGGTTTTACCATGGCCCTCACAGTCCCCTGGCCTAAACATCATCGAGAATCTATGGACAGACCTCAAAACAGCACTGCATGCAAGACAGCTCAAGAATCTCACAGAACTGGAAGCCTTTTGCTAGGAAGAATGGGCGAAAATCCTCCAAACAAAAATTGAAAGAATCTTAGCTGGCTACAGAAAGCGTTTACAAGCTGTGATACTTGCCAAAGGGGGTGTTATGAAGTACTGCAATTTTTATATATACAAACGTCTGTATATGTAACGCTTAGCTATATTGGCTGGTATTTATCTCGGGGAAACCCCGTCCACCACTCACCTTGTCTCCCGGGTTACGTCGGTTGCTGTACAACTGCCACCTGATTCCACTTCAAACATCAATCATCAGCCAGCACACACTGCACATTTTACCAATTACACTTTAGTCATAGTCATACTTTATTGATCCCAGGGGAAATTGTTTTTTGTTACAGTTGCACCATAAATAATAAATAGGAATAGAACCATAAATAGTTAAATAGTAATATGTAAATTATGCCAGCAAATTGTGAAATAAGTCCAGGACCAGCCTATTAGCTCAGGGTGTCTGACCCTCCAAGGGAGGAGTTGCAAAGTTTGATGGCCACAGGCAGGAATGACTTCCTATGACGCTCTGTGTTGCATCTCGGTGGAATGAGTCTCTGGCAGAGGGAAGAAAGGAGATCTGACCCCAAGAAAGAATAACATGGACACCCATTGGTTCATTTGCTCTATTATCAATAATATATCTATAGATATTACTATGAGATTAATAGAGGTACAACACAAAAAGGAATGGAAAAGGCACCAGACTTATCAAAGTTCAATTTCTTCGTGCACACGTTGGAGCTCGGACCTCCTTTCTTCCCTCTGCGATCCACTCTGACCCCTTCGACTCGCAGCCCGGGACCACCCAAAGTGATCAACCAGAGTACTCCCAGTACGTCCGTCGTCCTCACTGTCTCTCCTCCAACTCCCCGCCAGAAACCCCTGGTTCCCAGCCATATGAGACAGCATATCACCCCAAGAAAGAATAACATGGACACCCATTGGTTCATTTGCTCTATTATCAATAATATAACCCAAGCAAACTGCTAGCTAGAGAATTTATCAACATTTAACATAACAAAGAAGCCATTTTGATTAACATACACAGTAACATAAAAGAAGAAACCCCTTACATATATATATATATATATATATACACACACACACACACACACATACACACATATATACATACATATATACAAGAGATTAGTATCCATGATGGAGCTGACTAAGTTTATAACCCTCTGCAACTTATTTCAATCCTGTGCCGTAGCCTTCCCACACCAGGCAGCAAGTGTCGCCACACATTCTGGCATCAAGATAGCATGCCCACCATACTTGGCAGAACACAGGCAGCAATGACAAAACACTTCTGAAAACCTACATTTCTAGGTTGGGCTACTTATATGATTACTTAATGACTGCTGATGTTGATTATATTTATAATTATGGTATATTCAATTACATTTTATTCTATATATTGTCTTATGATTTTTAATTTTGTCTCATATTTCTATGACTATATTGATTTATCTTTACAATCTATGTAAAGCATTTTGAGCCTGCATCTTGGTGTATGAAAGGTGCTATATAGTTATTATTATTTTTCTCAGCTTTCTGAAAATTTACGTAGATATTACTGTGTAGCCCTAAGTGTTTAATGCTATTGTGTAGTGACTTTGGAATGATACCAGCTATTACTATTGGGACAATATATACCTTGTTTATGTTCCAAAGTCTTTCAATTTCCGCTTCTAATTCAGCACATTTCTGATGTTTTTCATTTATTGATTTCTGCAAGTTGTGTGTGTTTGGAATGGCTATATCTGTTCTTGCTTGTTTATCCTGTATTATCATATCCAGGGGTTATTATGGATTGTCCTATCTGTAATAACTGATCAGTCATAATATAATTTGTGGTATACTGACTCTAAAACTGGATCAGGTTTGTATTTATAGTAAGGTGTGATTTCATTTATGAGTTTGTATTTTAAAGCAAGATTTTGATGAACGATGTTTGCCACTAGATTGTGCCTGTATATGTGTTAAACTGCTACAGGATCCTGTGATGTGTTGGATTGTTTCTGGTTTTTCTCAGCCTTTTTTACATTTATCACCTTGAGTTTGTTGATCTTTTATTATGTATTTAAGATCTTTTTTTTGTGTGTTAACTACCTGGTCCTGCATTGCCACAAGAAACCCTTCTGTTTCTGGGAAGAAGTCTCCAACTCTGAGCCAGGCATTCGATGCTTCCTTGTCAACATCTCGTCTGCTCAGATCAAGTCAAGTCAAGTGATATTTATTGTCATTTAACTACGTACATGTATATAATATATACAGAAACAAAACAATGTTTCTTCGGACCAGGGTGTAAAGCACATCTGTAACACACTTAACATAGGTAAGGAAAAAATCTACAGATGAATCACACATAAATAACAAACTAAAGTGCATTAATATTAAATATTCTAATGCATGGAACAGATTAACCAGTGGCACTTCGAATACAATGCGGCTGGGAGTTCAGAAGTCTAACGGCCTGGGGGAAGGAACTGTTTCTCAGGGTACGTCCACACTACGTCGGATAATTTTGAAAACGAAGCTTTTTCTCTTCGTTTTGCCCTCCTGTCCACACATTTTCAGCCCCCGAAAACGGAGATTTTCGAAAACACTTTCCAGAGTGAATAAATCTGAAAATGCTTAATATCCGGCATAGTGTGTACGGGGTAACCGGAGAGATTTTAAAACGCTGTCATGACAACACAACAACAATGCTTTTTTCTGCTTCTGCTTGGTACTGCGCAAGCTGTTATGACACGCAGTCAGTGTGAACGGCGTGAGAGTTAAATTGTAAAGTGAGCTTTTTTGACTATTTAAAAACGCTGTCATGACATGCCGGAACAGATATTCGTCGTTTTCTTGAACGCCACCACCTAACAATTTCAGAACAGACGGACGAGACTGAAGCCGGTTGACCCATAGCTTACTGAATAAATAAGTATACTCATTTCGCCCTGTTTTCTGTCCTTGCTTGTATGAAGGTGCTTTACCTATTTATGCAAGTACTTCTCTGACAATAGATGTGTAACAGCCTAATGTAACGTTGTATGGAAATACAAGATAACGCTGATGCAGACGTTTTATACATTTAACAAGGTGCTTTATTAATTTAACAGAGTTAGTTTTTCAATGTTCGTCGTCAGCTGGGTCATACTGTCCGTGAACTCCCTGTCGGTTGCCTCCATACGCTCCAGTATTTGTTTTTTTTAAGTTTTAAGTCCTCCTGTGTGAGAGCCAAGAGCAATTCCTTTAAAGTTTTTCTACTCTGTAACTGGACAAACGCGCACAAAGTATATCGTTTCCTCTTCGCTTGTTTTCGGTGTGTCCTGCGCATGCCCAGTAGGAGGAGATTCGCCCAAATATCCGCCTAATGTGGACGAAGATATTTTGAAAATCGCTTAGTATGGACGCCTGTCGTTTTTACTCGAAACCGGCGTTTTCAAAATTATCCGGCGTAGTGTGGACGTAGCCTCAATCTAACCATTCTTGTTTTTATGTATTGTAGAATTATGTATTTTATGATGGTAGAAAGTCATAGAGGATTCTGGATGGACGGCTGGGATCCTTAATTATACTAAGGGACCTGCATATGAATCACTCCTGATAAATGTCCCCAATGGGTGGTAGGGAGAACCCTATGATCCTCTCAGCTGTTCTCACAGTCTTTTGCAGGGACTTCAGGTCCGATGTTTGACTGCTCCCACACCAGATGAAGATACAACTTGTCAAGATGCTCTCAATGGAGCTCCTGTAAAATGCAATTAAGATGTGGGTGGGGAGGGCGGGTGGGAAGCCTTGCTTGCCTCAAGCTTCTTAGGAAGTACAGGCGCTGCTATACCTTCTTGCTCAGGGAGATGATATTAAGTGACCAGGTGAGATTATCTGTGAAGTGAACTTACAGATACTCGTGCATTTAACTCTCTCTATAGAGAGGCCATGTATTCGCAAAGGGGGGGTGGTGGAAGTCTGCAATGATTTCCTTTGTCTTCTCCTTGTTCAGGCTTGGATTGTTCCTCTCGCACCTATCCACCTCCCACTTCACACCCCCGTCTCGTTATCGCGGGGATGTCTTGCACGGAGTGTCATGCTCTTCCATTGGCTTACTTTTTCTTCAATAGTAATAATGTCTTCATTTTTCTGGGTTGTGGTCTCACTTAAGTTTGCTGGTGTATATCGTATCAGAATTGCATATGTTTGTGTAGAGAGCTGAATCCTGTTTGTTATTATTATTAAGGATGTGCTGGGGCCAGCCCACAGGTGTCACCACACATTCCAGCACAAACACAGCATAACGACCATACTTGGCAGGACAACAACAGCAAAACAAGCCTCTTACCCACCCTCACACCTCCCCCACTTATACACACATAAAGGTGTAAAAAGTACTGTGTGAATACCGTATCTTCCTCCTTCAAAATCTATTCAACTGTAGACAATTCAAATTAAAATATTACAGTACAAATTGTATCCCAGAATCCTGACAGTTGAAAATTAAAGAAAAGAGACTAGCTACGGAACGTAGATCTTTGTTGGACAGGATTATTGTTCCTTGCAGGTAATTATGAGGATGTAGTATTGTGTCTACCATTCAGGGTCCCAAACAGCTCTTCCAGGTGAGGTGACACTCCACATTTGGACATGTCAGTCCACGGCCTCCTCTACTGCTGTGATGCAGCCACACTCGGGTTGGAGTAGGTACACCTGATACTCCAACTGGATAGCCTCCAACCTGATGGCATGAACACCAATTGCTCTAACTTCCAGTAACTGTTCCCCACCCCCTTTCCTTCACCATTCCCATTTCCCTCTCTCACCTTAGCTCCTTATCTGTCTATCACCTTCATCTGGTGCTCCTCCTCTTCCTTTCTTCCATGGCCATCTCCTATCCTACCACATTCCTCCTCCTCCAGCTCTTTATCTCTTTCACCAAACAACTTCCCAGCTCTTTACTTCACCCCACCCTCCCGATTTCACCAATCACCTATTCCTTGTACTTCTTCCTCCTCTTCCCCCCCCCCCCCATTACTTGGACTTCTTACTTTTTTTAATCCAGCCATGATGAATGGTCTTGGCCTAAAACTTCAACTGTTTACTCTATTCCACATATGCTGCCTGGCCTGCTGAATTCCTCCAGCATTTTGTGTTTTGTGTGTGTGTGTGTGTGTGTGTGTTACATAGCATTGTGTTTTTTTTCCACTTTCAAGGGGGAAGATGCATAAATATATATATATATATATATATATATAAATAAAATAAAGAACTTCATTTCCCAGAGGGCAATATGAGGGCTGCACCCAAAATCAGAAGCTACAATGCTGACCTGATTGTGCACACACTGGGTTGAGCTGCAGTTCAGTAATAAGATGTTCTAACAGAAACGCACGCTGCTTGTCATTATTAACAACAAACATAACGTGGAACGTCTCCTCCATCTTTGGTTGGAGTGAACAGCAGAGTTGAGAAGGCCTGCTGCATGCTGCATGCTGATAGGGCATCTCTTTACGTCACTTCAGGAGCCTGCTGTGTTCATGGCTCTGCTACTGCACCAGCGATTCTGACTGCTGGAGTGGGAGCACCACCAGAGGAGTGGGGATATAGAGCAGCAGTGTGCTGATTCCCAGAGCAGCCTGTGTCTATACTATGGTGATCAGTGACGGAAGAGCCAATCCTGCTGTAAACCTTTACCACACAGGCGTTATTGTTGCTATACCAATGCAAGTTATTACTATTAAACTGCCAACTGCTAAATTAAACTGCCAAATTAGAACACAGAACATAGGAAAGTACAGCACAGTACAGGCCCTTCGACCCACAATGTTATGCCAACCCTCAAACCCTGCCTCCCATATAACCCCCCACCTTAAATGCCTCCATATACCTGTCTAGTAGTCTCTTACGTTTCACTAGTGTACCTGCCTCCACCACTGACTCAGGCAGTGTATTCCATGCACCAACCACTCTCTGAGTAAAAAACCTTCCTCTAATATCCCCCTTGAACTTCCCACCCCTTACCTTAAAGCCATGTCCTCTTGTATTGAGCAGTGGTGCCCTGGGGAAGAGGCGCTGGCTATCCACTCTATCTATTTCTCTTCTCCTCCCATCCTCCTCCTCAAAGAATAAAGCCATAACTCCCTTAATCTCTGATCATAATCCACACTCTCTAAACCAGGCAGCATCCTGGTAAATCTCCTCTGTATCCTTTCCAATGCTTCCACGTGCTTCCTATAGTGAGGCGCCCAGAACTGGACACACTACTCCAAGTGTGGCCTAACCAGAGTTTTACAGAGCTGCATCATTACCTCGCGACTCTTAAACTCTATCCCTCGACTTATGAAAGCTAACACCCCATAAGCTTTCTTAACTACCCTATCTACCTGTGAGGCAACTTTCAGGGATCTGTGGATATGTATCCCCAGATCCCTCTGCTCCTCCACACTACCAAGTATCCTGCCATTTACTTTGTACTCTGCCTTGGAGTTTGTCCTTCCACAGTGTACCACCTCACACTTCTCCAGGTTGAACTCCATCTGCCACTTCTCAGCCCACTTCTGCATCCTATCAATGTGTCTCTGCCAACTTCAACAATGCTCTACACTATCTATAACACAACCAACCTTTATATCATCTGCAAACTTGCCAACCCACCCTTCTACCCCCACATCCAGGTCGTTAATAAAAATCACGAAAAGTAGAGGTCCCAGATCCGATCCTTGTGGGACACCACTAGTCACAACCCTCCAATCCGAATGTACTCCCTCCAACACGACCCTCTGCCTTCTGCAGGCAAGCCAATTCTGAATCCACCTGGCCAAACTCCCTGGATCCCATGCTTTCTGACTTTCTGAATAAGCCTACCGTGAGGAACCTTGTCAAATGCCTTACTAAAATCCATGTAGATCACATCCACTACACTACCCTCATCTATATACCTGGTCACCTCCTCAAAGAACTCTATCAGGCTTGTTAGACACGATCTGCCCTTCGCAAAGCCATGCTGACTGTTCCTGATCAGACCATGATTCTCTAAATGCCCATAGATCCCATCTCTGAGAATCTTTTCCAACAGCTTTGCCACCACAGACTTAAGGCTCACTGGTCCATAATTACCCAGACTATCCCTACTACTATCACAACAAAAAATATAAGAAAGACTGAAAATACAGACCCTGACACTTAAACACAACAAAATTTAACCTGGATTTTAACAACCCTTCATTTACAATGAAGAAGCTGAGGTCAAGAGGGTTGAAAGCTTCAAGTTGTTGTCAAGGGGGATCTTTAACTTCCCTAATATGAACTGAATCTTCTGAATGCAAGAGGTTTAGATGGGGCAGAATTTGTTGGGTGCATCCAAGAGGATTTTTTAATTCAATATGTAATAGTCCAACAAGAGCAGAGGCTGTACTGGAGCTAGTGTTGGTTAATGAGCCTGGGCAGGCAACCAGTGAGCAGGTGGGTGAGCAGTCAGGGAACAGTGACCACAACTCCTTAAGTTTTAAGATAGCTATAGATAGGATAAATATGGACTTTGCAGGAGAGTATTAATTGGAGCAGGGCAATTTACAAGAGCATTTGGTAGAAACTAGGGAGAGTTCAATTGGGAACTGTTTTTGCACAAGTCCGCACCCGACACCTGGAGGGTATGCAAGGACCAGCTGCAGGACAGATACGTTCCAGTCAGAAAGAAGGACAAAGATGGCAAGGTAAGAGAACCTTGGATGTTGAGAGAGATGATGAATTCACTCAAGAAGAAGGGGGAAAAGTATATAAAGCTCAGGAAGTTAGAATCAAACAGAGCCCTTGAGGATTTTGAAGAATGCAAGCCAGAAGGTGCTACGAAAAGTCCTTGACAAGTAAGATGAAAGAGAATCCCAAAGCTTTCTACACATATATACTAGGAACAGTGTATGACCACTCAACAATAAAGGGAAGAATATCTGCTTGGATACAAAGGATGTGGTCCTTAATGAGTACTTTACATCACTGTTTATCAAGGAGAAGGATGTGGACGACAGGGACGTTAACGCCAAGTAAATTAATACGCTAGGGCATTTTGAGGTAGAGGAGGAATTTGTGTTGGGTGCCTTAAAGAGCATTAAGGTGGACAAGTCCCCAGGGCCTGCAGAAATATACCCCAGGTTATTGAGAGAGACAAGTGAGGAGATTGGTGGGGTCTTAACCAATATCTTTGTGCCCTCTCTAGCCACAGGTGAGGTGTCCAGAAGACTGGCAAGTAGCTTATGTTGTTCTATTTTTCCAAAAGGGGGCTAGGGATACTCCTGGAAACTATAAACTAGTGAGTCTTAGGTCAGTGGTAGGGAAATTACTGGAGAGAATTACTCGGAATAGGATTCATGAACATTTAGTAAAACCATAGCCTAATTAGGAAGTGCCAGCAAGGCTTTGTGTGGGACAAGTCCTATCTTCCAAATTTGATTGACTTCGTTGATGAGGCGACAAGGGTGATTGATTAACGTAGAACTTAGATTTTAGAAAGGTGCATGACAAGGTCTCTCATGGAGGGCTCATCCAGAAGATTAAGATGCATGGGATCAATGGTGAATTGCCTGCTTCTGTTCAGAACTGGTTTGCTGATACAGGGCAGAAGATGGTGGTCGAAGGGATCTATGCTGGGACCTCTGCTGTTTGTGATGTATATAAATGACCTAGATGAAAATGTAGATGGTGCGTTAATAAGTTTGCAGATGATTATAAGAATGGTGGTGTTGTGGATAGCATAGATGACTAGCAAAGAATACAGAGGAATATACTGTAGATCAGTTTGCAGATATAGGTGGAGAAATGGCAGATGGAGTTTATCCTGGCCAAATATTACGTGTTGCACCTTGGAAGGTCAAATGTAAAGAGACAGTACAATTTTAAGGGTAAGATCATTAACAACGTTGATGAGCAGAAGTCATTGGGGTCCAAGTTCATAGCTCCCTGAAAGTGACTACTCAGGTTGATAAGGTAGTTATGAAGGCATATCACATGCTTGCCTTTACTAGACGAGGCATTGAGTTTAAAAGTCAGGAAGTTATGTTGCAGCTTTATAAGTCTCTAATTAGGCCTCATCTGGAGTATTGCAAACAGTTCTGGTCAGCCCATTACATGAAGGATGTCGAAGCTTTGGGGAAAGTGCAGGAGAGGTTACCAGGACACTGTCTGGATTAGAAAGCAAGTGCTATAATGAAAGGTTAGACAAACTTGGATTATTTTCTCTGGAGTAGTGGAATCTGAGAGAAGATCCCATAGGGGGTTATAAGATTATGAGAGGCAAAGACAGATAGAGTCAGAGAGTATTTTTTTCCCAGGGTTGAACTGTCTAATACCAGACGGCATGCATGTAAGGTGAGAGGGAGTAATTTTAAAGGCGATGTGAGGGACAAGTTTTTTTAAACAGAGTGGTGGGTGCCTGGAATGTGCTGCCTGGGGTGGTGGTAGAGGCAGATACATTTGGGGCATTTCAGAAAGTCTTACATAGGCACATGGATATGATGAAAATGGAAGGACATGGACATTGTGTAAGCAGACGGGATTGGTTTAGTTGGCCATTTGATTACTAACTTATTTGGTTTGGCACAACGCTGTGGGCCACAGGGCCTGTTCCTGTGCAGTACTGTTCTAAGTTCTATGTTATATGTTATGTTCCCCATTATGATGAATAAGATTTCTGCCTGAATACATCCATTAATCTGCCATGCTGTTCATGAGTAATACAACAGGAATGTAACACCAGGAAGTCCTCCTGGGTCAATTTAAAGCAATACAATATTCCACAAAGATCATTTCAGCAAAAATACAAAAATCTTACCTCTGGTACAGTTCCTCTTTAGTACTAGAACTCAGTGCCATGTTACCTTCCCATCGTGCAGCAGTCCCTAAGATATGAAGAAGACAGTAACTAATCTCAGTAATGACTTATGATTTTCAAATTAAATTCAAGTTCATATCACAAAACCTAGAAAGCATTTTGAACCCAAGTATCTGTCCAAGTACTCTTGCTTTGTAATAATATTTCAGAATTTCAGATTAAAAAATACAAATTTAATTTTTTACACCACCCTTTTTTAACTCTCTTGCTATTAGGGTGGCATGGTAGTGTAGGGGTTAATGCAATGTATTACAATGCCAGCTGTAAGGCTGGGGTTCAATTCCTGTCTCATTGTTACCATCAGGGAGGAGGTACAGAAGCCTGAAGACACTCGTTTAATGATATAGGACCAGCTTCTTTCCCACTGCCATCTGATTTCTGAACGGACATTGAACCCATGAATACTACCTCACTACTTTTTAATTTCTCTTTTTACACTACTTATTTAAAACTATTTTATATGTCTATTACATACATGCTTAATGTAATTCATGTTTTTCTCTATTATTATCTATTGCATTGTACTGCTGCCACAAAGGCAACAAATTTCATGACATATGCTGGTGATATTAAACCTGACTCTGATTGTTTGTAAAGAGTTTGTATGTTCATCTCGTGACCATGTAGGTTTCTTCTGGGTGCTCCAAATTCCTCTCACATTCCAAATATATATGGGTGAGAGTTAGTAAGCTGTGGGCACGCTATGTTGGTGCTGGAGGCATGCCGACACTTACAGGTTAATGCTGATTTGATTTGACGCAAACAATGCATTTCACTGTACGTTTCGAGTTTATATAACAAATAAAGTGAATCTAATTTATAATATTACTCCTCCCTACTGATATGACTCAGATACATGGAGTAATTTAATTATCAATGAAAAGGCAGCAATGGGAGGAATAAAATGTTTACATTCAAAGCCAATCTCCCTCTTCTGTTTTCAATAATTGTAGTTAGTGGAATTAATCTACTATCAATAGGTAAAATCTCGTAAAGTTCAAAGCTCAAAGTAAATTTATTATCAAAGTACACTTATGTGACATTCATTTTCTAATAGAACAAAGAAATACAATACTCAAATGAAAAAAACTACACACAGACCAACAAGCAACCAAAGTGCAAAAGATGACAAACTGTGCAAATACAAAATAATAAGTAGATAGATAGCTAACTATGTGTAGATGATAAATAATACTGAGAATATGAGTTGTAGAGTCATTAAAAGGGAGTCCATAGGTTGTGGAATCAGTTCAGTGTTAAGGTGGTTCAGGAGCCTGATGGTTGAGGGGTAATAATTGTTCCTGAACCTGATGGTGAGGGACCCAAGGCTCAGTGGTTGAGAGGGCTTTGCTTGTGGTAGTCTGAGCTGTGTCCATCACTTTTCCTTAGTTTCCTTAGCCTCGAGAAACTTGGCAGAAGAAAAGCAACAAGAAGGAGCCACATAGACCCAACCATTCTTAACCTTATCCACTGAATTCCTCCAGTAAAATGCTGGTTGCTCCAGGTCCTAGCATGTGGTCTCTTGTGGCTTCTGAGATGCTAACTAGAATGGCTGATCAGATTAACTACTAGGTTAAGTAAGGTTGAAGAAACTTTTAAGATTTTATTTTATTTAGAGGTGCAGCACATATAAGCCCTCCTGGTCCTTTTCAACCCCCGACAACCCCATTTTAACCATAGCCTAATCACAGGTCAATTTACAATGACCAACTAACCTACTAAGCAGTATGCTTTTGGATTGGGGAGGAAACCAGAGAAAATCCAAACATTCCACTTAGAGAACATACAAACTCCTTACAGAGGACACCAGGATTGAACTCTGAACTCCAACGCCCCTGTCTGCAATAGCATCGCACTAACCATGATGCCCCAAGATTGCATGAAGTTTTGTTTTAATAGCTCTACAGTGCATACCAGAAGGGAGCTTTTGAAAAAGTAAGTTTGCTGGGTGGGTAGTATACAAAATCAAAGACAAAACTATTTCCCTTGAAGCCATGGGCTTGAATACTTGGAATGATATTGCACAGAAGAAGGCCATTAGATCTATTATTAGCACATCAGCTCTTTGGAGTGCCATCCAATTAACTTCCCTGTCTCCTTTTTTTTCTTCCTTCAAACACTGGCAATTGGTAGGTAATTAGCTTATTATAGTCACACGTACCAAGATATTGTGAAAAGCTTTTGTTTGCATGCCAACAAGACAGATCATTCCACGCACAAGTACATCCAGGTGGTACAAAAATACAATGTAGAATATAGTGTGATAGTTACAGAGAATATGCAGTGCAGGTACACAATAAGATGCAAGGGGCCTGATGGATAGATTGAGAGATCAAGAGGTCATCTTTATCTCATAAGGGAGCTGTTCAAGAATCTTATAACAGCAGGATGGGAATTGTTCTTGTGACATATCCTCCAGATTTTGACCTGGGTGGGGGGTGTCCTTGATTCTCAAGGCAATGCAAAGGGTAAACATTGAGTCCATGGTTTTCATGATGGACCGGTCTGTATCCCAACTCTCTGCATTTTCACACAATCTTGGGCACAGAAGTTGCCATACCTCTGTCCACCACAAAAGGCAGGATCTCCCAGTAGCTACACATTTCAATTTGATTTCCCATTCTCATTCTGTCACGTCAGTCCATGGCCTCCTCTACTGCCATGATGAGGCCAAACTCAGGTTTGTGGAGCAATACCTCATATTTCTCTGGGCAGCCTCCAACTTGATGGCATGAATATCAATTTCTCAAAATACCAGTAATTTCTACCCCTCCATCCTTCTGTCATTTTTCCATTCCCCTTTCTGGTTATCCACTCACCTTTTCGCTTCTCTTCATCTGCTCATTACCTCCATCTGATTCCCCTCATCCTTCTCTTTCTTCCATGAATCACTGTCCTCTCCTACCAGATTCCTTCTTTAGCCCTTTACCTCTTCCACCTATTACCTCCCAGCTTTTTACTTCATCCCTCTCCCCCACCAACCTTTCCCCTCACCTGGTCTCACTGATCACTAGTCAGCTTGTACTCCTTCCCCTTCCACCACCTTTTTATTCTGGCCTCTGCACCCCTTCCTTTCTAGACCTGATGAAGGGTTTTGGCCCAAAACATTGATTGTTTATTCCTCCCCATAGACTTGCTGAGTTTTTCCAGCATTTTGTGTGTTATTCAAGTTGCCATCCCAAGCCATGATGCTACCTTTCTAATGTAGCCACAGTACCCCAAGGCAAGATTTCCATTATCACCACATCTTGTACACAAAAGTAGTTTTTCCACATCACCTCCAAATCCCTTGCCAGTTACTTTAAATCCGAGTCCTCCAATTACTGAGCCTTCAGCCACAGGGGCCACATCAAGCCATTAATCAAACCAATATCTTCTCTGCTCTGAGGAGTAACCTCCTACAGCTGCCCAGGAGAGGTGTTGGAGTCAGTGTGCCAGGAGCACAGTGCTACTGCATCCAAGCTGGAGTCAGTGCTGCCCCCAGCGTTTGCTCAGCAGATGACAAGCTAAACTGTGTTCAACTGCAGGCTGCTGCAACATTCATGGACTCAGGGTCTCGGACTATATTTTTATTGTGTGACTGTGTTTTATTGACATCTTGTAGCCCACTCCCATTCAGATATGTCCATACATGGCCTCCTCTACTGCCATGATGAGGCTAAACTCAGGTTGGAGGAGCAACACCTCACATACCGTCTAGGTAGTCTCCAGCCCCTTGGTATGAACATAGAATTCTCCAACTTCCAGTAATTCCCTCCCCCTCCCTTCCCCTATCCCTATGTTACTCTGTCCCCTCCCCCAGCTGCTTATCACCTCCCTCATGGTTCTGCCTCGTTCTACTACCCATTGTGTTTTCCCCTATTCTTTCTTCACTTTTCCTGCCTATCCCCTCCCTGCCTCCCCTCCCCCACCCCTTTACCTTTCCCCTTACTGGTTTTTCACCTGGAATCTACCAGCCTTCTCCTTCCCACCCTCCCCCCACCTTCTTTATAGGGCCTCTGCCCCTTCCCTCTTCAGTCCTGACGAAGGGTTCCGGCCCGAAACGTCGACCGATCTTTTCCACCGATGCTGCCCGACCTGCTGAGTTCCTCCAGCGTGTTGTGAGTGTTGTATGAGCTTGCCTTGTGTGACTGCTGGTACTATGTTTTGCCCCTTGGCCTGGAGTTAACACTGTTTCGTTTGGCTATATTCGTAGGTATTCATGTATGGTTGAATGGCAATTGAACTTGAACTGGACAAAACACTTAAAGTACCTGCTCAAATGCATTACTTAAAGAGATGGCACTTTGGAGCTCAGAAGCATTTCATTTCCCACTCAAAGACAGCTTTTCCTTCTATTGTGAGTATTCTATTCAGAACGGTAATAATGTGCAGATCAAAATCATCTTTGTGCCTCTCATCTACTTCATGGTGCAATTTCATTATCTTCTAGTCCATAACTGCTGAATTTAATTCTGTTAATACTGCACCGATTATCACCCTGTGTAATAATGACTTGCTATTCACACAGTGTCTTTTCTTCAAACTGCTTTGGAAGTGGAGCCTTTGACAAGCAGAGATAGATACATTCTTGATAACCAAGGGGTTGAAGGTAACACGGTGTGTGACGATGTGGAAATGAGGTTAAAATCAGACTACCCATGACCGTTAAAACCAACAGGTAGAAGATACAAAAGCCTGAAAACACATACCACCAAGTACAACAGCTTTTACCCCACTGTTATAAGATTATTGAACGGTCCCATAATACAATAAGGTGGCCTCTTAACCTCACAATTTACCTCATTATGGCTTTGCAAATTACTGTCTACCTGCACTTCACTTT
Source organism: Mobula birostris (assembly GCF_030028105.1). Taxonomy (NCBI): domain Eukaryota; kingdom Metazoa; phylum Chordata; class Chondrichthyes; order Myliobatiformes; family Myliobatidae; genus Mobula; species Mobula birostris. The sequence continues at coordinate 5,690,629 of NC_092385.1, read as the reverse complement.
CTCTGTAACCGTAACGCTTGATATATTTATTTTGAGATTCCGACCCAACAAGCCCACACTGTACAAATGCACCCAAGTGAACAATTAACCCACTAATCCGTACACCTTTAGAATGTAGGAGGAAACTTGAGCATTCAAAGGAGGCCCATATGGTCATGGGGAGAACATACAAACTCTTTACAGGCATCGACAGGAATTGTACCCAGGTCTCTGGCACTGTAAAGTATTACACTAACCACTACACTACAGAAGCACGCTCTATTATTGTTTTATCTGGCACTACCTCAATGAACTGCTCCAATGAAAAGATCTGTATGGATGGCATGCAAAACAAGTCTTTGTCTCTGACTAGTTGCATCACTGTCTCGTACGGAGGCACTAATGCACACAATCATAAGGGGCAGCAGAGAACTGGAGACTCAGTCAGATCCATCGTAGGCATGATTGTTGCAGCAGCCGTCATCTGAGTAGGCGTAATTAGAGTGGTGATCTTGAGCAAAGAGAGGCTTCACTCAGAGAAGCAAAGGGAAGAAAAGCTCAAGTTTTTTCATTCTCTTTAAATCTGCTCAGCTAGGGACAGTAGGGATGATAGATAGGATAGTGAAATGCTCCTCTTGTGGGATGTGGGGAGGTAGGGAGATCTTCAGTGTCCCTGACGACTACAACTCAGAGGTGCATCCAGCTGCAACTTCGAACAAACCATGTTGAGAAGTTGAAGCTGGAGCTGGATGAACTCCCGATCATTCAGGAGGCTGAAGGGGTGATAGATAGGACATTTACAGAGGTAATTACACCCAAGGTGCAGGACACAGGAAACTGGGTGACAGTCGGTAAGGGGAAAGAGGTTAAGAAGCCAGTGCAGAGTACCTCTGTGGCTATCCCCCTCAAAAATAGGTATATTACTTTGGATACTTTCGGTGGGGGGGAGGTGGTGGAATGACCTAACAGAGGAGTGTCACAGTGGTTGGGTCTCCGGCACTGAGTCTGCCTCTGAGACGCGGAAGGAAAGGGGGAGAAGAGGCATGCAGTGGTGATACGGGATTTGTTAGTTAGGGGAACGGACAAGAGGCTCAATTGTTGAGAACGAGATTCCCAGATGGTATGTTGCCTCCCAGGTGCCAGAGCCTCAGCATTCTTAATTGGGAGGGTGAACAGCCAGAAGTCACGATCCATGTAGGTACCAATGACATTGGTAGGACAAGTGACGAGGTTCTACGTAGGAAGTTTAGGGAGTTAGGCACAATGTTAAAGGGCAGGACCTCCAGAGTTGTGATCTCAGGATTGCTACCTATGCCATGTGCTCGTGAGGCCAGAACTAGGAAGGTTATACAATTTAATATGTGGCTAAAAAAACTAGTGTAGGAGGAAGGGCATAAGATTTTTGGATCACGAGGCTCTCTTCCAGGGAGGTGGGACCTGCACAGAAGGGACGGTTTGCACCTGAGCTGGAGAGGGATTAATATCCTAGCGGGAAGGTTTGTTAATGCTGCACGATGGGGTTAAACTAGAGTGGCAAGGAGATGGGAACCAGAGCGCCAGAACAATTCGAGGAGAGGTTGTGGAGGACATGTAAGACCTCAAACAAAGTTAGCAATCAAAAGATTGAGCATGGTGCAACTCGTGTCCTGAACTGCTTATATTTAAATGCAAGAAGTATCATAGGAAAGGTGGATGATAATGCTGAAGATGAGGTAGCAGGTTTACAAATAGAGGCAATGTGTAGTGAGGAGAGGCTGTTGACAAGGCAAAATTACAGTCAACAGGATGATTTGCAACGTAAAAGGTGGGCAAAATCAAAAAGGGTGAATACAGGACTTGTATGTGAATGTGCGCAGTATACGGAATAAGGTAGATGAACTTGCAGCACAGTTGCAGATTGGCAGGCATCACTGAATCACAGCTGAAAGATTATAGCTGGGAGCTTAATGTCCACGGATACACATTGTATCAAAAGGACAGGTTGGAAAGCAGAGGGGGCGGTGTTGCTTTGTTGATAAAAAATGAAATCAAATCATTAGAAAGAGGTGACATAGGGTTGAAAGGTGTTGAATCATTGTGGATAGAGCTAAGAAACTGCAACGGTGAAAAGATCCTGGTGGGAGTTGTATACAGACCGTCAAACAGTAATAAGAATGTGGCCTACAAATTACAACGAGAGACAAAAAATGCATGCCAAAAGAACAATGTTACAATAGTTATGGGGGTGGGTTTCAACATGCAGGTAGATTGGGAAAATCGGGTTGGTGCTGAATTACAAGAGGAGTAGTTTCTAGAGTGGCTACGACAAACAAGAGAAAATCTGCAGATACTGGATATCCAAGGAACGCACATAAAATGCTGGAGGAACTCAGCAGGCCAGGCAGCACCTATGGAAAAAAGTACAGTCAACATATTGGGTTGAGTCTCTTTGGCAGGCCTGGAGAAAAAAAAAAAAGATGAGGAGTAGATTTAAAAGGTGGGCGTAGGGGAAAGAGAAACACGAGGTGATAGGAGAAACCGGAAGGGGGAGGGATTAAACAAAAAGCTGGGAATTTGATTGGTGAAAGAGATACAGGGCTGGAGAAGGGGGAGTCTGATAGGAGAAGACAGAAGAGGCTTCATTCCAACACCATCAATGCTGCACTCAATCACAGCCATTTCATGCATGTCTGCTCTTACCCCATCCTCCCACCACCCTATCAAGGATAGGGTTCCTCTTGTCCTCACCTACCAACCCATCAGCTCCGTGACCAGCACATAATTCTCTGGAAATGCGGAACTTCCGCCATCTCACCACCTTCTCTGGATCCCACCACCAAGCACACCTTTCTCTGCCCCCCACCCCACTTTTTGCTTTCCACAGGGATTGCTCCCTATGCTACTCCCTTGTCCATTCATTCCTCCCCCCCGGCAAGCTGAACAAGAACTATACCCGCCCCTACGCCTCCTCCCTCACTACCATTCAGGGCCCCAAACAGTCCTTCTAGGTGAAGCAACACTTCACCTGTGAGTCTGTTGGGATCATATACTGTGCCCGATGCTCCCATTGTGGCTTCCTGTATATTGGTGAGACCTGACATAGACTGGGAGATCGCTTTGCCGCGCAGCTGATCTCCACCCACCAGGAGAAGCAAGATATCCCAGTGGCCACCCATTTTAACTCCACTTCCCATTCCGATTCCAATATGTCAATCCATGGCCTCCTCTACTGTCATGATGAGGCCACACTCAAGTTGGAGGAACAACACCTTATATTTCCTCTGGGCAGCCTCCAACATGATGGCATGGACATTTATTACTCGAACTTCTGGTAATTCCCCCTACCCCACCATTCTCTCACCTTATCTCCTTGCCTGACCATCCCCTCCCTTTGGTGCTCCATCACCCCCCCCCCAACTTTTCTTTCTTCCATGGCCTTCTATTCTCTCCTATCAGACTCACCCTTCTCCAGCCCTGTGTCTCTTTCACCAATCAACTTTCCAGCTCTTTACTTCACCCCTTCCACCTCTCGGTTTCTCCTATCACCCTGTTTTTCTCTCTCCCCTTCCCCCAACTTTTAAATCTACTCATCTTTTTTTCTCCAGTCCCGCTGAAGAGTCTCGGTCTGAAACATCGACTACTTTTTCCAATTGATGCTGCCTGGCTTGCTGAGTTCCTCCAGCGTCTTGTGTGTGTTGCTTACAGTGCCTACAAGATGGCTTTCTAGAGCAGCTCGTGGTTGAATCCACTAAAGGCTTGGATATTCTGGATTGGGTGTTGTGCAATGAAACAGGATTGATCAGAGAGCTTAAGGTAAAAGAACCCTGAGGAACAAATGATTATAAATTGATTGAATTCAACCTGAAATTTGAGAAGAAGCTAAAGTCAGATGTATCAGTATTACAGTGGAGTAAAGGAAATTACAGAGGCATGAGAGAGAAGCTGGCCAGAATTGATTGGAAAACAACACTGGCAGGGATGATGGCAGAGCAGCAATGACTAGAATTTCTGGAAGCAATTTGGAAGGCACTTGATATATACATCCCAAAGAGGAAGAAGTATTCTAAAGGAAAGATGACACAACTATACCTAACAGGAGAAGTCAAAGCCAACATAAAAGCCAAAGAGAAGGCAAAGAATGGAGCAAAAATTAGTGGGATGTTAGAGGATTGGAAAGCTTTCAAATACCAACAGAAAACAACTAAAAATGTCATTAAGGTAAAGATGGAATACGAAAGAAAGCTTGCCAATAATATTAAAGAGGATACCAAAATTTTCTTCAGGTATATAATGTGTTAAAAGAGAGGCGAGAGTGGATATTGGACTGCTGGAAAACGATGTTGGAGAGGTAGTAATGGGAGACAATGAAATGGCTGACAAACTGAATAAGTATTTTGCATCAGTCTTCACTGTAGAAGACACTAGCAAAATGGTGGAACTTCAGGGTTTCAGGGGGAATGAAGTGTGTGAGGCTACCATAACTAGAGAGAAGATTCTTGGGAAACTAAAAGTTCTGAAGGTAGATAAGTCACCTGGACCAGATGGTGTAATCCCCATGTTTCTGAAAGGTGGCTGAAGAGATTATGGAGGCATTAGCAATGATCTTCCAAGAATTACTAGATTCTAGAATTAATCCAGAAGAATGGAAAATTGCAAATGTCACTCAATCTTCAAGAAGGAAGAGAGGTAGAAGAAAGGAAACTATGGGCCAGTTAGACTGACCTCAGTGGTTGGGAAGATGTTGGAGTTGATTATTAAGGATGAGGTCTCAGGGTACTTGGGGGCACATGATAAAATAGGCCATAGACAGCATGGTTTCCTCAAGGGAAAATCTGCTGGAATTATTTGAAGAAATAACAAGCAGGATGGATAAAGGAGAATCAGTTAATGTTGTGTACTTGGAGTTTCAGAAGACCTTTGACAAGGAGCCTCACATGAGGCTGTTTAACAAGCACCAAGTCCACAGTGTTACAGGAAAGATTCTAGCCTGGATAAAGCAGTGACTGATTGGCAGGAGGCAAAGAGTGGGAACAAAGGGAGCCTTTTCTGGCTGGCTGCCAGTGACTAGTGGTGTTCCACAGGGGTCTGTGTTGAACCGATTATTTTTAGGTTATATGTCAATAATTTGGATGATGGAATTGATGGCTTTGTAGAAAAGTTTGCAGATGATATGAAGATAGGCGGAGAGGCAGGTAGTTTTGAGGAAGTAGAGAGGCTACAGAGTGACTTTGACAAATTAGGAGAATGGACAAAGAAATGGCAGATAGAATGCCATTTCAATGTCAGTCCTGCCAAAGGGTTTCGGCCCAAAACGTCAATTGTACACTTTTCGTAGATGCTGCTTGGCCTCCAGCATTTCGTATATGCTGCTTGGATTTCCAGCATCTGCAGATTTTATCTTCTTTGTAAGATGGAATACAGTGTTGGGAAGTGGATGGTTATGCACTTTGGTAGAAGAATCGAAAGGATTGACTATTTTCTAAATGGAGAGAAAATACAAAAAATTGAGGTGCAAGGGGGCTTGGGAGTCCTTGTGCAGGATTCCCTAAAGGTTAATTTGCAGGTTGAGTCTGTAGCGAGGAAGGCAAATGCAATGTTAGCATTCATTTCAACAGGACTAGAAGGGTGTAATTTTGAAACTTTATCAAGCACTAATGAGGCCTCACTTGGAGTACTGTGAGCAGATTTGGGGCCCCTATCTAGGAAAGGATGTGTCGAAACTGGAGAGGGTTCAAATGAGATTCATGAAACTGTTTCCAGGATTGAATGGCTTGTCATATGAATAGCGTTTGATGGCTCTGTGCCTGTGTTCACTGGAATTCAGAAGAATGAGGGGTGACCTCATTGAAACCTATCGAATGGTGAAACACCTTGATACAGTGAATGTGGAGAGGATGCTTCCTATGGTGGGAGAGTCTAAGATCAGAGGACACTGTCTCAGAATAGAGGGTCGTCTTTTAGCAAGGAGATGAGGAGTTTCTTTAGCCAAAGAGTGGTGAACCTGTGGAATTCATTGCCACAGGCAGCTGTGAAGGCCAAATCTTTACATATATTCAAGGCAGAGGTTAGAAGATTCTTGACTGGTCAGGGCAAGAAGGGAAATGGGGAATTTGGGCAGGAGACTGGGGCCGAGAGGAAAACTGGATCAGCCATGATGAGACGGTGGAGCAGACTTGATGGGCCAAATCACTTAGTTCTGGCCCTATATCTAATGGTCTTATGGTCTAACCCTCCCCATTATCAAGGATATCTTCAAGAAATGGGCATTCATTACTAAGGACCCTCACCACCCAGGTCACGCCCACTTCTCAGTACTACCATCAGGAAGGAGGAGACCAAAGAGCCACACTCAACATTTTAGGAGTAGTTTATTCCCCACTGTCAAGTGACTCCTGACGCTGTCTGCAGGACTTTGTCTGTTCTCCCAAATAGCCACTTGGGTTTCCTACGGGTGCTCCGGTTTCTTTCCACTGACCAAAAACAAAGGTTGGTCATTTAATTAGTCATTGTAAATTCTCCCATGATTAGGCTAGGGTTAAATCAGGGGTTGCTGGGCAGCACGGCTCAGGGGGCTAGGAGGGCCAATTCTGTGCTGTGTCTCAATAGATAAATAAATCAACCAATCAATAAATATTTCTGAACTGCCCATAAACCCAAGAATACTATCTCACTATTCCTTTTTCGCACTACTTATTATTATCGTAACTTGTATTAATTTGTTATGCTGTAGTGCTACCCCAAAACTGCAAGTTTCAAGATATATGTCAATGCCAATAAACCTGATTACGTTTCTGAAACCAGCCTTTTACTGTACCTCAATACATGTGACAATAATAAACCAATTTACCAACTTCACGGGAGAGCAGCCAGTTGCCTGTGCCTGCTCCTACTTTGTATGCTTATGTCTGGGACGGCACAGAGTAGTTAGCACAATGCTTTATAGTACAGGCGTTCTGGGCTCAATTCCCACCACTGCCTGTAAGGAGTTTGTACGTTCTCACCATGACCAAAAAGGTTTCCTCTGCTTTCATCCCACAGTCTGAAGACACACCAGTTGGTAGGCTAATTGGTCATTGTAAATTATCCCGTGATCAGGCTAGGATTAAATCAGGGATTGATGGGCGATGCAGTTTGAAGGCCAGAAGGGCCTATTGAGCTGTAACTCATTAAACAATAAAAATTTTAAAAAGATGTCAGCCCACATTGGAATCAGAAGGTTTTTCATTGTCAACCATAAGGGATATGCATACTTTCTGGATCCACACACAAGCAGCAGTATGGAAATGGTCAAAAATCACCACAGTGCCACCTTTTTAGATAAATCAAGGCTTATCCTGAATCAACCAGTCTTGCACAAATGATATACTTTTAACACTTTTAAGAGTAGGGAAATCTGTTGTACCTCCCCAACACCCTAGCTAAATATTAATCTCTCAACAAAAATTCATTAAATCAGTTGATCTTATCATTATCTCATCATTTATAGGATTGATCTGTGTGGAAGATGCAAGATTTTTCACTGTACTTTGGTACATGGCAATAATAAATCAATTTACCAATTTTGTGTCTGCTGGAGGCTCAAAATGGTCTGTCCTGGGGTTGGAGGATTGTGTACGAGTGTCGGAGGGAGCAAGAACAGGGCTTATTTAACTGGAAACAGGAGAAACTCTGCACATACTGGAAATCCAGAGCAACAGACTCGAAATACTGGAAGAACTCGGCAGGTCAGGCAACATCTATGGAAACGAACAAACCGCTGATGTTTCTAGCTGAGACCCTTCTTCAGGACTGGAAAGGAAGGGGGAAGCTGCCTGAATAAAAAGATGGAGAGGGAAGTGGGGGAAAGGAGGAAAACTAGGTGATAGATGAAGCCACAGGGGTGGGAAAGGGAAAGGGTTAGGGTTGGAGAAGAAGGAATCTGATAGGAGAGGAGAGTTGACCACAGGAGAAAGGGAAGGAGGAGGGGACACAAGGGGAAGTGATAGGCAAGCGAGAAAAGGTAAGAGGCCACAGTGGGGAATAGAGGAAGAGAGAAGGGGGAGTGAAAATTATTTTCACTGAAAAATTATTTTTACCAAAAGGAGAAATCAGTATTCAAGCAATCAGATTGTTTTACTGTTGTTCTGTTGCTTTTTGTGTTCTGTGCAGTTCTGCCAAGCATAGTGGGCATGCTAAATTGGCGCTGGAATGTGTGCTGACACTTGTGGGCTGACCCCAGTACATCCTTTGGTGTATTGGTTGCTGGCGCAAATAGCATTTCATTGTATGTTTTCATGTAAATGTGATAAATAAACTTGAATCTTGAATCTTGTTTCATAAAGTAACTGCAGCTAATTACAAGAGAAACTGCACTGCCAAAAATACTTCAACAGCTATAAAAAGCTTTGAGACAGACTGGGGTTGTAAGGGCAGGTTGTGTAAGTGCAATTTCCTACTTTATTGTATCTCAAGGCACCTGGTTTATAATGAATTATTCCATAACTATTCACATCATTATAGAGGCTATTTATGCACAACAAAAGCTCATCAAAAGAAATGCTGTGACTATGTAAGTAGCAAGTAAATGAATAAGTTATACTCAGTGGTCATTTCATGCGGTACAACTGCTTATTAATGCAAATATCTAATCAGCCAATCAACAATGTGACAGCAATTCAAGGCATAAAAGCATGCAGGCATAGTCAAGAGGTTCAGTTGTTCTTCAGACCAAATGTCAAAATGGGGAAGAAATGTGATCTTAATGACATTAACCGTGGAATAATTGTTAGTGTCAGATGGGGTGGTTTGAGTACCTCAGTAACTGTTGATCTCCTAGAATTTTCATGAACCACAGTCTCTAGAATTTATAAGGAATGGTGCAATAAACAAGGAAAAAACATCCAATTAGCGGCAGTTCTGTGGGCACAAGTGCCTTGATAATAAGAGAGGTCAGAGGAGAATGGCCAGACTGGTTCAAGCTGACAGGAGGGTGACAAATAACCTTTGGTTACAGCTATGGTGTGCAGAAGAGCATCTCCGAACACACCACATTCAAACCCTGAAATGGATAGGCTATAGCTGCAGATGATGTTGATGCATCTAACAGATGTGCCTAATAAAGCAGCCACTAAGTGTATGTGTTTAAGTGTTTGTTGTGAAGGACATCGCTATAAAGACAATCAGTCATTGTGCTTTCTTTTCATTATTGTATGTTAGATCTTTAATTTTCTGCTGAAGCAAATGCAGAGGCTTTCACGGTAATACACATTCACTCTTTATAATGACATGAAGATTATTCACATCAGTGCCACCAGCTTCTTACTGAAATCCCTCTGCCAATCTTCTACCTACCTGCAGAGATGGAGCTTGATGACTTTGACATTGGCTGGGGCAGGTCATTCAATCTTGTGATAAGGTTGTCAGAGAGCTACAAAAACACAAAAGAGTGTTAAAGCAACAATGTTCCATTCATAATACTTTCCCCAGAAACAATACAGCTATTATCATTGGAACAAAACAGACCATCTTGACTAAAGTCCAAAGTTAATATATAAACACCAATTCACCATCGATCCCACCATCTAACCATCTGCCCTCTCCTTCTCATCCTTGTTTCAAGTTCACTCTTCAAATGTCCAAGATCATTACGTTCATTCAATTATAACAGTACAGGCCCTTCAGCCCATGAGGTTCAGCCTTCTATTCTGAGGCTGTGCCCTCTGGTTCTAGACTCTGCCACTATTAGAAACATCCTCTGCACATCCACTCTATCAGGACTTTTAATATTCAGGACCAGAGCCATCAAACACTCCTAATACGTTAACTTTCTCATTCCCAGGATCATTCTCATAAACCATCTCAGGACCTTCTCAAATGTCAGCACATCTGCTCTTAGATATGGGGCCCAAAACTGCTCACAATTGTCCAACTGTGGTCTATAAAGCTTCAGCATCAAGTTGTCGAGCACCTTTGCTCCATCCACAACAGGCGGGATTTCTTGGTGACCACCCATTTTAATTCTGCACGACATTGTGGGCCACAAGATCTGTACTGTGCTGTACTGTTCTAGAGATAAGCCTTTTGCTGCTCTTAAGACCATTATATACAAGTCAGAGAGTTTGATAATATCATCCACTCTGCTCTCTAGAGAGCAAATGATTCAATCCCTGTCCTTTCATTACTTCCTCATAAATTATTTTTCCTTGCACCTATCCTTTCAGAAGCCCTTACTAGCTCTTGCTTTCATCACTCTCAAAGGCAGAGAACTCCAGATCATCATCACTCATTACATTAAAGGTTTCCCCCAGAGTGCCTTTGTATACACTGAGGTAGCCACTGTATTAGGTCCTCAAAGAGGAACATAACCTTGTTATGGTTTGGAGGCTTGTGTGCCTCAATGACTTGGAGTGCTATGTTGGCTAGAGTCAGGATTTTATGCTTTAGCTCCTGCTAGGGTCATCCATGCCAAAAAAAAAAGTCAAAGGATAGATGCCAGACTAAGAGTGGTCCACCAGTCCTCCAGGTTCGGGGATTCAGCTCAGGGCTAACAAACATGACTGGTAAAACAAAATTGTTACAGAAACAGCAATGAAGAATCCTGATGAAGGGTCTCGGCCCGAAACGCCGACCGTACCTTTTCCTAGAGATGCCGCCTGGCCTGTTGTGTTCACCAGCAACTTTGATGTGTGTTGAATGAAGAATCCTTCTACATCCGATTGTGATCGTATTCCTGAGACCCCACCCAGGACTGGCATGACTGACAGTGGTGAAAATCACGAGTAAGCTACTGACATGATGAAGGCAGCCCTGAACACTGACAGAGATGGAGGATCAGCAGTGTAATGGGCAGTATGTAAGTTTTATTCGGTACACCTGTATACAGTACCTGCTTGTTAATGCAAATATCTAATCAGCCAATCATGTGGCAGCAACAATGCATAAAAGCAGGCAGACATGGTCAAGAGGTTCAGTTGTTGTTCAGACTAAACATCAGAATGGGGAAAAAAAAATGTGATCTAAGTGACTTTGACCATGATTGTTGGTGTTTGAGTATCTCAGAAACTGCCGATCTCCTGGGATTTTCATGCACAACAATCTCTAGAGTTCACAGAGAATGGTGCAAAAAAACAAAAAAAATCCAGCAAGTGACATTTTTGTGGCTGGGTTTGAGTTGATCTCCTCAAAAAGCCGCTCAGTTTGAATGGTTGCTCTCCCCAATGCTCTCGGAGATGTTAACGAATTCTGAGATTTATGGATTCAACTGTAGTTCATATTGGCCTCTTTCAGTTCTATGTCTTTTTTGTGTTCTCATCCGTTATTTCTTGTTGCTGACTGTGAACGGTTGGGGTTTGACGTTCTTATTGCTGTTTCTCCGTGTGGGTGATCTGTTACCTTTTGCGTGAGGCAGGGGTTGGAGTTTACAAGTTTTTGTTTCTTTCTCATTTCACGGGGGGGGGTGGAATTGATGGCTTTTCTTTCAACTACTCTAGTTTTTCTGTATTTTATGGCTATCCGGAGAAGACAAATCTTGGAGTTTGAGTTCTGCATATATACTGTGCTTTGATTATAAAATGAACCTTTGAAAACACCTTGTTAATAACAGAGGTCAGAAGAGAATGCCCGGACTGATTCAAGCTGACAGGAAGGCGATATCAACTCAAATAACCACGCATTACAAAACTGGTGTGCAGTTTCCCTACAGACTCCTCTCCAGAAGTGCTTTGGGAACACCTAAAAACCACCATCCTGCAAACCTCTGAAGAAGTCCTAGGGTTTTCCACGAAGAAGAACAAGGACGGTTCGATGAAAACAACCAGGAGATCCAAGAATTGCTGGCGAAGAAGAGATCCACCCACCAGGCGCACCTTGCTCAGCCGTCTTGTTCTGATAAGAAAGCAGCCTTCCGCCTTGTATGCAGCAACCTCCAGCGCAAGTTTCGAGAGATTCAGAACGTGTGGTAGACCAACCTCGCAAAGAGAACTCAAGCTTTGCGCAAACAATGGTGACTACAGAGGGTTTTATGAAGCCCTGACAGTGGTGTACAGCCCTTCGCACCAGGTCCACAATCCCTTGCGCAGTGCAGACAGTCAGGCACTCTTCACAGACAAGGTGTCCATCCTGAACCGGTGGTTGGAACATTTCCAGACTCTCTTCAGCGCCAACCACATGGTCCAAGACTCAACAATTCATCGCATCCCATAACAGCCAGAGAAAACAGAACTGGACAAGATTCCAACCCTAGAAGAGACAGTCAAGGCCACAGAGCAGCTGAAAAGTGGCAAGGCAGCGGCAGTTGATAGAATCCCACCTGAGATTTGGAAGCATGGGGGCCCAGCGTTACACACCAAACTCCACGAGCTCTTTGTCTGCTGCTGGGAACAAGATGAACTACCACAGGACCTCCATGATGCAGTCATCATCGCCCTGTATAAGAACAAGGGGGAAAAGTCTGACTGCTCCCACAACCGGGGGATAACTCAGGTTAAATGATAACTCATTTAACCTCTCTATCACAGGAAAAGTCCTCACAAGAGTACTCCTGAACAGATTGGTGCCCATCATTGCAGAAGAACACCTCCCAGAGAGCCAGTGTGGCTACAGAGCCAACAGGAGCACTACCGACATGGTATTTGTTCTCGGGCAGCTCCAAGAGAAATGTAGGGAACAGAACAAGGGATTGTACATGATGTTTGTTGACTTTACCAAAGCGTTCGACACCATGAGCAGGGAAGGTCTGTGGCAAATCATGGGACGACTGGGATGCTCCCCAGAGTTCCTCAGCATGGTCATCCAGCTACATGAAGATCAGAGTGGCCAAGTCAGACACAACAATGACCTCTCAGAACCCTTCCCAATAGGCAACGGACTAAAGCAAGGCCGCGTCCTTGCGCCGACTCTCTTCACCATCTTCTTCAGCATGATGCTCGAAAGGGCCACAGAAGACCTTGATGACGAGGATGCTGTCTACATCCAATACCGCACCGATGGCAGCCTGTTCAACCTGAGGCGACTACAGTCTCACACCAAGACACTGGAGCAACTCATCCGAGAGCTACTCTTCACCGATGATGCTGCCTTTGTTGCCCACATAGAGACAGCTCTGCAGCATATAACATCCTGCTTTGCAGAGGCTGCTGAGCTCTTCGAACTGGGAGTCAGCTTGAAGAGGACAGAAGTTCTCCATCAGCCCGCACCTCAGGAAGATTACCACCCTCCCCACAACACCATCGGTGAGGGAGAGCTGAAGACAGTCCACCAGTTCAGCTACCTGGGGTGCACCATCTCGTCAGATGCCAAGATCGACAAAGAGATTGACAACAGACTGGTAAAGGCAAACAGCGCATTCGGCAGGCTGTACTAAAGAGTCTGAAACGAGCATCTGAAGAAAGGCACAAAGATCAGCGTGTACAGAGCTGTTGTACTGACCACCCTCCTGTACGGCTCCAAGTCGTGGGTCACCTACCGTCACCACCTACGACTCCTTGGGCATTTCCACCTGCGCTGCAACATCCTCGACATCCACTGGAGTGACCTTGTCAACAACATCGAAGTCCTCGAACAGGTGGAGGTCACCAGCATCGAGGCCATGCTGTTGAAGACGCAGCTGCGCTAGGCAGGACACGTCTCCAGGATGGAGGATCATCGCCTGCCCAAGACTGTGCTGTATGTCGAACTCTCTACTGGCCACCGTGACAGAGGGACACCGAAGAGGTACAAGGACTCTCTGAAAAAATCCCTTGGTGCTTGTCACACTGACCATCGCCAGTGGTCTAATCTAGCCTCCGATCGCGAGGCCTGGCGACATACCATTCACCAGTCTGTCTCCTCCTTCAAGAACGCACGCAGGGCTGGCATTGAGGACAAAAGGAGAAGGAGGAAGAACTGTGACACAGCAGCACCAAACCTAGAACAGAATTTCCCTTGCAGCCACTGTGGCCGGACCTGCCTGTCCTGTATTGGCCTCGTCAGCCGCCAGTGAGCCTCCAGCAGACGCAGGCATCCCCCTTCCTAAATCTTTGTTCACAAAGCCAAGCCATGAGAGACAAAACTCGTGTGCAGAAGAGCCTCTCTGAATGCACAACTCATTGAACATTAATCGATGGACTACAGTAGCTACTTTATCAGGTACAGGAGGTAGCTAATAAAGTGGCCACTGAGTGTATTTTACCTTTTACTTTAAATCTTTGTCTCCTGGTCCTTAAACTATCAGTTAATGAGGACAGGGTCGCTCCCCCTCTCCCCCCACCTTTATCTTAATTAAACCAGTCAGGATCTTGTCCAGCCTCAGCTTAGAATTGAAATCCTTTATTGTTGCAACATCTCTCTTTTCCAGTGTTTAATGTCTGTGAAATATGGCAAGAATCAGCCACATTTCTAGGTGGAGTTCAGTGACAACAAATTGCCTCTCGATTCCTTGCTTCTAATTACTATTCAGTCCACAGTCCAATTAATAGGAGACAGGTCTGGTGTTCAAACAGACAAAAGCCGTTCAACCAAATCAAAATCCAGACACAATCCTAACTAGAAAACACAAATGAAAGGGAGAGAAATATACGTAAAAGCGATGACAAGGTTCATCTGCATCTGCAGCAAGTGACACTTATTTAGGCATTTGTGTTTTAAAGGTTTCAGCATCAGGTTTTAGGAAACTTCTAAACAACATGTGATTCAATTAAATTCTCACCACCAGCAGTGAAGAGTAAATTTTCCCTGACAACTGTCAAAAACAATGAGCTTTAAATAGCACCAGCAAAGGATTAGATTGAAGTGATTGTGAAAGTAATAGTCAGTTTTATGTGAGATGGTATAACATCTCATTCACCATTCATTACACTGAGTTTATTAAGCTTTGTAGTTCTGACCGAAAACTCTCAACAGTTCCTTTGGCCAATATTCTTCAGAAGGTATTGACTAATAATTTAGTCTCTTCCACTATAAACTGATAGTTGGATAGGATTACACTGAGGTACAGTACCAAGATATGGAGGATAGGGAGCAGGAAAGGAGTTTTTTTTTAATGAATGCTACTGTAACACGCTGCAAGGTTTCACTGCTAATGTAATAGCCTCTCTGTAATGTTTCACTGCTAATGTAATGGTTTCTCTGTAGCAGCAATGTTTGGGCTATGACTAGAGGTAACGGGGCTTGGAATGTGGGGGCTATCCAATGAGAGAAAGTTTGTTCTTTCTTGTGAGTCTGGAAGAGAGATTTCCACGGTCTTTAGTCAACGAGAGAGGAAGAAGAAAGACGCGTGTGGAGAGAGCTGGGAGACTACTGGACAGAGTGGTCTGGGAGCGAGGGTCTGAAGGTCGGCAACGCTCGGAGGTCGATGATTGATGCATAGCCATAGCAGTGAGCTCCAACGTGCACTTTTGACCTTTCTCTTAAAATGGGCCCTTTAGCTTTTTATTTTCTTTATTAACCCTATATTCAGATTAAGATCTATAAAATTAAATCAGTTAATTGCATACGGTCTACTGTCTGATATTTTGCGGCACAGGTTTGTAACTGGGCAACACATCACACAGCATCAACGTGAACGAGATTTCTCAGTTTGGTGGGGCCAGAAGTTGTCTTCCCCTAGCGAACACGTGCTGGCCGAGCCTGAGGGTTACACTACTTACACACTCAGTGGCCACTATATTCAGTACACCTGTAGACCTGCTCATTTAAGCAAATATCTAATCAGCCAATTATGTGCCAGGAATACAATGCATAAAGGGACGCAGACATGGTCAAGAGGTTCAGTTGTTCAGACCATACATCAGAATCGGAAAGAAATGTGACTGCTTTTTAAAAAATTTCTATTCAAAGATCAAAGTTCAATGTAAATTTATTATTAGAGTACATGTATGTCACCACATACAACCCTGAGATTCTTTTTCCTGCAGGCATACTTAGCAAGTCTACACAGCAGTAACTGTAAGCAGGATCAATGAACAACAAATTATATATATAAACAACAGGAATTCTGCAGATGCTGGAAATTCAAGCAACACACATAGAAGTTGCTGGTGAACGCAGCAGGCCAGGCAGCATCCCTAGGAAGAGGTGCAGTCGACGTTTCAGGCCGAGACCCTTCGTCAGGACTACCTGAAGGAAGAGTGAGTAAGGGATTTGAAAGTTGGAGGGGGAGGGAGAGATCCAAAATGATAGGAGAAGACAGGAAGAGGAGGGATGGAGCCAGGAGCTGGACAGGTGATAGGCAAAAGGGGATACGAGAGGATCATGGAACAGGAAGTCTGGGAAGAAAGACAAGGGGGGGGGACCCAGAGGATGGGCAAGGGGTATATTCAGAGGGACAGAGGGAGAAAAAGGAGAGTGAGAGAAAGAATGTGTGTATAAAAATAAGTAACAGATGGGGTCCGAGGGGGAGGTGGGGCATTAGCGGAAGTTAGAGAAGTCGATGTTCATGCCATCAGGTTGGAGGCTACCCAGACGGAATATAAGGTGTTGTTCCTCCAACCTGAGTGTGGCCTCATCTTTATAGTAGAGGAGGCCGTGGATAGACATGTCAGAATGGGAATGGGATGTGGAATTAAAATGTGTGGCCACTGGGAGATCCTGCTTTCTCTGGCAGACAGAGCGTAGGTGTTCAGCAAAGCGGTCTCCCAGTCTGCGTCGGGTCTCGCCAATATATAAAAGGCCACATCGGGAGCACCGGACGCAGTATATCACCCCAGCCGACTCACAGGTGAAGTGTCGCCTCACCTGGAAGGACTGTTTGGGGCCCTGAATGGTGGTAGGGGAGGAAGTGTAAGGGTACGTGTAGCACTTGTTCCGCTTACACGGATAAGTGCCAGGAGGGAGATCAGTGGGGAGGGATGGGGGGACGAATGGACAAGGGAGTTGCGTAGGGAGCAATCCCTGCGGAATGCAGGGGGGGGGGAGGGAAAGATGCGCTTAGTGGTGGGATCCTGTTGGAGGTGGCGGAAGTAACGGAGAATAATATGTTGGACCCGGATGAGGACCAGGGGAACCCTATTCCTAGTGGGGTGGCAGGAGGATGGAGTGAGAGCAGATGTACATGAAATGGGGGAGATGCGTTTAAGAGCAGAGTTGATAGTGGAGGAAGGAAAGCCCCTTTCTTTAAAAAAGGAAGACATCTCCCTCGTCCTAGAATGAAAAGCCTCATCCTGAGAGCAGATGCGGCGGAGACGGAGGAATTGCGAGAAGGGGATGGCGTTTTTGCAAGAGACAGGGTGAGAAGAGAAATAGTCCAGATAGCTGTGAGAGTCAGTAGGCTTATAGTAGACATCAGTGGATAAGCTGTTTCCAGAGACAGAAAGATCTAGAAAGGGGAGGTGTCGGAAATGGACCAGGTAAACTTGAGGGCAGGGTGAAAGTTGGAGGCAAAGTTAATAAAGTCAACGAGTTCTGCATGCGTGCAGGAAGCAGCGCCAATGCAGTCATCGATGCAGCAAAGGAAAAGTGGGGGACAGATACCAGAATAGGCACGGAACATAGATTGTTCCACAAACCCAACAAAAAGGCAGGCATAGCTAGGACCCATATGGGTGCCCAGAGCTACACCTTTAGTTTGGAGGAAGTGGGAGGAGCCAAAGGAGAAATTATTAAGAGTAAGGACTAATTCCGCTAGACGGAGCAGAGTGGTGGTAGAGGGGAACTGATTAGGTCTGGAATCCAAAAAGAAGCGTAGAGCTTTGAGACCTTCCTGATGGGGGATGGAAGTATATAGGGACTGGACATCCATGGTGAAGATAAAGCAGTGGGGGCCAGGGAACTTAAAATCATCGAAAAGTTTAAGAGCGTGAGAAGTGTCACGAACATAGGTAGGAAGGGATTGAACAAGGGGGGATAAAACTGTGTCAAGGTAAGCAGAAACGAGTTCGGTGGGGCAGGAGCAAGCTGAGACAATAGGTCGGCCAGGACAGGCAGGTTTGTGGATCTTGGGTAGGAGGTAGAAACAGGAAGTGCGAGGTGTGGGAACTATAAGGTTGGGAGCAGTGGATGGGAGATCCCCTGAGCGGATAAAGTCAGTGATGGTGTGGAAGACAATGGCCTGGTGCTCCTTAGTGGGGTCACGATCGAGGGGTAAATAAGAGGAGGTATCCGCGAGTTGTCGCTGTGCCTCGGCAAGGTAGAGGTCAGTACGCCAGACTACAACAGCAGCCCCTTTATCGGCGGGTTTAATAATAAGGTTAGGATTACTGCGGAGGGAGTGGAGAGCAGAGCGTTCCGAAGGAGTGAGGTTGGAATGGGGACAAGGTGCGGTGAAGTCGAGAAGGTTGATGTCCCGTCGGCAGTTAGCGATAAAGAGATCCAGAGCAGGCAGAAGACCAGAGCGGGGTGTCCATGAAGAAGAGGGTTAAGTATATATAGACATACTTAATGTAATTAACATTTCTCTGCTATTATGTATTGCATTATACTGTTGCCACAAAAACAACAAACTTCACGATATATGCCAGTGATATTAAACCTGATTCTGATTGTAAGTGACTTTGGAATAATTGTTGGTGCCAGACGGGGTGGGGAGGGCGGTTTGAGTATCTCAAAAATTGTTGATCTCCTGGGATTTTCACATCTTCTAGACTTTACAGAGAATGGCGTGAAAAACAAGAAACATTCAGTGAGCAGCAGTTCTGTAGGCAAAAACACCTTGTTAATGAGAAAGGTCAGAGGAGATGCATTACATGTCGAACCTTGAAATGGATGCAGACTACAAACATACATTCAGTGTATGATGTTATGTGCCTTTGATGCTGCTGCAAATAATTTTTACCAGGGGTGATTGATAAGTTTGTGGCCTAAGGTAGAATGAGTCAATTTTAGAAAACCTAGCACATTTATTTTTCAACATAGTCCCCTCCCACATGTACACACTTAGTCCAGCGGTCCTGGAGCATACGGATCCCTTCTTTGTAGAAGTGGTCCACAGCAGGGGTGATTGATAAGTTCATGACCTAAAGTACAAGGAGATGAGTTATTAACTTCAAACTTTCTGCACTGTCACTCAGAGTTGAACTGAACATGCGTGTAACACTAGTGTCTTGAACCTCCAGGTGGTCCACAGCAGGGATGATTGATAAGTTCGTGGCCTAGGGTAGAAGGAGATGAGTTATACAGCTCTCGTTACATGCATATGCAGTTCAACTCCGAGTGAAAATTAAAGTTTGAAGTTAATAACTTATCTCCTTCTACTTTAGGCCACGAACTTATCAAGCACCCCTGCTGTGGACAACTTCTACAGAGAAGGAATCCGTATGCTCCATGACCGCTGGACTAAGTGTGTAAATGTAGGAAAAATAAATGTGCTAGGTTTTCTAAAATTGACATCGATTGTTTATTCCTCTCCATAACTGCTGCCTGAGATGTTGAGTTCTACCAGTATTTAATGCATGAGGCTAATCTTGATCTTTACCTTGTCCTTATGACAATAAACACAACTTTGACTTTTGCAATACAGATGTTGACATGTGAATATTGATGAATTGGTCTGGTACAACACTGTGGGCCAAAGGGCCTGCTACCGTGTTGTATTGTTCTATGTTCCTTTCTATCAGAAAAGATGAAATATGAAGGTAAGTTAGCAAATATTATAAAGATGATACCATAAGATTTTTCTAGATATACAAAACATAGAAACATAGAAAACCAACAACACAATACAGGCCCTTCGGCCCACAATGCTGTGCCAAACATGTACTTACTTTAGAAATTATCTAGGGTTACACATAGCCCTCTATTTTTCTGAACTCCATATACCTGTCCAGGAGTCTCTTAAAAGAACCTATTGTATCCGCCTCCACCACCATCGCCAGCAGCCCATTCCACGCACTCACCACTCTCTGCGTAAAAAAACTTACCCCTGACATCTCCTCTGTACCTACTTCCAATCACCTTAAAACTGTGCCCACTCATGTTAGCCATTTCAGTCCTGGGAAAAAGCCTCTGACTATCCACAAGATCAATGCCTCTCATCATCTCATACACCTCTATCAGATCGCCTCTCATCCTCCACAGTTCCAAGGAGAAAGGGCCGAGTTCACTCAACCTGTTCTCATAAGGCATGCTCCCCAATCCAGTCAACATCCTTGTAAATCTCCTCTATACCCTTTCTATAGCTTCCACATCCTTCCTGTAGTGAGGTGACCAAAACTGAGCACAGTACTCCAAGTGGGGTCTGACGAGGATCATATATAGCTGTAGCATTACCTCCCAGCTCTTAAACTCAATCCCACGGTTGATGAAGGCCAATGCACCATATGCCTTCTTAACCACACAGTCAACCTGCTCAGCAGCCTTGAGTGTCTTAAGGACTCAGACCCCAAGATCCCTCTGATCCTTCACACTGCCAAGTCTTACCATTAATACTATATTCTGCCATCATAATTGACCTACCAAATTGAACTACCTCACACTTATTTGGGTTGAACTCCATCTGTCACTTCTCAGCCCAGTTTTGCATCCTATCAGTGTCCCGCTGTAACCTATGACAGCCCTCCACACTATCCACAACACCCCCAAATTTACTAACTCATCCCTCCACTTCCTCATCCAGGTTGTTTATAAAAATCATGGAGAGGGGTCCCAGAACAGATCCCTGAGGCACACCACTTGGTCATTGACCTCCATGCAGAATATGATCCATCTATAACCTGTCTTTGCCTTCTGTGTGCAGGCCAATTCTGGATCCACAAAGCAAGGTTCCCTTGGATCCCATGCCTCCTTCCTTTCTCAATAAGCCTGGCATGGGGTACCTTATCAAATGCCTTGCTGAAATCCATATACACTACATCTACTGCTCTACCTTCATCAATGTGTTTAGTCACATCCTCAAAAAATTCAATCAGGCTCGTAAGGCATGACCTGCCTTTGACAAAGCCATGATGACTACTCCTAATCACATTATGCCTCTCCAAATGTTCATAAATCCTGCCTCTCAGGATCTTTTCCATCAACTTACCAACCACTGAAATAAGACTCACTGGTCTATAATTTCCTGGGCTATCTCTACTCCCTTTCTTGAATAAGGAAAAAACATCTGCCACCCTCCAATCCTCCGGAACCTCTCCCGTTCCCATTTATGATACAAGGATCATTGTCAGAGGCTCAGCAATCTCCTCCCTCGCCTCCCACAGTAGCCTGGGGTACATCTCATCTGGTCCCGGAGACTTATCCTCTTTCTTCGTGTCTATATACTCAAGCTTTTCAATCCGCTGTAAGTCAAATAAAGAGTAAAAGAGATATCACAGTGGATAACGGACCACTGGAAAATTATACTGGGGGTATTAATGGTGGACAAAGAAATGGCGGACAGACTGAATAAATATTTTTATGAGGAAGAGACTGACAGTATTCCAGTGATTCAAGGGGGCAGAAGTGAGTGTATTTGCTATTACTAAGGAGAAGGTACTTGGGAAACTGAAAGGTCTAAAGGTAGATAAGTCATCTGGACGAAATAGACTACATCTGAAAAAGATGATGAGACTTCCGTCAGTCAGGGTCGACTACGGACGTTGCATCCTCGCTGTCTAGATATGCAAGCCAGGACAGTACGATATGGAGAGCAAGCTATTGCCCATGTAGCAAGCTCCCCCTCTCCACACATCTGATGAATCCAAATGAACAGCATAGACCGACAGAGTTTGGCACCAATAGCATCATAGGAGTTGTCAGTCAGTGTTGAACTCAATATAGCACTACCTCAGGGATTCCAGCTCCAGATTTTTCCCTTTGGAATTTGCTCCTGAAGCCTTCACCATATATAGGTATAGCTGCAAGGCAGCGGAGGTTTGCGTTCAGTTTTTTTCTCCAAGATGAACTGCCAACCATGGTTGACTGGTTTTAAGGTACCAGTAACCTGCTTTTGCCCCTTCTCCTCTCAGTAGAAATGGCTCCATCGGGCTTCGTAGCTAAGCCACACGTGAAGGCCAGGAGCTGGACTTAGTTGTCACAGGCTATTTGAGGCCCATGCCATTGGGAGTATTTAATAGGTAGTGGGAGCTTGTCCACATTAACACTCCTGGCTGCAACAACCTTTAAGATGGCAGAAAGGGGATGCCAAGCTGAACCATCAGTTTGTTTAAAGAAGCGTGGTTTTTGACTCCTAATACCAACTATCTCACTGGTAAATGTACAATCTCTGGTAAATAAGATTGAAGATCTTAAAGCTAAGATACTGTACCAGAGGAACATTAGGATCACTTGCATCTTTTGTTTCACGGAATCTTGGTTGCTCCGGACACAGCGATTCAGATTGATAGGTTCACAATACACCACCAAGATAGGACCTCTGAGCCTTTCTAAGGCGGGGAGGAGGAGAGTGCTTCATGATCAACTCCTTGTGGTGCACAAATGTGGCAGTGGTGTCCCAGTCCTGTTCACCATATCTGGAACACCTCATGATCAAGTGTCGTCCCCATTTTACCTGCCACATGAGACTTCTGCAATCATTTTGGTGGTGGTGTACGTTCCACCAAAGGCTAGTGAAAAACAGATTGTCAATGAACTGAGCAAAGTAACCAATAAGCAAGAAACAGCACGTCCTGATGCCTTCCCCATCATTTTGGAGGATTTTAACCATGCCAGCTTGAAAAAGTCACTAAATAATTATTACCAACAAATCACTTGTAGTACCATAGGAAACAACAGACTGGATGGACCACTGTTACACCACCATCAAGAATGCCTACCATGCTATCCCACGCCGCATTTTGAGAAGTCTAATCACCTAGCTGTACTTGTACTCCGAGTACAGTCAGGACTGCAGTCCGCAGCACCAGTAGTGAGCACCAAGAAAGTACGGACAAGGGAGGCACAGGAACGCTTATAGGACTGCTTTAAATTGGTAGACTGGACTGTATTCAGGGATTCACCGATTTTGTATGAGTACGCCACAGCTGTCACTGACTGCATTAAAATCTGTGTGAATGGGTGTGTCCCATGAGAACCTACTGGACATACCCAAATCAAAAGCCGCGGATAAACCATGATGTTCATCGTCTGCTGAGGGCTAGATCTGTGGCACCCAGGTCCTGCAACCCAGGTCTATACAAGAAAACCAGGTCTGACTTGTGGAGGGCGACTTCAAGAGTGAAGGAACAATTCCAAGCAAGGTTGGAGGCAACATCAGATGCACATCAACTCTGGCAGGGTTTGCAGGCCATTACTTCCTACAAAGCAAAACTCAACATCATGAACGGCAGCGATGCTTCACTCCCAGATGAGCTCAATGTCTTTTATGCTCACTTTGAAAGAGAGAATAAAACTTCAGTTATCCAGATCCCTGTAGCACCCAGTGACCCTGTAAACTCTGACTCAGAGGCTGACGTTAGGCTGTCCTTCAAGGGGGTGAACACTCACAAGGCAACAGGCCCCAATGGGGTACCTGCTAAGGATCTGAAAATCTGTGCCAACCAACTGGTGGCTGTGCTCAAAGACATTTTCAATCTCTCATTGCTACAGTTGTAAGTTCCCACTTGCTTCAAAAGGGCAACAATTATACCAGTGCACAAGAAGAGCAGCATGAGCTGCCTTAACAACCATTGTCAAGTAGAACTCACATCTACAGTGATGAAGTGCTTTGAGAGGTTGGTCGTGAGCTAGAATCAAATCCTGCCTCAGCAAGCACCTGGACCCCTGCAGTTTGCCTAGTGCCATAAAAGGTCCACAGTGGACACGATCTTATTGGCTCTCCAGGTGGCCCTGGATCACCTGGAGAACACAAACAACCATGTCAGGGTTGCTGTTTACTGACTACAGCTCAGCGTTTAACACCATCGTTCCTACAGTTCTGACTGGAAAGATCTAGAACCTGGGCCTCTGTACCTCCCTCTACAAATGGATCCTCGACTCCCTAACTGGAAAACTACAATCTGTGCGGATTGGAAATAACATCTCCACCTCAATGACAATCAACTTTAGCGCACCTCAGGGATGTGTGTTTAGCCCACTGCTCTACTCTCTCTACACCCATGACTGTGTGGCTAGGCACAGCTCAAATACCATCTATAAGGGGGTGAACACTCGCAAGGCAACAGGCCCCAATAACCATTATTGGCATATTCTCAGATGGTGATGAGAAGGCATACAGGAGCAAGATATACCAACTAGTTAAGTGGTGTCGCAGCGACAACCTTATACTCAATGTCATTAAGGCCAAAGAATTGATTGTAGACTTCAGAAAGGATAAGACCAGAGAACACACTCCAGTCCTCATGGGGGGGATCAAAAGTGAAGAGAGAGAGAGAGAGAGTAATTTCATATTCCTAGGTGTCAATATCTCTGAGGATCTGACCTGGATCCAACCCATCTATGCAACCATAAAAATTAAAGACAGCAGTTATATTTCATTAGGAGTTTGAGGAGATTTAGTATAGTGTCAAAAGGACTCACAAATTTCTACACATGTACTGTGGAGAGCATTCTAACTAGCTGCATCACTATCTGGTATGGGGCAGCTACTGAAGTAAACCACAGAGAGTATTAAACAGTCCACTCCATCGTGGGCACTCACCTCCATAATATCCAAGACACCTTCAAGGAGCAGTGCCTCAAAAAAGGCAGCGCTCATCATTAAAGACCCTATCGCCCAGGACATGCCCTTTTCTCATTGCTACCATCAGGACAAAGGTACAGAAGCCTGAAGGTACTCACTCAGTGATTCAGGAACACTTTCTTTCCTTCTGCTATCTGGTTTCTGAATGGACACTAACTCACTACTTTATTTCTTTTTTTTTTGCACTAATTTAATTTGACTATTATATATACATATTCACTGCAACGTACAGTTTTTTCCCTCTATTATTACTGTGTATTGCATTGTACCACTGCCGCAAAGTTAACAAATTTCACAACATATACTGGTAATATTAAACCTGATTCTGATTCTCAATAAGAAGCAGCTGAAGAGATTGTGGAGGCATTAGAAATTATCTTTCAAGAATCATCAGATTCTGGAATGATTCCAGAGGACTGGAAAATTGCAAACATCATTCTACTCTTTAAGAAAGGAGGGAGGCAGAAGAAAGGAAATTAAAAGCCATTTAGCCTGATTTCAGAAGTTGGGAAGATGTTGGAGTCCATTGTAAAGGATAAGGTTTCGGGGTACTTGGAGGCACGTGATAAAATAATCCAAGGTCAACATGGCTTCCTTAAAGGGAATACTTGCCTGACAAAACTGTAGAGTAGAAGGTTCCCATCTGCTTCGAAAGGATGACAATCACACTATTGCCCAAGTACAGCAAGGTGAACTGCCTAACGAATATTGGGAAGTGGCACTCACACCTACTGCGATGAAGTGTTTTGAGAGGTTTGTCATGGCTAAAATCAACTTCTGCCTAAGCAAGGATCTGCTACAATTGGCCTATCACTACAATAGGTCTATAGTGGTTGCAATTTCACTGGCTCTCTACTTGGATCACCTAGACAATAGTAACATTTACATCAGGCTGCTGTTGATTGAAACCTTACCTTTCCCCTCCACATAGCCCTTCATTATCCTCTCATCCATGTGCCTATCTAAGAGATTCTTAAACGTTCCTAATGTATCTGCCTCTCTCACTAGCCCTGGCAGTGCATTCCACCACTGCCTTGATGTCCTACCCATGACATCCCCCTATACATTCCTCCAACCACCCTAAAGTTATGCTCCCTCACAGCAGCCATTTCTGGCCTGTGAAAAAAATCTCTGGGAGTCCACTCTATCTATGTCTCTATCATCTCGTACAACTCTATCAAGTCTCCTCTCATCCTCCTTCTCTCCAAAGAAACAAGACCTAGCTCACTCAATCTACCTGCATTAGACATGTTTTCTAATCCAGGCAGCATCCTGGTAAATCTCTGCAGCCTCTCTAAAGCTTCAACATCCTTCTTATAATGAAGTGACCAGAAATGAGTGCAATACTAATTAACTGAATAAATCTCAAGTTAGAAACAAACAGCAAGCATGGAAGTTTAGGACTGTTTGAATAACCCACCTGGTTCACTGATATCATCAAGGAAAGGAATTCTATCATCCTTCCCGTGGCCTATACCTGACTCCATAATAACTAATGCAGTTGATTCTTTGTTTGTATACTGTAACAGTCAGGGATGGTCAATAAATATACAAAGTCCATAAGACATAGAAGCATAACGACACCATTCAGCCCAACAATTCTGCTACACATTTGCTCACGGATGATTTGTCTTTCCTTCTCGACCACATTCACCTGCCTTCATTGTGTAACTTCTGAAATTGTATGAGGCAATTTTTTAATGGCTCTGGGCCTGTACTCACTAAAATGTAGAAGGATAAGGAAGAATAAATCAGCCATGATCAAATAGCAGAGCAAACTCGATGAGCCAAATTCCGCTCCTATGCTTTTTGGTCTAATAGTCTAATCTCTGCCCGGACTTTTTTTTTTAACCTAAATCCACCCTCATTCCATCTTCATCATCATCATGTGCTGTATCATGTGATGTAGGTGATCACAATCTCATGACTATGATTGTTCTTGGCAAATGTTTCCACAATATTTGCCACTGCCTGCTTCAGAACAATGCCCTCACAAGACAAGCGACATCAGCCATTATCAATACTCTTCACAGATTGTCTGCCTGGTGTCAGTGGTCACCAATGTTCCCTCTGAGGTGTGCACATGTGCAAGCACACATATCTGTTGCCACTAGATCACATCTCCTTTTCCAGTTTCTGATGCGGACAGTGTTGATAACAAGTAGTTTGCAACACGCACCACCTGCTCCCATGGCTTCATATGACCCTGATCAGAGGCGGGGGGGGGGGGGGGGGAGGGCTATGCTGGTGCTACACCTTGCCCAAGGGTGACCTGCAGGCTAGGAGAGGGAAGGTACACCTTACACCTCCTTTGGCAGAGACGCATCTCCACCTCGCCATCCAGCATTCCATTATAATTCTGTTTATTAAATTGAACACAGTTATTTTTGATCCACTCTCAAAATGAATACAAAATTTTAAGTCACTGTCTATAAGATATTTTATTCTTATTCAAATTCACAGAACGTTACAGTACAGAAACAGGCCCTTCAGCACATCTAGTCTGTGCTAAACTATTATTCTGCTTAGTCCCATCAACCTGCACCCAGACCACAGCCCTCGATACCAGGGGTTCCCAAGCGGAGATCCACGGACCTTTTGCTTAATGGCATTGGTGCATGGCATGAAACAGGTTGGGAATCCCTGCTCTATACCCCCTCCCATCCATAGAGCTATCCAAGCTTCTCTTAAATGTTGAAATCGAACCCACATCCACCATTTCCGCTGACAGCTCGTTCCACACTCTCACCACCCTCTGAGTGAAGAGTTTCCCCTCAGGTTCCCCTTAAATACTTCACCCATGACCTCTAGTTGTAGTTGTAGTCTCACCCAACCTCAGTAGAAAAAGCCTGCTTCCATTTACATTGTCAAAATCCCTCCTAATTTTGTATACTCTGACATCACTTATTCCAGCTGCCTCAGAACCAAGATAGCCTGTTCCCTCACTGGCTTCTTCAACAACACAAGACCTTAAGACACAGGAGCAAAGTTAGGTCTTTTGGCCCATCGAGTCTGATTTACGCCCTTTCGGACAGTGGTGACCTAGAATGATACAGGACAGAATCAGAACCTACAGTTCAATTGGTCCATGTCAAGTAGCTAGTCCCATTTTCCTACATTTGGCCCATATCCTCAAAACATTTCCTATCTACATACCTGTCAAAGTACCTTTCAAATGTTGCTAATATAGCTGACTCAACCACTTCCTCTAGCAGCTCATTTTATGTACTGAGCACCCTCTGTTGTCCCACAGGTTCCTATTAAACTTCTCCCCCTCACTCTCAGCTTAAGTCTATCCCCTGGGTCTTGATTAGCAGCCCAGGGAAAAATACCGTACCCATTCAACCTATCCATGCCCCTTATGACTTTGTACATCTCTATAAGATCATTGTTCATTTTTGTGCTCTCCAGCGAAAGTAGTCTCAACTTGCTCAACCTCTCTCCATGATTTTATTCATTTATTGATAGAGCGTGGAACAGGCCTTTCCAGCCCAAGCAGCCATATCACCCATCAACCCACATCACCCATCAACCCACCTAGCCGAATCACAGCACAATTTACAATGACCAATTCGCCTACTAACAGGTACGCCTTTGGACTGTGGGAGGAAACTAGAGCACCTGGAGGAAACCCACACAGTCGCAGAGAGGACATACAAACTCCTTGCAGTTCCTGAATTGAACTTTGAAGTGCCCTGAGAGACAATAGTGACACGCTAACCACTGGGCTGGCATGGTTCGAGTGCAGGCAACATCCTCGTAGATCTCCTCTGCACTCTCTCCACCTTTGCTATAACAAGTTGACCACAAATGAACAAAACATTCCAAGCGCAGCCTCACCAGCATCTGCCCAACTTCAAAATTCTATACACAATGTCCAATATAGAACTAGAAGAAGTGTGTATCATGTTGTTTTTCATCTCCACCCCAATGGACTTGATCTCCACCAAGCCCAGATCATCTCTGCCAACTGGCATTCTACCTGACCACTGAGCAGACGTCCCACCCCACAAAAACTCATTTCAGGGAGGTAGCACCATCAATTTGCAGGAGACTTCCGGAACTTCAGGGAGAGGTGGGATGTCTGCAATAGAGTAGCTCCTTAGCAGCTAGCCAGCTGGTTTAAATAACATTAGCTATGCTAATGAATGACACCTGTTAAACCCACCTCAACACATCTTTTACAGTCTTAACCCACCATGGGCAATAGAAAAGTCACTGTTACAAACAGTGCAGCGAGCAACACTGTCATTATTTTGACCCTTATTAGATAGGGGTACACTTTAGTGTAGTCTGGGGTGACGTATGTTTTATTTTTGTTGGAACACTCTGCAATGGCACACTCTCGCTCACGTTCTCGTTCTCTCTCTCTCTCTCGTGGTCGCTCGCGCGCTCTCGCTTGCTTTCTCTCTCGCTCTTGCTTTTCTCTTGCTCACTCACAAAAAAATTGATTTCCGTGATATTATGTATAATTTGCCGGCATCAGGGAGCCACTATTAATATGCGGGAGACTCCTGGAAGTTCCGGGAGAGGTGGGATGTCTGACTGAGAATTCTGGTTGGTCCAGAATTCATAGCTGATCCCAATTCATCTGAACATATGGACTCACTATTCAAACCTGGCTCTTCCCACCTCTACCTCCAAGCCCACACCAGAACACTCCTCCTCCCCACATTGCCCCACCCTCTTTCACGCAAAGCTCCTCCCTATCCTGCCACCAGATCCTTATCACACACGCTCCTGGCTTTTCCTC
Source organism: Mobula birostris (assembly GCF_030028105.1). NCBI lineage: Eukaryota > Metazoa > Chordata > Chondrichthyes > Myliobatiformes > Myliobatidae > Mobula > Mobula birostris. The sequence continues at coordinate 5,661,416 of NC_092385.1, read as the reverse complement.
TCCAATTAGCTGGTTCCTCCCCACTACAGAGCCTCACATCTCCTCACCTGGCGCCTCCCCACGTGTCCCATTGCCACATGGCTCCTCCCCCTACGTGGCCCCGCCCCCTTCGAGACTCCTCCCACTCCTCCACTAGCCTCCATTACTTTACGTGACCCCGCCCCTATGAGACTCCTCCCCCTCCCTCGCGTGACTCCTCCCAGGTTCCCACGTGCGACCACCTCCCTTGTGAACCCCGCCCCCTCACACGTGGCCCCCCCCACGAGGCCCCGGCCACCCCGTTCACCACCTGCCAACTTCAGGCACCTCGTCTGCACGTCGCTTCGCCCCTTCCTCTTTGCCCCGCCCATCCTATGACCCCGCCTCCGCGAGGCCCCGCCCAGTCCCGGCAACACGCCCACTCACCCGCAGGCCCTGCAGCACCGTGACCCGCTGCTGTCCGTCCACGCCGAAGGAGACGCGCCGAGTACTGCTGCTCGCACCCATCCCTGCCGATGCCTCAGCTCCCGGGCTCTTGGCAACACCTCAGCAACCGCACCATCCACCCCTGCGGTTGGCCCGTAGCCGACCAACCAGGTTCCTCGGCGAGGCCCGGGTGGATGGTGACGACACGGCCGTGTTTTTGCGCAAAGGCTTGTGGGTTCTGTAGTCTCATACATCCAAGTGCCCACAGTACGTCTGGCCAATGCCTTCTGAAGCCTCAGCATTACATCTTTGCATTCATATTCTAGTCCTCTGTGTTAACATGGCGTTTGCCTTCCTTAACACAAAATATTCTGCAGATGCTGGGGTCAAAGCAACACTCACAACACGCTGGAGGAACTCAGCAGGTCGGGCAGCATCCATGGAAACGATGAGTCAACGTTTCGGGCCGGAACGTCGACTCATCGTTTCCTTTTGCCTTCCTTACCACCGCCTCAACCTGCAAGTTATCCTTAGGGAATCCTGCTCAAGGACTTTCAAGTCCACCTCCACGATGATTTTAGAATTTTCTCCCCATCCACGCCTTTATTCCATCTTCCAACGTGCAAGACTCTACACCGTATTCCATTTGCCTGCCACTTCTTTGCCCATTCTGTCTAACCTACCCCTCACTACCTGCCCTCCACTTATCTTCATATCATCCCCAGCCGCAGCCACAAAACCATCAATTCCTTCAACTAGATCGTTGACACGTGTCGTGAATAGAAGCAGTCCCCACACTGAATCCTGCAGAACACCGCTTGTCACCAGCAGCATACCAAAATAGGTCCCCTTCATGCCCACATTTGCCCCCCTGCCAGTCAGCCAATCTTCTATCCACTCTAGTATCTTTCCCGTAATACCATGGACTACTACCTTGTTAAGCAGCCTCCTGTGTAGCACCTTGCTAAAGGCCTTCTGAAAATCCAAATAAACAACAGCCTCTGACTCTCCTTTGTCTATCTAATTTTTAAAAATCATGGAAGGGATAGGTAAGATAGAGGCAGGAAAGTTGTTTCCACTGGTAGGTGAGACTAGAACTAGGGGGCATAGCCTCAAATTTCAGGGGAGCAGATGAAATGGAACCACTTTTCCCAGAGAGTGGTGAATCTGGAATTCTCTGCCCAATGAAGCAGTGGAAGCTATCTCAATAAATATATTTAAGGGAAGGTTGGATAGATTTTTGCATAGTAGAGGTGTTAAGGGTTATAGGGCAGGTAGGTGGAGATGAGACCATGGCCAGATCAGCCATGATCTTACTGAATGGCAGAGCAGGATCGAAGGGCCAGATGGCCGACTCCTGCTCCTATTTCTTATGTTCTTATCCCACCTAGTATTACCTCAAAAAATTCCAACAGATTTGTCAGGCAAGGTTTTCTCTTGAGGAAACCATGCTGATTTTGGCCTATTTTATCATCTGCCTCCAAATACCCCAAAACCTCATCAATAATAATCGACTCCAACATCTTCCCAATGAAGTGTCTCAGCACGAAATGCCAACTGTCCATTTCCCTCCACGGATGACGCCTGATCTGCTGAGTTCCTCCAGCTTTTTGTATGTTGCCCCAACCTTTGATCCCAGTGACTGACAGGTCCAGGGGTAGTTGTTGTAAACCTGTAAAGTACTTTGGGAGATCTTACCAAAGTGAAGACCGCTTACAAATCCCGATCGTTATGAAACAAACCTCTTGGTTAATTGAGTCTATGTCAAGTTTGCGATATGTATTGTTTATTTATTTATTATCAGTATTTCTTTTTCTTTCGTATTTGCACAATTTGTTGTTTTTTGCACATTAGTGGGTTTTTTTCGCCCTGTTGTTGTGGTTTTTTGTGGATTCTATTACAGCTCTTGCATTTACTGTGAATGCCCACAAGAAAATGAATCTGGTGACATATTTGTACTTTGAACATAAATTTATTTTCAACTTTAAGTTTATTGTATTCTGCACAAGTGCACGTACAATGAAAACCTTGCTTGCAACAGCATCGCTGGCACGTAGCAGCAGGTGAGCAGCGTGCACAAGAAGAACATACAACATAAATTATACAAGAAAGAAAAAACAAAGTAGCCATACCTTTCTGTACTGAGGTAGTGAACACAAGTCATGGCTTGATCAGTCATGTCTGGGTCGCCTGGGTGAGGATGTCTGATGTTGAAGGACACAAATCACCCAATGACCCCAGGGTACCTCAAGTTTGAGGTGTTGAGAGTAGCGTGAGATGTGTTCTTCACAATGTTCAAATACGGCCAGCATGGCATGCTCCAGAGTTCAATTCCAGCGTTGTTCTGTTCAGAGTTTCCATATGTCCTCCCTGTGGAACGCGTCCATTTTCTCGGGACATCATGGTAGCGTGGCAGTGAGAGAGACTATGACAGCTTGGAGATCAGAGTTCGGTCCCAGCGTCCTCTCCGGGTTCCTCCCACACCCCGAAGACATACTGGTTAGTAAGTTAATTGGTAAATTTTCCCATGATTGGGTTAGGCTTAATCAGGTTTGTGGGGTTGCTGACTTGAATGCCAGAAGGGCCTACTCGGTGCTGTATTGCTAAAATTAAACAGGTTTGAGAATCCAATTGCATTTGTCATGAATGGCTGCTTTCCCCCGGACTGGGATATCTATCTGAGGACTGTTGTTCATTTCATGTCACTTCTCCTTGTTCCGAAGCTGAAGTAGTCCTTGCAAACAGGTTGAACTGACTCCAGAAGCCTGCACCGCCGCGTTATTCCTCCAGGTGGCAGCCTTTACCCATAGAAACTGCGATTGCTCAACAGCGCCCTCTGCTGGAGATTATTCAGATTTCAGCAAAGCTCCACGCTAGACATCTATCTGTCTGCACCATTACACAGAGAAATCCCGTTTCCCACTAATGGGAGCAGGACGGCTCGAATGGCAGCTTTCTGTGCTGTTTGAGTCCAAGGGGAATTTTTCTCACAACCTGCTCTCCACACATCAGCTCTGCCTCTCACCTACACATGATCAGAAACAAGTTTGTTATTATTGACAAATGTTATGAAGTTTGTTGTACTCTGTCGGCAGGACAGCGCAAGACACAAGTAATTATTATGTTATAAAATAAATAACATAAAAGAGGAATAAATGAACTAGTGTTCATGGGTTCATGATCCATTCATAAATTTGATGGCAGAAGGGAAGCTCAGAATCAGGTTTAATATCACTGGCATTTGTGAAATGTGTTGTTTTGCAGCTGCAGTACATTGCAATACATAATTTTAAAAACTATCAATTACATATATATATATATAAAATTACAATTACTTATAGTACTGTAAGTACTATAAGAAGTAGCTATATACATGTGCCTAAGACTTTTGCACAGTACTGTATATTTAATATGTAGTGCAAAAAGAGAGCAAAAAACATTAGCAATGTATTGTACAGGGGTTCATTTTCCAATCAGAACTCTGATGGCGCAGGAGAAGAAGCTGCCCCTAAAGTATTGAGTATATGGCTTCAGGCTTTGGTACCTCCTCCGCGGTGGTATGGGAGTATTGTGAGCAGTTTTGGGTTCACAAGAATGATTCAGGGAATAACAGGGTTAACATATGAGTAGTATTTGATGGTTCTGGGCCTATACTTGCTGGAGTTTGGAAGAATGATGGGAAATCTCTTTCCATTCCCTATTCTGGTTCCCTTCTCATCCCTTCTCTTCTCCTCACCTACACATCACCTCCTTCTGTTGTCCCTCCTCCTTCTCTTTCTTCCAGTGTTCAATGTTCTCTCCTATCAGATTCCTTCTTCTTCAGCCTCTTACCTCTTCCACGTATAGTATCCCAGCTTCTTACTTCAACCAACCACTTTGACCCTCACCTGCCAGATTGTACTCATCCTCCTCCCCCCACCTTCTTATTCTGGCTTTTGCCTCCTTCTTTTCCAGTCCTGATGAAGGGTCTCAACTTGAAAACATTAACTGTTCATTCCTCTCCATAGATGCTGCCTGACCTGCCAAGTTCCTCCGCCATTTTGAATGTGCTGTATCATAAATCTCCAGCAGATGGCCACTGGCATGTCTCCTTCATGACTGCATCAATATGTTGTGGCCAGGACAGATCCTCTGAGATCTGCCCACATTTCCAATTGGTCTATGTCTCACTGAATCTTTCACAACCTTCCTCGCTATCCACAACTCCACCAATTTTAGCACAAAGATCTGCACTCCCACTAATCAACCTGCCTTTATTTTTGTCCAAATATTTTATATATTTCACAAACAGCACTGATGGAACGCCACTGGTCACAGATCTCCAGTCAGAATAGCATTCCTCCAACCATGACCCTGAAGTTCAAAGGTCAAAGATTATTATCACTAGATACAGACTTGAGGTGTGTCTTCTTGCAGGCAGCCATAAAACAAAGAAACACAATAGGATTCATGAAAAACCCACACTGTAAGCACCGACAAATATCCAAGATGTGAAAAAAGAAAGAACAAATTGGACAAGCAATAAAAAAGGAAACAAAAAGCATCCAGAACATGAACCGCTGGGTCCCTGAGAGCGAACCAACTCACTGCTGAGGCCAGTAAAGCCTCACAGATTAGTAAACCGAACACCAGCTTGTCCTTAACCCTCAACCTCAATGCCTTAATCTTTTAAATCTGGCTCAGTGCCTAAATCAGCCAAACATCGGTTCATTCTCCACGATCGAGCCTTGGCCACACTGCTTCAATCCGGCTCGAAGTTTCAACTTGGCCCCAAGTCCGCTCCAGCAAGAGCTGCCGTGGCCATAGCGATCAAAGGGTCCACTTCATCGAGTCCTTCAGAATACCACAAAAACGCTAGGTCATACAGACAGTTCAAAAGCTCATCTGGCAAAGAGAAATTACAGGCTGCCAATTCGTCTATGGCCAAGCCACTCGGAATCCTACCTACCTGGATCAGCCCACTATGAAGGACCTTGTCGAAAGCTTTACCAAAGTCCATGTAGTCTGCATCCATCGCTGTACCCTCCTCAGCTGTGACCAGGTTATCACAGCCTCAGTACCGAAGGATTTTCCTTTAGAACAGAGACGAAGAGCGTGATGAATCTGTGGAATTCACTGCCACAGTCGGCTGTAGAGGGCAAGCCATTGGGTATATTTAAAGCAGAGGTTAATTGGTTTCTTCATTAGTCGGGGCACCAAAGGTTATGGCGAGAAGGCAGGAGAATGGGGCTGAGGGAGAAAATAAGTCAGCCGTGGTGGAATGGCAGAGCAGACTCGATGGGCTGAATGGCCTAATTCTGCTCATATGCCTTAATTTGTAAGATATAACCTCCTCCAGCCAAAGTCACACTGACTAGCCCTCATCAGTCTGCACTTTTCCAGATGGCATGCCAGGAGTCTTCTCCAATATTCCCCAACCACTGATGAAAGTGTCCCCAGTCTACAATTCCCTTATTTGTCTCTAGTACCCTTCTCGTATGGAGAAATGATACTGGCTGCTCTCCAGTCCTCTGGGACATCACCTGTGGTTCCAGGCCCCAGTTCCTCCTGTGGCAGTCCCGTAAAGGACTTGTTTCCCAATCTTTGAAAACCTCTTTTTTAAAGAAAGAACCCCAAGAGGACCACAATCTTGTCATAGAGTTTGGAGGCTTGTGTGCCTCAATGACCCAGAAAAGAACGTTGGCTGGACTCAAGGCTTTATACGCGGGCTCTTAGTAGGGTCATTCACGCCAATCAGGTCAAAGGGCAGAGGCCAAACTAAGAGCCGTCCACCAGTCCTACAGGTTCAGGGGGTTCAGCTCAGTGCTAACGTCCCTGACTGGCAAAACAGAACTGTTATGGAAAAGACAATGACGAATCTTTCTACATCTGAGAGGCCAGTGACGGGCAGAGATGAGGACCTTCTTTGCTGCCCTAAACAGCAGCGGCATAACGGGCAGTAAGTAAGCAAGCTGGAAGAACAAGACACAGTAGTGCAGCGGTTAGGAACACACTTCACAGTGCCAGTGACCCGGGTTCAATGCCCACCACTGTCGGTAAATAACTTGTACCTTCTCACTGTGACTGCATAGGTGTCGTCCCACATTCCAAAGACATACAGGATAGGATAGTAAGTTGTGGACAATCCATGTTGGTGCCGGAAGCATGGCGACACTTGCAGGATGCACCCAGTACACTCTCAAAGTTAACCTATTATCAAAGTACATATATGTTACAATAAACAACCCTGAGATTCATTTTCTTGTGGGTATACTCAATAAATCTCTAAAGTAGTAACCAGAATAGAATCAATGCAAGACCACACCAACTTGGACATTCAAACAATGTGCAGAAGACAACAAACTGTGCAAATACAAAAAAAAAGAAATAATAAAAATAAATAAACAAACAATAAATGTTGACAACATGAAGTGAAGAGTCCCTGAAAGTGAGTCCATAGGTTGTGGGAATATCTGATGGGGCAAGTGAAGTTGAGTGAAATTATCCCCCTTGGTTCAAGAACCTAATGGTTGAGGGGTAGTAACTATTCCTGAACTTGGTGCTGTGGGTCCTGAGGCCCCATACCTTCTTTCTGATGGCGGCAGTGAGAAGAGAGCATGGCCTGGGTGGTGGGGGTCCCTGATGGATGCTGCTATCCCATGACAGTGTTTTGTGTTCATGCGCTCAATGGTGGGGAGGGCTTTACCCATGATGGACTGGGTCATATCCACTACTTTTTGTAGGATTTTCTATTCAAGGGCATTGATGTTTCCATACCAGGCAATACAGTCTCCGCTACACACCTACAGAAGTTTGTCAAAGTTTTAGATGCCTTGCCAACACTTTGCAAACTCCTAAGGAAGCAGAGGTGCTGCTGTGCTTTCATCGTAATTACCCTTATGTGCTGGGCCCAGGGCCCCCAAAATATAACACCGAGGAATTTAAGCAACACACACGAAATGCTGGAGGAACTCAGCAAGCCAGGCAGCACCTATGGAAAAAAAGTACAGTCGACATTTTGGGCCAAGACCTTGCCTGGCCTGTTGAGTTCCTCCAGCATTCTGTGTGTGTTGCTTGGATTTCCAGCATCTGCAGATTTCCTCTTGTTTGTGACGAAGGAGTTTAAAGTTGCTGGCCCTCACGGTAATGGAGAGAACATACAAACTCCTTACAGGCAGTGGCAGGAATTGAGCCCGGGTCGCCTGTACTGTAAAGCGTTTGTGTTAACCACTACACTACCGCGCCACACCCACATCCTCAGACTATGTTGGTCGTTGATGTAAACAACACATTTCACTGTAGGTTTCGATGCATATGTGATAAATAACATTCATCTTTAAAATACCCCCAATGATCTAGTGTTACAGAGTAGGGAATTCCAGAGATTCACCTCTGTCTATATGAGGAAGGTTCTATACACCTCAGTTTTACAATCCCTGAATTGTAACTTTGTCCTCTCTTTTGAGACTCTCTCACTGGTGAAAACATCTAAAATATGTACCATGTCACATCGTCTCAGGGACTTGCAGTATGTCTGAATAAGGTCAAACTCCCTTCCAAACTCCAAAGCGTATGGGTCAAACTTCTTTAGGTGCATGTGATGGTACAATAGGAGCACAGTTAGGCTATTCAGCCCATCAAGTCCGTCCTGCCATTCAGTCACAGCTGATTTTATTTTCAACCTCACTGACCTGCATTCTCCTCCCCCCTTACCAATCAGGAACCTATCTAATCGCTGCCTTAAATGCACCCACTGATTTGGTCTCCGCAACATGCTGTGGCAGTGAATTCCACAGACTCGGCACCCTCTAGCCTTCTGCAACTGGGTCCTTGGTTTCCACACTTGCAGAACCCTGTCAGTTCAGATTCCTTCACAATCACCATCAGTACAGGTGCATCACAGGTCTGTGCTTAGCCCCCTGCTCTACTCACTTTACACTTATGAGGCCCTACGTTGATGGGGTGTACCAGACAAGCCAATATGGAGAGCGAGCTGTTGCCCATGCAGCAGGCTCTCCCTCTCCACACAGCTGATGGATCCAAAGGGACGGCAGAGACCGATACAGTTTGGCACCAGCTGCATTGCAGGAGTTGCCAGTCAGCGTTGAACTCAACGTAGGACTCCTTAGGGATGCCAGCTCTGGGTTTTTCACTGGGGTTTACTCTCAAAGCCTTCCCCATGAGTGGGTGTAGACACAAGGCAGCAGAGGTTTGAGATCAGAGTTTCCCTTCTCCCTAGGTGAACTGCCAAGCATGGCTGATGAGCCCTATCTGCCCAAAGTGACTGGGTTTAAGGTGCTAGTAACCTGCCTTTGCCTCTTTTCCTGTTGGTAGACATGGTTCACCCGGCTTAGTCGCTAAGCCACAAGTGAAGGCCAGGAGGTGGACTTGGTTGTCAGAGGCTAATTGAGACACACACCATTGGGAGCATTTAATAGGTAGTGGGAGCTTGTCCCTTCTACCTCCACCCTCACCCCACACACACATACACACACACCGGCTACAAGAGCATTAAGGAACCTTAGGCTTACGACTGTGAGGCTAAACACAGCTCCAATGCCATATTCAAGGTTGCTGACGACACCATTGTCATAGGCCAAATCAAAAGTGGCAATGAATGAGAAATAGGAGGGAGATTGAAATTCTGGCTGAGTGGTGCCTCAACAACAACCTCTCACTCAATGTCAGCAAGACCAAAGAGCTGATTACTAACTACAGGAGGAGGAAACCACAAGTCCACAAGCCAGTCCTCGTCAGGGGATCAGAGGTGGAGAGGATCAGCAACTTTAAGTCATTCAGCATTATCGGTTCAGAAGGTGTGTTCCAGGTCCAGCGTGTAACTATCATTACAAAGAAGGTGCAGCAGCACCTCTGCTTTCTTAGAAGTTTGTGAAGATTCTGCATGCCAACTAAACTTTGACTAACTTCTACAGGTGTGTGGTGGAGAATATCACAGCCTGGTATGGAAACACCAATGTCCTTGAACGGAATAAAAAAACTACCAAAAGTAATGGATATGACCCAATCCATCATGGGTAAAGCCCTTCCCACCATTGAACACAACTACATGGAGCACCGTCACAGGAAAACAGCATCAATCATCAGGCACCCCCACCACACAGGATACGCTCTCTTCTTGCTGCTGCCATCAGGAAGGAGGTACAGACAGGATCCTTAGGACTCACACCACCGGGTTCAGAAATAGTTTTTGTCCCTCAACATCAGGCTCTTCAACCAGAAGGGATAACTTCACTCACCTCAACATTGAACTGATTCCACAACCAATAGACTCACTTTTAAGGATGCTAAAGCTTCTGCTCTCAATACTTATTTATTATTTTTTTCTTTACGTATTTGCACTGTTGTCTTTTATACAATAGTTGTTTGTCTATATTGTTGTGTGTGGTTTTTCATTGCTTCTATTGTGGTTCTTGGTATCTACTGTGAATGCCCACAAGAAGATGAATCACAGGGTAATACTATATATGGTGAAATACATGTGCTTGATAATAAATTTACTTTGAACTTTGAAATTCCTCCTCATCTCTGTTCTAAAGGGATGTCCATTTATACTGAGTTTGTGCCCTTGGATTCTGGGCTCACGTACATCCTCTGCACATCCACTCTATCCAGGTCCTTCACTACTCAGTAGGGTTCAATGAGATCCCTTTCCCATAATCCTTGTGAACTTCACTGAGTACAGGGCCAGAACCATCACACACTCCTCATACGTTAAACCTATTATTCCTAGGATCATTTTTGTGAACCCTCTCTGGTCCCTCCCCAGGGCTAGCACGTCTTCCTTAGATATGGCCCCAAAATTGCTCACAATGTTCTAAAAGTAGTCTGACCAACTCATTATAAAGCCTCAGTGGTACAACCAACCATCTCATCCCAGGAATCACCAAGTCAATCTCCCCAATGACTTTTCTGAAATAAGGGACTAAAATTCCACACAATACTCCAGATGTGGGTTTGCTAACGTCGGTCCAATTGAAGCAGTACTCCGGATGTGGTCTCACCAACGTCGGTCCAATTGAAGCAGTACTCCGGATGTGGTCTCACCAACGTCGATCCAATTGAAGCAGTACTCCGGATGTGGTCTCACCAACGTCAGCCCAATTGAAGCAGTACTCCGGATGTGGTCTCACCAACGTCGGTCCAATTGAAGCAGTACTCCGGATGTGGTCTCACCAACGTCAGCCCAATTGAAGCAGTACTCCGGATGTGGTCTCACCAACGTCGGTCCAATTGAAGCAGTACTCCGGATGTGGTCTCACCAACGTCGATCCAATTGAAGCAGTACTCCGGATGTGGTCTCACCAACGTCAGCCCAATTGAAGCAGTACTCCGGATGTGGTCTCACCAACGTCGGTCCAATTGAAGCAGTACTCCGGATGTGGGCTCGCCAACAGTTGCCCAATTAGGCCATAGACCGTAAGGCACAGGAGCAAATTAGTCCTTTTGGATGACTTATTATTCATCTCAACCCCATTCTCCTGCCTTCTCCCCATCTTTGACACCCTGACTAATCAAGAACCTATCAACCTCTGCTTTAAATACACCCAATGACTTAGCCTTCACAGCTATCTATGGCAATGAATTCCATACATTCACCACCCTCTGGCTAAAATGTATTAATACTCAAGATGTGGCCTCACCAATACCTGTCCAATTAGATCAATAATTCTCTTCTTCTAAACTCTTAATCCGTTACGATAAAGCCCTGCCCCCATAACTACTTACTGCATTGGCATATGGGCTTTTCGTGTTTCACAGTCATAGAGCACTGCAGCACAGAAAAAGGCCCTTTGGCCCTTCTAGTCTGTGTGGGCATGGTTCTCAGCCTAGTCCCATCTACCTGGACCTTTGTCCTCTATACTACTCTCACCCATATCCAAACTTCTCTTAAATGTTGCAAACCACCACTTCTGCTGGCAGCTCCTTCCACACTTGTACCAGCCTCTGAGTGAAGAAGGTCCCCTCAAATTCCTTTAAACATTTCACCTTTCAACCCAAGTTTATGACCTCTAGAGATGAAAGCCTGCTTGCAATCACCCTGTATCATCATCATCATTATATACCAGGTCATATAATGCGGGCGATCATGATTGTTCTTGGCAAATTTTTCTACAGAAGTGGTTTGCCATTGCCTCCTTCTGGGCAGTGTCTTTACTAGACGGGTGTCCCCAGCCATTATCAATGCTCTTCAGAGATTGTCTACCTGGTGTCAGCGGTCACAACCGAGACTTGTGATATGCTCCAGCTGCTCATACAACCAAACACCACTTGCACCCATGGTTTTATGTGATCCTGATTGGGGGGGGTGGTGCTAAGCAGGTGCTACACCTTACCCAAGGGTGACCTGCAGGCTAGCGGAGGCAAGGAACCTGACACTTCCTTTGGTAGAGATGCATCTCCACCTACTACCCTATCTATACCCCTCATAATTTTGTATATCTCTATAAGATCTCCCCTCATTGCCCTAGGGAATAGTGTCCTACACAATTCAAACTATACAGAGTACTTGTAACTCATTAACTTGGACCAGCATTCTTCTCCACTGGTCCCTCTCTCTCCTCCACTCATTACCAATCTCCCTCCAGTTAGAGAGTATTACCAATTACCTCTATTCCCTCTATTTCCAATTTTGTGACCTCACACATTGACCTCCAGTCACCAAATATTTGTCTAATCCCTCACCCTCAACACTGTATCCTCCAACCCCACTACATATTCACTCATCCTCAACAACCTCAACCACAGCATTGCGTCCTCCCCCAACCTCAATGGCACTGTGTCTTCCCTCAACCTCCACATTGCATCCTCACCCAATCTCAACATTGCATGCCCTCACCACCAGTCCTCCCACAATTAAACACTACAAAAAGCTTTACAGAACTTTGCTCCGTAAACAATAAAATGAATGACAAAACCAAAAAAACTTAAAAATAAGTTTTTGTTTTATTAATCATCCTCAATCCTTCAATGTACAGTACCCACGGGAGCGAATTGCCCCCGACGATCTCCAGTGGGAGAGACTAGTAGGTCTGTTCACAAATGTCACAGCCACCACCAGTCTGAGTAGTTTCCCCAACCAATATAGCAAAGGCATTCATAATGAAGTCTTTAAACACTGCTGCGGACAGTTTTGGTCTCCTTCTTTCGTAGCCGAGGAAAGAAATTGAAAAAGCAAATGCTGAATGAAACCAGGCAAGTCAAGTCAGACAGAAAGCAAACACTGGGGAGGGTAGGAGGGAGAGTGCCAGGCCCCAATTTCAAACTGTCCCCAGTTCCTCATTGGAAAAGAAGAAGAAATCAAACCCTCGCCTGGAGCGATAATTAAAACAAGTTTACAGTATGGAATAGTTTGACGACTTTAAATGGTGGGGGAGGGAGGGATGCACATGTAGAAATATTTAAAAAGTAGCAAGAAGATGCTGTTTGAATGAGAGAGGGAAGAAAGGTGTATTCAAAATGGTAGGATTTATAAAATCCTGTAATGCATACATTCCATGACTGAAATTCCAGGATGTTGGAAACAGTGATGAGAGGAGAGCGCTGGGGAGTCTTTATCCCCTGCCCACACAACTCTGGAGGCTGCTGCTCATGGCCTATCCACCCTCTCTTTCTCAAGCATTCATCATTCTCCACCGGTCACTGTCCACGCTGTTGATGCTGCCCACGGTCAGGTCGTCCAGGTAGGAGCCCGAGCCGTCGATCTGCGTGCTGGAGTAGGGGCCGGAGTCCAGTGCTTCCTTCCGGGAGACGGCATGGGTCTGGGGCAGGTGGACGTCTGTCTCCTCTGGCTCGTCGACCTGCGACTTGTAGGAGAAGAGGATTTTGGGCTCAGAGCTGGCAAGAGGGGTGGGGGAGAGAAAAAGACAAAGAAAACCATTAAATTCAGATTCATTTATTTATCACAGGTACATTGAAACATACAGGGAAATGCCTTGACTCAGAATTTATTATGTCATAAAATTTGTTGTTTTGCAGCAAATGTATTGAGCGCAGGAGATGGAATGTTATGCTGAAGTTACATAACACATTGGTAAGGCCTAATTTGGAGTGTTGTGGGCAATTTTGGTCACCTACCTACAAAAAAAAATGTAAATAAGATTGAAAGAGTAAAAAAGGTGTAAATAAGATTGAAAGAGTACTGCAAAAATTTACCAGGATGTTGCCAGATCTGAAGGACCTGAATTATAAGGAGAGATTGAATAGGTTACAACTTTATTCTTTGGAACATAGAAGACTGAGAAGAGATTTGATAGAAGTATACAAAATTATGAGGGGTATAGAGAGTGTGGAACGAGCGTTAAGTGGTGAATGCTGAGTCAAGTTCAACACAAGAGAAATTTGGATAGGTACATGGATGGATGTGGTATAGAGGGCTATGGTCCAGATGCAGATCAATGGGACTAGGCAGACTAATGGTTTGGCATGGACTAGGTGGGCTGAAGGGCCTGTTTCTGCTCTGTAGTGTTCTATGAATCTATGACTGACAAACAATCAATGTGCAAAAGAAGACAAACTCTGCTAATACAAAAATAATTTGAAAATATGTAATATATAATACTAAGAACATGAGTTGTAGAGTCCTAAAAAAATGAGTCCATAGTTAGTACACAATTATCAGTTCAGAGTTGAGGTGAGTGAAGTAACCCATGTTGGTTCAGGAGCCTGATGGTTAAAGGGTAATAACTGTTCCTGAACCTGGTGGTGTGGGACCAAAGACTTTTCGGTAGTAGTGAGAAGAGAACATGGCATGGATGGTGGAAATCCTTGATGACAGATGCTGCTTTCTTGTGGCAGCGTTCCTTGTAGATGTGCCCAGTGGTGGTTTTATTCAGGAACTTTACCGCCATCGAGTAAGACAGTTACCCAAGCTGAAGACTTACCCAAAGAAGCCCTTCAGGAATGTCACATACATCAGTGGAGCAAACAGACTGAAGTACAGGAACGTGGTGGCATCCACACAGCTGTAGCAGGAAGAGAATGCCCCACATTAAAACAAAGGTAAGCTAATCTCAGGGCAGCCCTGAGAATTATTATTTTATTTAGAGATTCAGCAAACCAACAAGCCCTTCCAAGCCCGCAGCCATGTGACCAATTACCCTTCTGCTGCGGCGGGCAGCAACCTTCCCGTTTCTTCTTTTGTCTGTACTTTTATGAAGCCGAGTTGCTAGTTCGAAGCTCATCACGGCACGGATGCAAGGAGCTGGCCAGACTAGAACCTGGGACCACTCACCTCAAAGTCTGCTGCAGATGCCACGACGCCACCAGCCGGCTAAACAATCACCCTACCGACCTGTACATCTTTGGAATGTGGGAGGAAACCAGAGCACCTGGAGGAAACCCACGCAGTCACGGGGAGAATGTACAAACACCTTACAGTGGGAATTGAAACAGGGTCGCAAAACACTGTAATAGCGTTAAGCTAACCACTACACTACAGTGCTACCCTCATGACTCCTAATAGAACAAAGAGCACTACAGTACAGTACAGGCCCTTCAACCCACAATACTGTGCCAACATCTTAACCTACTCCACCGTTGATCGAACCCTTCCCTCCTACACAGCCCCTAAACCTCCATTTTCCTTACGTCTAAGTGCCTAAGAGTCTCGTAAATATCCCTCCTGCCCTCCTGTATCAATGTAATCTATTGTATCAATATAAATATGACTACGTAATCCTTGCTTCAAATGCGTCAATGACCAACACAGTTCAAGGAAATGATGGGGGCAGCCTGCAAGCGTTGCCACGTTTCCAACACCAACATAGCGTGTCCATGATGTACGAAGAACGTCTTTGGAATGTGGGGGGAAACTGGAGCACCCGGAGGATCCGGTCACAAAGTGGTAGTCTGATTGCTCACACCTACCAGAGTCCAGCTGCGATATCGGCACAGAGCAGTGCACTGCCAATCCCCTGGATCAGGTTCAACGCTGACAAAATCCCCGCATATGTGTAGAAGCTTTTCTTGGCTGCAGGGGTACGGAAGAGAGAAGAAATAGGTTCTTACAGACAAGAAGATGGAGCAGTTTCCCCTGTTCTAGAGACTGTTGTGCATGAAAATCCCAGGAGATCAGCAATTTCTAAGATACTCAAACCACCCCGTCTGGCACCAACAATCATTCCACGGTCAAAGTCACTTAGATCATATTTCTTCCCTATTCTGATGTTTGTTCTGAACAACAACTGAACCTCTGGACCATGTCTGCATGCTATTATGCATTGAGTTGCTGCCACATAATTGGCTGGTTAGATATTTGCATTAATGAGCAGGTGAACAGGTGTACCCAGTAAAGTGGCCACTGAGGGTATTTGGACTGTAGAGAGCATTCACCGGGAAGAGCAGCCAGCCAGAAACAGTACCCTTACTCACAAACACTGACCAGTAAAGCAGAAGGGGGAAATGATATTACTTACAGGGCAAAGAGATTCTCTCCCTTAAAGGAGTTTTTGGGAGAATGACAATCGCTGAATAAACCTGAGGAAGATGGGACACAATTAGAATGGCTTTTAAAAGTTCATTTCTACAACTCAATGTAAAGGGTCAAAATTCAACACAACTTCAAAGGTCAAAGTAAATTTATGATCAAAGTATATACATGTCACCATATACAACCCTGAGATTCAATCTCTTGTGGATTTTCACAGTAAATAGAAAGAAATACAATAGAATCAACGAAAAACTGCAGAGATGGGGAAACAACCAGTGTGCAAAAGACAACAAGCTGTGTAAATACAAAATGAAAAGAAAAGAATAGTAAATAAAAGCAATCAATATCAGGAACATGAGTTTTAGAGTTTCTAAAAGAGAGTCCATAGGTTGTGGGAGGAGTTCAATGCTGAGGTGAGTGAAGTTATCCCCTCTGGTTCAACAGCCTCATGGCTGAGGGGTAATAACTGTTCCTGAGGCTCCTGTACCTCCTTCCTGATGGCAGCAGTCATCAGGACTGGAAAGAAAGAAGGCAGAAGCAATGATGTCTAGCACCTGCATTTTGTTTTGATTGCCGGGATAATTATTACACTGGACAATAAATTTTTTCGAAAGTGTTGCTTCCAGAGAATTTTTATTTTGTTTATGATAAACTGCTTAAAGCTGAACATAAATATAATTTCAGACTACTTGAATCATGTAGAAATTTGGAGAAACAAGAAATTAACTTTTATTGAACATAATGCCTTTAATTGCATAATGGTGCTGATGCTTTGCAATAGTTCAGCTAAGCTAAAAATGTTGATGATTTTTGTTTGTACTCAGTGTCTGGGGCTTCTCACTTAAGTGTCCAACAATAATCAGCCAGCATTGATGGATTCCAGTTGCCCTGATACTGTTTCTCTATGACCGCAATGTCCTGGTGAAGCCTTTCACCATATTAGTCACTGACAGCGCCAAGATTTACAGGGAAGAAGCCTAAATGGGAATGCAGAAAATTAACTTTTAGTGGCATGTTGCACTTCATGGTTTTGTATGCTTGAAGCATGTGGTCAATCAGCTGCATGTAGATTGGTGCTCTGCAGTTACCAAGAAAATTTTCAACAACATCCTTAAATATCTTCCATGTAATTTTCTCAGGCCCCACTAAAACTTCTTCAAATTGCCTGTCATTCATGATCTGTTTGATTTGTGGAACAACAAAAATGCCTCTCTTCATCTTGGCATCAGTTATTCTGACTTGAATTATGAATTCAAACAACAAATATAGGCAATTTCAAAAAAAATGGTGTGTGATAGGGAAAGCTCATGGTGATTTTCATGATCAGCAGCCCAAAATCCATAAAATACACCCAAATGAAGATGAGGGGTTCAACTTCACACTGAGGTTGCAACCAGTGCTGAAGAACCATTGGAGAAGTATGCTACAGAGATAGGAGGACACACATGCACACTCAGCTAAGTATCTGTTCAATGGCCAATCCTAGGAGGTATAATAGGACACTCAAAGCTGCTGTGCAGGTTGACTCTGTGGTTAAGAAGACATACGGTGCTTTGGCCTTCATCAACCATGGGTCTGAATTTAAGAGCCAAGAGGTAATGTTACAGCTGTACAGGACCCTGGTCAGATCCCACTTGGAGTACTGTGCTCAGTTCTGGTCGCCTCACACAGGAAGGATGTGGAAACTATAGAAAGGGTACAGAGGAGATTTACAAGGATGTTGCCTGGATTGAGGAGCATGCCTTATGAGAATAGGTTGAGTAAGCTCGGCCTTTTCTCCCTCGAACGGCGTAGGATGAGAGGTGACCTGATAGAGACGTATAAGATGGTGAGAGGCACTGATTGTGTGGATAGTCAGAGGCTTTTTCCCAGGGCTGAAATGGCTAGCACGAGAGGGGACAGTCTTAAGGTGCTTGGAAGCAGGTGCAGAGGAGATGTCAGGGGTAAGTTTTTTATGCAGAAAGTGGTGAGTGTGTGGAATGGGCTGCCGGCAACGGTGGTGGAGGCGGATACAATAGGGTCTTTACAGAGACTCCTGGATAGGTACATGGCGCTTAGAAAAATAGAGGGCTATGGGTAACCCTAGGTAATTTCTAAAGGAAGTACATGTTTGGCACAGCACTGTGGGCCAAAGGGCCTGTATCGTGCTGTATTGTATTTTAAGGTGATTGGAGGAACATATAGGGAGAAGTCAGAAGTATGTTTTTTTTTTACACAGTGTGGTGGATGTGTGGAAAGTGCTGCCGGGGTGGTGGTAGAGGCAGATACATTAGAAGCACTTAAGAGACTCTTAGATAGGCACATGGATGATAGGAAAACCTGGAGGACTATGTGGGAGGGAAAGATTAGATTGCTCTTAGAGTAGGTTAAAAGGTTGGCACAACATTGTGGACCGAAAGCACTGTACTATTTTATATTAATGCTTAAAACTGTCCCAGGTAACTGGAACATTAAAGATCAATGCCCTCTGTTGGAACATGCAAGGAGTGGCTAGCTAGTCTGAGTTGAAATCTTTACTAGGGCAATTACTTGGTGCGAAATGGTGAAGAAAGCTGGTAAAAGACAAGCTATAATCACAGATGGTGAGGCCCCGGGAATGAAAGGGTTAATGCATGAGAAACGTTTGATGGTTCTGGGCCTGTACTTGCTGGAGTTTCGAAGAGTGGGGGAAGGGATCTCAATGAAGCCTATCTTAGCGTTCATTTTGAGAGGACTAGAATATAAAAGCAGGGATGTAATGCTGATGCTTTACAAGGCACTGCTCAGACCACACTTACAGTATTGTGAGCAGTTTAATTGAAGAAAGGATGTGCTGGCATTGGGGAGAGTACAGAGGATGTTCATGAGAATGATTCTGGGATTGATCGGGTTAATGTACGAGAAGCAGTTGATTGCTCTGGGGCTGTATTCACTGGTGTTTAGAAGAATGAGGGAGGATCTCATTGAAACCTATCCAATGTTTAAAGTCTTAGATAGAGTAAACTTGGAGAGGATGTTTCCTATAGTGTGGCAGGCTATGACCAGAGGGCACAGCCCAAGATGTCCCTTTAAAATAGAGATGAGGACAAATGTCTTTCACCAAAGGGTGGTGATACTATGGAATTCATTGCCACAGATGGCTATGGGGGCCAAGTCATTTAAAGCAAGAGGTTGATAGATTCTTGATCAGTAAGGATGTCAAAGGTTAAGGGGGAAAGGCAGAGAAATGGGGTGGAGAGAGATGATAAATCTGCCATGATGGAATGGCAGAGAAGTCTTGCTGAGCTGAATGGCCCAGTTTTGCTCCTATGTCTTATCATTATATGATTTTATGGAACGTGGATGTCACTGCTGTAGACAACTTAAAAATGAAAAAGAACAGAGCGTAATTATATCCAACATTAGTCTGGTGGAATGACATAAACTGGTGAGGATCTGTTGTTTCCTCTCCTGAGAGCCAGATTGCTAGATATCGTTAATTAGCCGGAACACAGTATGCCCCTGGTATACATGCAGTGAGACCTTAAACTGCTCTGAGGAAGTGCTCAATTGGCCAAACTATTCATGTCATAAATCTGGGAAATAAAACCCAGGCAAGTGAGGAGGAGACTGTTTATATGCCATTGTGTAACGAGGCCTGCTTCTCAGCCATTTCAATGCACAGTATGTGGGAACAGGATAACTTTCTTTGTACGTCATGTGTGAGATTCAGTCCCACAGCTTGTGTGCGCACCTGGGCGTGCAACGCAAGACTTTGATGAACAAGAACCTTGCTTGAACCAGAAGCGGTTCACATTTCAAGTGAAGATTAAAGGTTTAAAGAGCCTGCATACTGCCCATTCACACCGCTCGCATTTAGGGCAGCAATGAAGGTCCTTTAGGGATTCTTCAAAGCTGTTACCATAACAATTTTTTTGATGAGTCAGGGTTGTGAACCCTGAACTGAGCCCCCGAACCCGGTGGATCGGTGGACCACTCTTAGTCTGGCCTCTACTCTTTGACCTGTTTAGCATGAATGACCCTACCAAGAGCCAAAGCAGAAAGCCCTGCCTCTAGCCAACATAGCTCTCCTAATCATTGAGGCAAGCAAGCCCCCACACCCTACAACAAAGTTGTGGTCCCCTTGGAGGATTTAAAGAGAAAGATTGGCTTTATTAGCTTAACATGTAGATCAAAACACACAGTAAAATGCATTGCTTGCAAAAAATGACAACATATTCTGAGGATAGAGTAAGGTCAGCCTACAAGGGGCACCTTGATTCCAGCACTAAGGTAGAATAGCCTCAGTTTACTGACCCGAACCCTTAAGTGTTTGGAATGAGGGAGGAAACCAGCATGGTCATGGGAAGAACGTAGAAACTCCTTACAGACCTCGATCACTGGAGCTGCAAAGTGCTACACTAATCAGTATGTTACGATGCCAGCCCTGTGCTACCATGGGGAGATCATTCAAAGAGGAGGCATAGACTCAAGGATTTGATGGGTTGGTTTCCTGGCCACAAGAAAATGCAAGAAGTTTGAGAAACAAAGGTTCACAACAACACTCACCTTGAGACTCTTTGTCTAGAATAAACAAAAGAGCAAGACAGAGGGGACAGGGTTCCTATTGGGGAAACAGTGAACTGAATTGGGAGATGTTCTTGATCCTAGTTGATCCATGGACAGGGGAGGATTTGCAAGCAAGGAATCAACATCTGGTGACTGGGCTAATGAAAACAAATCAGCCTTTCTTACCAGGAAGAAGAAACAAGAGCTGGCAAGCCAGAAGTGGCGACCTCCATGGCCATAGACATTAAAGTCCTCAGGAGACAAATGTGCATCAGGATACAAGATCTCCAGGGTTCCCTAGAAAGACAGATAACAGAGAAGGTCATAAAGATATTGACCAGATAAGCCAAAGAAGAATTACGTTCCTCATCCCCATTCTCCCTCATATGCAGGCAGAATGGATTACAGTTCAAAGTTCAAAGTAAATTTATTATCAAAGTACATATAAGTTACCATTGTAGTTTAAGTTAAATCTAATTTGGCATCATGCTCAGGACCGAAAGGATTGTTCTTGTACTGTGCTGTTTACCATCTAATGCTACCTGTCAGACCCTGTTATGTAAATTTAGCCACCAGGTTTGCAATATTATAATGAATTAAGTTCAAGACTTAATTAATGATCATCCCAAAAATGTGAATATGTCTGTATGAATGCAAGTTCTCCTTCAGTCCAAATAATATTTGTCTAACATGGAACATAGAACTCTACAGCACAATACTTTAACATATTCCAGGATCAATCTAACCCATCCCTCACACATAGCCTTCCATTTTCAATCATCCATGTGCCTATCTAAAAGTTTCTTATATGACACTAATGCACCTGCGTCTACCACCACTCTTGGCAACATGTTCCATGCACCTACCACAAAAAACTACCTTTGATATCCCCACACACTTTCCTCCAGTCACCTTAAAATCATCATCACCATCATTATGTGCCTTGTTGTATACCATCGGCAAGCATGATCCTTCCGTGACCATGATTGTTCTTGGCAAGTTTTGATCATAGTAAAACTGAATAGTCATTGATACATTTCTTGGTCAGAGCAGTGAGCAACACACACAAAATGGTGGAGGAACTCAGTGAGTCAGGCAGCATCTATGGAGGGGAATAGCAGTCGACATTTAAGGCTAAGACCCTTCACCAGGACTGGAAAATAAGGGGACAGAATAAGGTAGGGGGAGGGGAAGGAGTACAAGCTGGCAGCGACAGGTGAGAATCGATGAGGGGGAGGATGGGTGGATGAGGGAGCAGGGAATCAAGTAAGAAACTGGGCGTTGATAGGTGGAAGAGGTAAAGGGCTGAAAAAGGAGGAATCTGATAGGAGAGGAGAGTGGATCATGGGAGAAGGGGAAGGAGGAGGAAATGAGCAGATGAGAAGTGAAGGGTTGAGACGGGGAACCAGAATGGGGAATGGAAAAAGAGAAAAGGAGGTGGAGGAGAGATTACTGAAAGCTGGAGAAACCGATGTTCATGCCATCAGGTTAGAGGCTACCAAGATGGAATATAAAATGTTGCTTCTCTAACCTGAGCGTGGCCTCATTGCAGTCATAGAGGAGGCCTTGGGCAGACATGTCAGAATGGGGAGGGGGAGTCAAATTAAAATGGATGGCCATTGTGAAAACCCAACTTTTGCGGGGGGCGGAGTAAAGGTGCTCGATGGAGTGGTCAACCAATCTACATCTGGAGACCGCACCAACAGCACCAGATGCAGTAGCCGACTGCAACAGACAGGTGTGCAATTTAGAGGGAATCTAGCAGAAGGCGGGATTCCAAGAGAAACCTGTTCAATTCTTTGAATACAAAACTTACATATTTACCTTTTGGACTGGGCAATGTCTGAAAAGCAACGCTGCACTCCACTGGCACTGTACTGAAGTGTCAATTCACATGTACGTTTGGTTGGGTGGAACAATAGCGTAGTTGTTAGCACCCCACTTTACAGTGTTAGCTATAAGATTGGGGTTCAGTTCCCACTGCTGTTCGTAAGGAGTTTGTACCTTCAAGTGACCGCATGGGTTTCCTCCGGGTGCTCCAGTTTCCTCCCACAGTCCGAAGACGTACAGGTTAGGGTTAGTGTGCTGTGGGTAAGGTAGAAGCAGGGCGACACCTACAGGCTAGTCAGCACAATCCTCACTGCTATGATTTGACACAAACGATGCATTTCACATCGATGTACAAGACAAATAAATTTAGTTACCGAAGTACATATACATCACCATATACTACCCTGAGATTCATGTTGTATTTCTTTATTATCCTGTAAATGTGTTCAAGAAAATAAACCTCAAAGTAGTATATGGTGACATAAACATACTTTGATAATAAATTTACTTTGAACTTTGAAATACAATGAATTTATAAAAAAAACTATAAATAAAAAGACTAACAACCAATGTGCAAAAGAAGACAAATAATGTAAATAATAAATAAGTAAATAAATAATACAGAGAACACAAGTTGTAGAGTCCTTGAAAGTGAGTCCATGATTAAGGACTCAGTTCAGAGTTGAGGTGAGTGAAGTTATCTAAGCTGGTTCAAGATACTGATGGTTGTAGGGTAACAACTGCTCCCAAACCTTATGGTCATGTGACAATGATAATTGATCATTGATCAAATATTGAAAGGCCTAGATAGGGAGGACATGGAAAGGATGTTTCCTATGGTGGGGGAGTCTAGGAGCAGAGGGCACAGCTGCAGAATAGAGGGACGTTCCTTCAGAGCAAGGATGAGGAATTTCTTTAGACAGAGGATGGTGAATCTGTGGAATTCATTGCCACAGACGGTTGTAGAGGTCAGGTCATTGGGTATATTTAAAACCGAGGTTGATCGTTTCTTGATTAGTAAGGGCATTAAAAAAAGATTAATGAGGAAGAGGCAGGAGAATGGGGTTGTGAGGAATAATAAATCAACCATGATAGAATGGTAGAACAGACTTGATAGGCTGAATGGCCTAATTAACTCTTATGTCTCATGGTCTAAAGCCAGCTGGTGGCGTAGTGGCATCTGCACCGGACTTCAGAGCGAAGGCTCCCGAGTTCGAATCCAGCCGGCTCCCCGGCACACTTTCCATCCGTGCCGAGTTGAGTGTCGAGCTAGCAACTCGACCTCATAAAAAAGAAATTGCCTGCTACAGAAATATCAACAGCAAAACGTTGATGGCCTATGCTCTCTTGTGAGTTTAAAGGCAATTTCTCTCTCTCTTTTCTTATGGTCTAGTTAAAGATCTTTTTAATCCTTTTGTATCACTCAAATGAGAGTGAAAACCCATGATCTTTTGTCTCAGACAGTTGCCACACACTGAGCTCTGACCGAAGAAATACGGCTTTATACTGTAACACAGAAGACAAGAATATTCAGACAGACCTGTGTTATTGAGTATCCTAGAGCGAGAACAGTCGTTATACTCAACACGTGCTTGATGCTCGAGTTACTTTCAAGGTGCCCTAAGTCCAGGGAGAATGAAACAAAGACTCATGTAGATATCGTTAAGTAATGGTATTAACACGAATTCAGGGTGGCATTCTGACGCAGACGCAGATAAAATCTGTGACTTACCAAACGCCAGGCCTAGTATGATCACACTCAGTTCGGTTGCCAACAAAAAGAAACGCGAAATCTCCCAGAGAACCTAAAAGGGAAATGTCAATGGGGAATATCACTTCAAGGCTCAACTTCATTCCTCATATACAATTTATAAGTATTGTTGTAGTGTGTTAGCACGACATACTACAAAACCACATTCAGCAATTATAAAGAGTAAAGAATTACATAAAAATAATGTTAAAGTATGGATAGGGAATAAAATGTGGGTAAATACATAAATTCCAGCATGTATTTACAATGTAAACAGCATTATAAACTGTGGTTTAAAGTGTTTACAGCACAGTGCAATACTGGGTAATAAATAGAGGAAGGTGGGGAGAGACTAACTGCAATGGTTGATCAGATTAACTGCCTGAGGGAAGAAACTTTTAAGATGGTTTCTGTTACTGATTATACTATTCTCTACATGAACTCCCCGAAATATTTTGCAGTTTCTACCAGGTGTTCTTGGGTATCAACATCTCTGAAGATCTATCCTGGGCCCAACATATTGATGCAATTACACAGAAGGTATGGCAGCGGATATATTTCCTTAGGGGTTTGAGGAGATTTGGTATGTCAGCAAAGACCCTCGCTAATTTCTACAGGTGTACTGTGGAGAGCATTCTAACTGGTTTCTTCATCGTCTGGTATGGAGGGGCGTCTGCACAGGATCGGAAAAAGTTGCAGTAAGTTGTAAACTCAGTCAGCTCCATCATAAGCATCAGCCTTCCCAGTACCCATGACATCTTCAAAAGATGGCATCCGTCATTATGGACCTCCATCACCCTGGATGTGCACTCTTCTCATTACTACCATCAAGTTAGTGGTACAAGAGCCTGAAGATACACACTCAACATTTCAGGAACAACTTCTTCCCCTCCACATCAGATGTCTGAATAGACAATTAACCCATGAACAAGACCTCATTTTTTCACTTTTTTTGCATAACTTATTTAATTTATATATACAGTAAATATATTTCTAATCGTAATTTATAGTTTTTTTATTATTATGTATTACAATTTTCTGCTATGGCAAAACAACAAATTTCTCAGCATATGCCAGTGATAGTAAACCTAATTCTGATTCTGATCCTGATGTGTCAGATTGTTAAAGCTTTACCGTCCTACCGTCTTCAAAGTCACACCACCGCCTACTGAGATCTGAGAAGGTAAATCATGTGAATATGTAACACATATGTAATGGTGTGGAAGTCATGGCAAGGCAAGGGTTAAGACAATGTGCCAGCAAGAATAGTTTACAGACAGTGTGCAGCCAACCCAGGCAAGAGAGGTCCTTGAGAACATGGCTCCCCTTTGCACAACCTTCCCCTCTGCCCACCTTCTTATTCTGTCTTCTTCCCCCTTCCTTTCCAGTCCTGATGAAGGGTTTATTCCCCTCCATAGATGCTGCCTGACTTGCTGAGTTCCTCCAGCATTTTGTGTGTGTTATTTCACTAACTCTGAAGCATTACTGGTCTTTAGTCATAGTCATAGTCATACTTTATTGATCCCAGGGGGAAATTGGTTTTCGTTACAGTTGCACCATAAATAATAAATAGTAATAGAACCATAAATAGTTAAATAGTAATATGTAAATTATGCCAGTAAATTATGAAATAAGCCCAGGACCAGCCTACAAGGTGTCTGACCCTCCAAGGGAGGAGTTTTGTAAAGTTTGACGGCCACAGGCAGGAATGACTTCCTATGACACACTGTGCTGCATCTTGGAGGAATGAGTCTCTGGCTGAATGTACTCCTGTGCCCAACCAGTACATTATGTAATGGATGGGAGACATTGATGCATACATTCAATTGGTTATTAATACCTGTATTATCATAGTGTCATATATATATATATATATATGTTTGTATGTATATATGTATGTATTTAGCAATGCAGTGCAGAGGAGGTCCTTCTGGCCACTTGAGCCACACTGTCTCAGCAACCCCTGACAACCCCAATTTAACCCTAACCTAATCACTGGACAATTTACAATACCAAAATACCCACCCAGTACATCTTTGGGCTGTGGGAGGAAACTCAGGCACCTGGGGAGGAGGTACAGAGACCCCTTACGGAGGACGCAGGATTGAATTCCGAGCTCCAATGGCCCGAGCTATATTAGCGACACACTAACCACTATGCTACCATGGCTTCATTGGTGATTGATTATGCAAATAAGGAATTGGAGCATCCACAAGGTTCCCAGTTGATCAATATCTGTATCCAACTGATCAATTTCTGTGTAAAAAATGTAACTATTTTGATCAAACTTCTGAACAGATTTCACAATTAAATGAAGTGTGATTGAGGAACAAGTGTGAGTTTTCAGAGTCCAGTTAAACAGCAACAACACAAGGGAAGGAAAACTGGGGAAGAGGATTGTCTTTGGACTGGAAATGTATCTTGACAGATGAACGGACTGTTGAAGTTAGAGTCATAGATCAATAGAGCATGGCGAGAGGCCCTCTAGCCCAACCAGTCCACGCCAACCACAGTGTACTGTAGCCCTTACGACACAGAAGCACAATTAGGTCATCCGGCCTATCGAGTCTGCACCACCATTCTATCATGGCCTCAACCCCATTCTCCTGCCTTCTCCCTGTAACCATTTAACACCCTTTCTAATCAACAACCTATCAACCTCCACTTTAAATATACCCAATGACTTGGCCTCCACAGCCGTCAGTGGCAATGACTTCCACAGATTTATCACCCTTCCTTTAGAACAGAGATGAGGAGGAATTTTTTTAAAAGAGGCATTCTTCTATTCTGAGGCTGTACCCTCTAGTCCTAGATTCCCCCACTGTCAGAAATATCCTCTCCACATCCTCTCTATCTCAATATTCAGTAGGCTTCAGTGAGATTCCCCCCTCATTCTTCTAAACACGAGTGAGTACAGGCTCAGAGTAATCAAATGTTCCTCATAAATTAATCCTTTATTCCTGGGATAATTTTAGTTAACTTCCTCTGCACCCACTTTAATGCTAGCATATCCTTTCTTAGATATGGGGCCTAATCTACAATGCCCCCAATAAATGACACAAGTAGGAGGGAGGGAGACTCCCTCTTGGCAGCGTTTACTATCCTCTGCAGGGTCTTGCAGTCTGATGCCTTGCAGCTTCCATACCACAATGTTCACCGAACGACACAAGCTACAACAGCAGCAGCAAAACCAGCTCCTTTCCCACCCACTCACGCACAGACAGGCCTCTGACCCCAGAACAGGCTGCCTCCAGGCCCCGGACTCTCAAATTTGCAGACATTGGGCCCCCAACCTCCAGTCACTGGCCCTTGACTTGCAGACATTGGACCTTCAACCTTTCAGTCCCTGGCCTGGACACGCAGACATCGGGCCTCTGGCCTTGGATTTGGGGCCTTTTGGCTTCTACCTCCAGACGTCCCTTAGAGGGGAAGGTGCCAGGGGTCAAAGCACTCCAAGGTCAGAGGTCAATAATCCCCGGCAATTGAGGTCCAAGGTCTTGAGGTCTGCAAGCCCCAAGAACTGTATGTTTCGATGTACGTACATGTGATTAATAAATAAATCTAGTCTATTCTAATCTCAGAGCAGAACCACAAGGGCGAGGCAATCTTGTTGGGAGCAAAATTGTAGAATTTTCACATTCAAATCACCAACCTGTGCTTGAAGAACTTTCATTTCCACACATTCTTTCACCTACCTTATCTGTTACTACGGCGACGGTGGATGCACTAACTGTCATGGAGACTACCGCCCGTGCGATGCCTACCATTGCCACGACAAAGACCTGCAGAAGAAATTGCTCCATTAGGTTATGCACACTCTGTAACTCAAAAGCATAATAGCCTGGTGGTTAGCGTAAAGCTTTACAGCGCCAGCAATCGAGGTTCAGTTGGATTCCAAAGTCATATGGGTTAAAGTTGCGGGCATGCTACGTTGGCGCCAGAAGCATGGTGACACCTGTGGGCTGCCCCAGCACACTCTTGGACTACCCTGGTCGCTGATACAAACGGCGCATTTCGCTGTTTGCTTACAAGGACCTGATGAAGAGTCCTAGCCCAAAATGTCGACTGGTTAGTCCCCTCCTTTGATGCTGCCTGATCTGTTGAGTTATTTTGTGTGTGCTGCTTGAACTGTCAAGGACCATGTGGTGCAGGAATTCCCAAGATGGGGTCCATAGACCCCTCGGCTAATGGCTTAAAAAGGGTTGGGAACTCCTGGTGGTGGCGTCTGTACATCAGCCTTCCCATGCGAAACAAAGTCATGCACGGGCATTCTCCATAAAGGGAATCCACCCTAACATCCGGGATCGGCCTCTACAGCCGCCTGAGGACCTATCAATATACAATCCTTTAGGAGAGGGGTTCCCAACCTCCTTTATGCCATGGGTCCTTATCATTAAACTGAGGGGTTTGGGAACCCCTGCCTGAGGAGATCATCCTTGACTCGAATGATCACACAACTACTACCACTATATCAGATGGGTATGAGGAAACGTGATGGGGGACTTGGAGGTGGAACATTTTGCTCTCCTTGTCCACGTTGGTGAGAGATGTCAGCAGGGCAGTTATAACAACTTCCCCAAATTCAACCTTTCCAAAGTTCAAAGTTCAAATTTATTATCAAACTATGTATACCACATAAAACCTTCAGATTCATCCTCTTGCAGGCAGACGCAAAACGAAGAAACCCAATAGATTTAACAAAAAAAAACACAGACAATAAAGATCACCACCCATCCAATGTGCAAAGGAAGACAAATCGTGCAAATTGCAAAACAAAAGTAAACAAGTAATGTAAGTTTTCGCAAATAAAGTGGCAGAGGCGTTTTATGTTTAAGAAAAGCTGTAGTGGTAGAAGAACTTCACGTAATGCGTCATCGCGTCAGTGAACTCCAACTCAATGGCGGTGGTCGTTAACTATGTACGTTTCCACTAATTATATTACTCTACAATAACACGTGCAACATGAGCTGCAGAGTCCCCAAAGTGAGTCCACAGGCTGCAGAGCCTGTTCGGTGCTAAGGCGAGAGAAGCCAGTCCTGGAGCCCAATGTCTGCAGGGCAACAACCAGCAGTGCGGGACCCAAGACTCCCGAACCTCCCGCCCGACAGTGGTGGCGAGAAGGAGGCAGGTCAAACGCAGGCAGATGGTACTGAACAAAATTGTTCATATTTCACTCTTGGCCTCGACAATGTTTTAATCAGTGCTGAGTAATGGAGTCAAGCACGGGTTTAGTTTCCGCTAACAGGCCTCGCCACAGCACCCACCCCCAGCAATGGCTGCCCCAGCCGTACTTACACTCTCTAGAGTCTAGTTTAAATAACCCCCCAGGAGATCACAAAAGCACCTGTTTGTTTAGTCAGATCAAAAGTACATCCTTTAAAGGGAAATTACAGGCTGCAGACTGTAGCGATTGCAGCTCAGAAAAAGTATATTTACTGTTGTAAGCCGCCTACAAAACATCACTATTGGTCGACAGCATGACCTTGCTCTTTACATAGATGCAAAGTCTCTTCCTTTAAGACTTCATTGCTTCAAATTCAGCACAGAAAACACAGCTAGCATTGTCTACTCTACCTCAGGTTGTAGGAGCAACACCTCATATTCCCTCTGGGTAGCCTCCAACCTGACAGCATGAATATCAATTTTTCTCATTTCCAGTAATTTCTCACCTTCCCTCTCCTCTCTTTTTCCATTCCACTTTCTGGCTCCCCTCTTACTCCGTCCCTTCTCCTCACCTGCCCATTACATCCCTCAGGTTCCTCTCCTCCTTCTCTTTCTCTCATGATCCACTCTCCTTTCCTGTCAGATTCCTTTTCTTTCCAGCTCTTTACCTTTTCCTCCTATCACCTCTCAGCTTCTTACTTCATCGTCCCCTCCCCCAGCCTCCTACCTCCCCCCTCACCTGGTCTCACCAATCACCTTCTAGCTTGTACTCCTTTCCTCCCCCACCTTCTTATTCTGGTTCTTCCCCCTTCCTTTCCAGCCCTGATGAAGGGTCTTGATCCGAAATGTCGATTGTTTATTCCCCTCCAAAGATGCTGCCTGACCTACTGAGTTCCTCCAGCATTTTGTGTTGGGCCTAGGAACGTTTCACAGAGTGCGACTAGTTACTTGTCCTTGAACGAAATTTTGCACCTCCAGCTGTTGTTCATTCGCACTCCAGTGAGGAATGACTCACTCTTTCTAAAGTTGATTGAGGACATCCACGTAAATGCTTGTCCCTGCAGAATCACCTCACAAACTGCTTGACCAACTCTTTCCTGAACACAAGAGATTCTGCAGATGCTGGAAATCCAGAGCAACACACACACAAAATGCTGAAGGAATTCAACAGGTCAGGCTGAGGAGAATAGTCAATAGTTCGTGCTGAGACCCCTCAGTTCCTCTTCTATCGTCATCAAAAATGTATCAATCTATCCAGAAAGGTGCTGGTAAAGGGCAAGAAACATCGTGAAGGAACCCACCCATCCTACTCATGACTGTCCTACTCCCATCCGGAAGAGGCAGCATAGCATCCACACCAGGACCACCAGACTCAAAAACAGATCCTTTCCCCAAGCAGCAGGTCTGATCAACACCTCCAGCCACTAATCTACCCCACCACTATTTTATCATTTTCTGTCAGTCACCTTGTGTACAGACATCCCTGTGCCTAGCATCACTCTACGGACATATCATCAATGTATATGAGCTACTTATACAATACTGTGCAAGCTACTTCGGCACATATATATAGCTAGGGTGCCTAAGACTTTTGCACAGTAGAGCGGAGAGTGAGTTTGTAAATCTGGCAGGAGCAAAGTATGTTGGGAATCGCGAGGGAGGAGCACTACAGGAGGGGTATGGGACAGGTGGCAGAGAAGACTGCTGGGGCAGGGAGGGGGCAGTGCAGACACACCCAGCCCTGAGACACCAGGCAAGGTCATTCAATTCTAAATAACTGGTGTATTGATCATTACAGAATGCCCCTCTAGCTTCCTGCTCCCTCGCCTCTCTCTTCCCCCTTTTCCCAACCATGATTCCCCTCTCCCTGCCCCCTTCCCACTCTCAGTCCACAATAGAGACCCACATCAGAATCAGGTTTATGATCACTCGTGTATGTTATGAAATTTGTTTATTTGCGACAGTAGCACAGTGTAGTTTCCGCGCGTGGTCAAGTAGTTAAGGCGTTCCTCTAATGATCTGAAGGTCGCTAGTTCGAGCCTTGGCTGAGCCAGCATGTTGTGTCCTTGAGCAAGGCACTTAACCACACAGTGCTCTGCGACGACACCGGTGCCAAGCTGTATCGGCTCTAGTGCCCTTTCCTTGGACAACATCGGTAGCATGGAGAGGGGAGACTTGCAGCATGGGCAACTGCTGGTCTTCCATACAACCTTGCCCAGGTCTGCGCCCTGGAAACCTTCCAAGGTGCAAATCCATGGTCTCACAGGACTCAACGGATGCCTATTATTATAGTAACGTACAATACATAAAATTACTACAGTACTGTGCAAAAGTCTTGGACACCCTTGCTATATATATGTACCTTTTGCCCAGTACTGTATTTGTTTTCTTTACCATTATAATGTTTTTTATCTTATTGTACTTTTACTCTGCTGCTTCAGATCTGAGTAACAATGGTTTTGTCTCCTTTACACTTGTGTACTGGAAATGACATTAAACAGTCTTGAATCTTAAATGAAATGGTCCATCTCCAGCAACCCTGTGGACAGAGGATTCCAGGGATTCACCACCACCTGAGAGAAGATGTCCATTCTATTCGTCACATTGCCAACCTGGAGGTCCAAATGCCTTCATTCCACGCTGTATCTCAGTTTTGGTTCACAGTCTCGACTCTTCCCTTTCGTTTGTCACAGAATTTATATTCTAACCTCACACTCGGTCCACAGCCTACTCTTATGCTATGATGAGGCCACCCTCAGGGCAGAGGAGCAACATCTTATATTCCATCTAGATAGCCTCCAACCTAATGGCATGAATATCAATTTCCCTCTCCTTCCCCTCTTCTTCTATTCCTCACTCTGGTCTTTTACCTCTTCCCACCTGCCTATCACTTCCCTGGGTCCCCTCCTCCTATGGTCCACTCTCCTCTCCTATCAGGTTCCTTCCTCTCCAGCCCTTTACCTTTCCCACCCACCTGGCTTCATCTATCATCTTCTAGCTATCCTCCTTTCCCTCCCCAACCTTTTTATTCTGGCGTCGATGGCAGGTATAGAGAGAGTGAATGCAAGCAAGGGTGTTTTCCATTAAAATTGGGTTAGACTAGAACTAGAGGTCACAGGTTAAGGGTGTAAGGTGAACTATTTAAGGGGAACCCAAGGGTTAACTTCTTCACACTGTTGAGAGTGTGTAACAATCCTCCAGCGGAAGTGGAGGATGTGGGTTTGATTGCAACGTTTAAGTGAAGTTTGGATATACATGATGGGAGGGCTATAGTTCAGCTGTGGGTTGTCGGGACTTCAAGGTGCAAGGTACATTTATTATCAAAGTTACGTATGCAGTATACAACCCCCAGATTCGTCTTCTCCAGACAACCACAAAACAAAGAAAACTATGGAAGCTATTCACAGAAAAACATCAACAACCTCCCCAGCAAAAAAAATTGCGCGAATGGAAACAAGAACATCAAACAGCCCACATGCACGAAAAGACAAATGATGCAAATGGTAACAGAACATCAACCTCGTCTCATACATTAAAATGCAAATAGCATAAATAGCAACCAGAAAGAATGAGCGAAAACCACAGAATATAAAAACATCAAATCGAAACAGTCCAATCCATAAACCACAGATGCAGAACCATCCTCCACAGCGTCGAGGGAGAGAGGGACCATTTGTATGCAGGGACCTTCCCTTGAGATCAGCAAGCGAGAGGAGAGCGAGAGAACATCACAACCAGACACTTCCCTCCGGCAGCAGTGAGCAAGAGGCTGGTCGACGGCAGTGAACACTCATTCGCCTTCCACACTTGTCTCAATGGTTCAATGTTCCTTGCCAGTTTAATCAGTGAGAAATGGACTTGTTGACTGACTCACACCCTATCTCCTAGCTTCTTGGTCTTGAGGTCACTCACCTCCTGGAATCTTCTCAGAGACAGCAAAGCGCCAGATCACTCAATCAGCCCAAAAACACACCTCTAAACTGTGGATTGCAGGCTCCAACACTACCAGAACCACATTTAGAAGAAAAAGACATAAACAATGTGAAAGGAACAGTTCTGTGGACTATCTGGAAGACGTCGCCTGAGGTAGCATTGTTTACTGGTGCCATCTTGACTTGGCGGAATAACAGTCTGGCTGTAAAAAGGGGTCGGAATCTTAAATTAAGAATATTAAAATGGAGATACAAAAGACTGAAGAAACTGGAATCTGATGTAGAAAGAAAAATGCTGGAGGAACTCAGCTGACAGCCCAGCTCATCTGTCACCCCAACCATAAACTGTTCCAGCTGCTACCATCCAGGAAACGGTATTGCGACATAAAAGCCAGGACCAACAGGCTCCGAGACAGCTTCTTCCACCAGGCCATCAGACTGATTAATTCATGCTGATGCAACTGTATTTCTATGTTATATTGACCATCCTGTTGTACCATATTATTTATTATAAATTACTATAAATTGCACATTGCACATTTAGACAGAGATGTAATGTAAAGATTTTTACTCCTTGTGCATATGAAAGATGTAAATAATAAAGTCAATTCAATTCATCAATGGAAGGTTGCTGCTACTGTGTCTTCTGGTATTGAGTCTTGGGCAAGGTGTGATTGGTGCAGTCTGTGGATTGGACTCATTCTTAGAACACTCTGCAGTTCATGTTATGATGCATTTCTGGTTTCTGGCTAATCCTTTTATAATTGCTCTTTTGTGCGATTTTACTCAGGGCAGTCTGGCTCTGCTGTCCACAGTCAACGAACGGCACAGCACTATATTGAACTGGACTAATCTAAACTGAACTTTCCTAGACTGTTTCGAGGACTCTGCAGTTTGTTGTTTAACATTCTGTGTGTTATTTGCTTGTTTTTCGTGTTTGTGTATTTTGTTCTTTTTTTGAGCGTGGGTGTTTGATATTCATTGGTGTTTCTTTGTTTTGTGGCTGTCTGTGGGAAGATTAATCTCAGGGTTGTGTACTGCACACATACTTTGATAATAAATGCACTTCAAATCTTTGAACTTATGGATGGGACGGGGTGCAAATGGAAATAATCCCAGGTTGTACCCGAGATACAGGGCTGTATATCAGACCCTTTAACTCACCAGATTATCATTGAATTCTGCCATTTATTGTACCAGCCTGTGAGTTAATTGCAGAGGACTCACCAATATGTAGAATGTGGTGAAGATGGGGCTCGATGTGGCACGGATCTTCGCTCGAGCCGATGGAAGCTTCCAGAGCAAAAACGTAAAGAAAAGCACGTTGGGGATCAGGAGGAAGACATCCCAGAACCGAACCCTGTCAGGAGAGAAGTGGGAAGTAGTGGAGGGTGGAAAAGGGGAACAAAGACACATAAGTCTAACATGCAATGAATCACCCGCTTCACACAAAACACACAAAATTGTTGGAGGAACTTCACCAGCTCTTGGCCTGAAATGTCTATGATTCATTTTCCTCCACAGGAAAGATGCCAGGATGCTGTCTGGATTAGAGAGCATGTCACCTTCCCAGATGCCCCTTCCCCTGAATCCACTGCAGTTAAGAGAGTATATAGAGCATTGGCCTTCATTAGTCAGGACACTGAGTTCAACAGCCATCACAGCCCTATAAAACCCAGGTTAGACCACACTTGGAGTATTGTGTTCAGTTCTGGTTGCCTCATTATAAGAAGGATACAGAAGCTTTGGAGAGGGTGTACAGGTGATTTACCTGAATGTTGCCTGGATTAGAGAGCATGTCTTATGAGGACAGGTTGAGCGAGCTCAGGATTTTCTCTTTGGAGTGACTTGATAGAGGGGTAGAAGATGATAAGAGGCATAGATAGAGTGGATAGCCAGAGACTTTTCCCCAGGGTGGAAATAGCTAATGCAAGAGATTATAATTTTAAGGTGATTGGAGGAATCTACATTGGGGATATCAGAGGTATGTGTTTACACAAGGTGGTGGGGTGCATGAAAAGTGCTGCTGAGGGTGGTGGTAGAGGCAGATACATTAGGGACATTTAAGACCATAAGATACAGGAGCAGAATTAGGCCATTTGGCTTATCATGTCTGCTCTGCCAATTCATCATGGCTGATCCAGTTCCCTCTCAGCCTCAATTTCCTGCCTTCTCCCTGTAAGAGGCTCTTTAAGAGATGAAAGAAAACTCATATGGATGAAAGAAAAATGGAAGGCTATGTGTGAGGGAAGGGTTAGATAAAGTAAGTGAAAGGTGAGCCGAAGGGCCTGTACTGAGCTGTACTGATCTATATTCTAGATGTTCCCTGACCTGCTGAGTTCCTCCAACATTTTGTGAGCGTGTTGCTCAGTTTAATGTCTCATGTCTAAGTCAGTACCTCTGACAGTGCAGGCCCTCAATGTGATGTGCTCGCTAATGCCCTTTGTTTTGGTAGGGATGCACAACACAATGTCGAGCTTGGTCCTCTCGAAGGACTCTGCCCAATACATCACAGGCACATCCATCCCCCCACACCCCCCATCTACCATCTGGGTCATATCATCTTCTCACAGCTACCAATAGCAGGAAGTACAGAAACATGAAGTCCCACACCACCAAGTTCAAGAACAGCTACTTCCCTTCAACCAATTCAGTTCTTGTGCCAACCAGCACAACCGTAATCACCGCAATGGACTTTTTGTTCTAAATATGTTCTTTCTTGTATAATTTTTCACAGTTTATGTTGTTGATTTATGCTTTTGTGAATGTTGCATATCTGATGCTCTGTGTATTTTTTTAATTTAGAGGTACAGCACGGAATGTACCTGTGATGCTGCTACAAGTAAGTTTTTCATTTTATCTGTGCAAACATGTACTTGTGCAAATGATAATAAACTCAGCTTTGAGTTTGATGCTGAGATTAGGTCCCAAATTTTCTCCAATATGAGGTACAGAACGAGCTGCCAGCGCAAGTGGTGCATGCCAACCCGATTTCAACGCTGAAGAGTACTTGGACGGTAGGGATATGGAGGGCTATGGTGCGAGTGCAGGTCGATGGAAGTAAACAGTTTAAATGGCTCGGCACGGACTATATGGGCTGAAGGACCTGTTTCTGTGTTGTACTTTTTGGTGACTCCAAAATCTTCCCTCAATCTTGGAAAGGACCTAAGAAAGGAAATCGGGCCAGCTGGTGGCGCAATATCGGTGCCATACCCAGGAGTGGAGGTTCCCAGGTTTGAAACCAGTCGGGTCCGCTCCCGAGTACGCTTTCCATCCGTGCCAGGTTGAGTGGCGAGATCGCAACTCGACCTCATAAAGTAAAGGGAAAATACTGTGAAAATGTCTGTGTGAGGAGTGGCGTGCCACACAGTCTCTCTCTCGCTCTGCGCCTTGTAAAAGCCATGAAAAAGATATCAAAGGCGCATGCACGCACACAGGCACACGCCAAAAAAAAAAGAAAGGAAATCAGTTCCATTCCGAAGTGCTTATCAGAGCGTGATACTCCCTCGGTCAGAAAATTACCTACTGGAATATGGGCAGAAAATGATGTCCCTTGGTTAGCCATCACGCCACTGTTGCTCAGGTTCCTGTCTGAATGGCAGTCATTTGGAGAGTGGACAGTAAACAGCCTCAGAACGCAACAAACTGCAAAGTCTTGTAACAGCAAAACTAATCCAAAATGAAAAAAAAAATTGACGCTTGCCTGCGTATAACAGGCAGACTGTTATACTTGTGTGATACGCCCGCAACTCCAGCGATTGCTCCCAAAGTCAAACCCTTTATTTGATCTTTTATTAGTAATTAGTAAAAATGCCATTAAGGATTATTGTATCTCAGTGTTATCTCAGTAGTCAGCAAAGTTGACCTCCGTGGTCCCAAACTACAAGCTGCAACAAAATAAGCAAGAATACGTAACTTATTCCTTTCACTCTTTCCACACCTCACTCACGTGACTAGTTATCATAATAAACATAGTAATCAGATACACGGCTCCTACAGCCGGGAAGAGGGATGCAATGAAACCACAGCGATAGATTGGGGAACACAGATCAAAGTAAATTATTATTAAAGTACGTATATGTCACCATATACTATCCTGAGATTCATTACTTATTTACTAACTTACTTAGAGATACAGCACACAACAGGCTCTTCTGGCCCAGAACGAAGAAGTACTATAGAATCAGTGAGAAACTACACACAAACTGAGGTCCTCTGTTGGTCATGGTCGACCATGGATGCTGCATCACAGGTGTCTACATGATACGCAAGCCAGGGCAGTGCAACGTGGAGAGCAAGCTGTTGCTCGTGTAGCAGGCTCCCCCTCTTCAAGCAACTGATGAACCCAAACAAACGGCAGAGACTGATACAATTTGGCACCAGCGGCGTCGCAGGAGTTGCCAGTCAGCATTGAACTCAACATAGGGCTGCCTCAGGGACTCTAGATCTGGATTTTTCCTCAGAGTTTACTCCTGAAGCCTTCCCCATGAGTGGGTATAGTCACATGGCAGTGGAGGTTTGAGATCCGAGTTTTCCTTCAGTTGATGAACTCCATCTGCCCAAAGCAACTTGTTTTAAGGCGCAGTAACCCACCTTTGCCCCTTCTCCTATCAGTAGAAATGGTTCTGCCGGGCTTAGTAGCTAAGGCCAGGAATAGTCTTGGTTGTCCAAGACTATTTAAGGTTTATACCATTGGGAGAATTTAATAGGCAGTGGGAGCTTATCCCCATTACCACTCCCAGCTATAACAGCCTTGAGGAACCTACATGCAAACAATGACTGATAAACAATCAGTGTACAAAAGACAAACTGTTCAAATATAAAACATAAATTAAACAAAGAAACAACTGAATGAATCAATAATAGTGAGAACATGAATAGTGGAGTCCTTGAAAGTGTGACCATAGGTTGTGTTCAGTGTTGTGGTGAGGGGAGTTGTCCACGTGGTTTGAGGAGTGGACGATAAGCTCCCTCAGAGCGCCACAAACTGTAGAGGCTGCATGGAGAGATCCGGTGAAAAAAAATGGTAAGAGATCGGAGAACATAGATCAAATGATCAATTAAAACGGAAGCTGAGAAGCAAGCATCCATTCATCAACAAGCAATTTACTTTCTGCGTTACAAGCAGAAACTGTGCCAAGAGGCTGGACTATGAAGGAAAGTGAATACAGTCATGCATGGCAGAATCATATATTTATTTATTTAGCAATACGGTGCAGAACAGGTCTTTTCAACCCAACAGCCACACCCCCCATCTAACACTCGCCTAATCATAGGACAATTTACAATGACTAATTCACCGAATAACCGGTACATCTTTGGACTGTGGGAGGAGACCAGAGCACCCAGAGGAACTCACGCGGCTCATGGGGAGAACGTACAAACTCACAGACGGCGCCGGAACTGAACTCTGAACTCCAAGCTGTAACAGCATCATGCTAACCGCTAACCTACCATGGCATTTTAGGCAATTCAGCAGTGCTTTTCCTGGTCCCCAGGGCTTTGAAAAGCACAAATCAATTCCAAAATCCATGAAAGGGAATTGAATTTAGAGAGAGAATGTATGAAGAGCAATTCAATAGCTCGCCAGGCAACACAGAGAGTTTTATTAAATTGCTGCTTTCTGGAACAAATATTCCAAATCCCAAAGACACATAGCTTAGGGTTAGAAAGCTGTGGGTAGGTTATGCTAGCGCCGGAGCGTGGCGACACTTGCGGACTGCCACCAGCATATCCTCAGACTGTGTTGATTACTGATGCAAATGACACGTCTCCCTGTACAGGTTACAAATAATCCTAATCTATAAACTTTCCTCCAATTCCACGCTCATCCAGATTGGGAAATCCACCCCCAGGGCACACAGATACAAAACAAAGATCATAAAGTGGTCCTAAATGCTTCTATGTAGACAACTTATCAGCGTTCTGATAAACTTCCCACATAGAAGCACTTGAATGCTTCTTGGGGGCAGAAGGTTCATTTAGGAAGCAGATGAAGATATCGTTGAAATGTCTTATGCAGCTGTCTTCACGCTATTTCCTTAGGATTAAGTTTCTGTTGAACTATCAGATTAGTGAGAGACCGGGTGTTTCCTTTACTGAATACAACCAAAAATCTCAATTTCAGAATTCCATTCTTGTTTTCAAGTTCTTCCTCGCCTTGCCTCCCATGTTTCTCACAGAGTCACACGACTCAGAAAAAGGCTATTCAGCCAATCTGTGCATAGCAGTTATCTGCTTCCCATCCACACTCGTCCCTTTTCCCATCACTTTCTGTACCTTTAAAGTTCAAAGTAATACCTTGCTGGTTTGTGGACTGTAGTTTTTGATGGACTCTTTTTGGGCTTCTGCTGTTGCTAATGGGGGGAGGGAGGGGCCGATGTTTTTGTTGCTGCTTGTGTGAAGAGAGGGGGCCAGGGGTGGGCCTCAGGGCTTCGATGTTTCCCTCATTCATTCTGTGGAGTTTCTTGTTTCATGGATGTCTGTGAAGAGTATGAATTTCACATTGCATACGGCATACACAGCCGGCCGCTGGTGTAGTGCCATCTGCGCCACCCTTCGAGGTGAACGATCCCGAGTTCAAGTCTGGCCAGCTCCTTGCACGCTTTCCATCCGTGCCGGGTTGAGCAACTCGGCCTCATAAAAAACAGTCAAAATGCTATAGAAATGGTAAAAATGTCACCCGCTGTGCCACAAGGCATAAGGAGGAACAACAACTGTATACATTCTCTGATATTAAATTAACCTTTAAATCTTATAATATATTGTCAAAGTACATATATGTTACTGTATAACACCTTGAGATACAGTTTCTTGCATTTACAGAAAAATAAAGAAATACAGTAACATTGATGAAAAACCATACATGAACCACAAGACTGACAAAAAAGCAATGTGCAAAAGACAAACTGTACAAATAAAAAAAAATAACATTGAGAACATGAGTTGCAAAAAAGTCCTTGAAAGTGAGTCTGTAGGTCATTGAGTTTAGAGCTGAGGTGATGGTTGAGGGGTAATAACTGTTCCTGAACCTGGTGGTGTGGGGCCTAAGGCTCCTGTACCTCTTGCCTGATGGTAGCAGTGAAATGAGAGCATGACCTGGATGGTGGGGGTCCTTGCTGATGGATGCTGCTTTCCTGTGGCAGCGCTCCTTGTAAGTGTGCTTAACGGCAGGAAGGGCTTTGCCTGTGTAGGACTAGGCTGTATCCTACACTTACTGTAGTCTTTCCCATGTGATTTAAGAGCTCAACCAGATACTTCTCAAACTTTCCCTCTTCAGGCAGTGCATTTGGGTGAAAAAAAATTCTTTCTTATATCACTTTTAAATCTTTTACCACATTCATTCTGATATTAGACAACTCTGTCATGGGGAAATATGAGGGTATATAATTTTTAATGCGATTGGAGGGAAATATGGGGTGGTGTCAGAGGTAAGTATTTCACACAGAGAATGATGGGTGCGTGGAATGCATTGACAGGGTGGTGGTAGAGGCAGATACATTAGGGACATTTCAGGGTAGCCTCCAACCTGATGGCGTGAATATTGATCCTTCCAGTAAAAAAATTCCTCCCTCTCCCTTTTTCTTCTATTCCACTCTGGCCTTTTACCTCTTCTCATCTGCCTATGACCCTCTCAAGGTCCCTGCCTCCTTCTCTTTCTCCTATGGTCCACTCTCCTCTTTGGTCAGATTCCTTCCTCCCCAAACCTTTATCTTTCCTACCTACCTGGCTTCACCTATCACTTTCTAGCTATCCTTCTTCCACTCCTCCCACCTTTTTATTCTGGCATCTTCCCCCTCCCTGCCTTTCCAGACCTAAAGAAGGGTCTTGGCCCAAAATCGTAAACACAAAATAATCTGCAGATGCTGGAGTGCCTGACGAAGGGTCCCGGCCCGAAACGTCGACCGATCTTTTCCACAGATGCTGCCCGACCTGCTGAGTTCCTCCAGTGTGTTGTGAGTGTTGCTTTGGCCCAAAATGTCGACTGCTTGTTCATTTTCATAGATCCTACCTGACCTGCTGAGTTCCTCCAGCAGCTTGTGTATGTTACAAATGGTGGGTTTTGTTGGAGGCAAGGATTAGATTGATCTTAAGAGTATGTTTAAAAAGTTAACACAACACCATGGGCCAAAGGGCCTGTACTGTGTTGTAGTGGTCAAAGTCCTATGTTCAATCATAAATCTTTTACCACTTTTCCCATTTCCTTTGATTTTTGGCAACTCTATCATGGGAAAGTGCTTCCTACAACGCTTCAGAATTTTGTACACAACAAAGCTCCAGGACCTTAATGAGACTGTCCAGAGTGTATAAATCCAGCCTCCAGTTCTCCTGAATCTAACAGCTCCACCATTTGCAATTATGCCGCCATCAGCAAAATCTAATGGCAATATAAGAGGGAAAATGCAATTTGCAGTAAACTGGATGGAATGGAGTGGTGGGCAGGAACAAAGGGATTTCGGACTCTGTATCCACAAGTATCAAGAGTAGCAAGACAAGCAATAAAGTGCTTAAAAAGACATAAGGAATAATTTTCTCACATTGCCAGCTAACAGAATGAATGACTCCATCCACCCAGAGCCATCCTCTCTTCTTCACCCTCCCAAGTCATTGGAAATATTTAAAGTGGAGGTTGATAGGTTTATGATTAGTAAGGTTGTCAAAGATTACAGGGAGAAGGCAGGTGAACGGGAGTTGAGAGGGATAATGAATCAGCTATGATCGAATGGTAGGAAGACTTGATGGGTTGAATAGCCAAATTCTGCTCCCATGTCTTGTGGTCTTATGGAATCAATATTCTTGGATGTAGCACAGGAGACCACTTGGTCAACTGTGTCCATTTTGTCTCTGTTATCTAACCCACCCCTCCACATCCGTTACCACCAGTGCTTATCGTCTCTTATTAGTCACCTTATGTAGAGACACTCCTGTCTCTAACATCACTTTATAAACATATCATCAATCCATGTATAAAAGCTATTTTTATATATTTATTCCATTTTTATAATTATGTTCTTTATCTTATTGTATCCATTTTTGTGCAACATCAGGATTCAGATTGTTTAATGTCATTTCCTGTACATAAGTGTAAAGGGGAACAAAATAATAGTTAATCCTGATCTGATGCAGCACAAAAAAAACCCACAAAAGATAAAGAACACAGTAATTAAAAACGCATTGAATATAAATATTGTACATAGGTAGCTTAAATACTTTCCAAACTTTCCAAAGTTGTATGGGATAGGGTCAGTAAGTTGTGAGCACACTATGCTAATGCCAGAAGCATGGCAACACTTGTGGGCTGCACCCAGCACAATTATTGGACTGTGCTGCTCGTTGACACAAACATCACACTTCACCGTAAATTTCGATGTACGTTCAAAATTCAAGATTGCTTCATTTCACTTCCTGTACACAAATGTAAACGAGATCAAAATCATTGTTACTCTAGATCTGAAAAAAACATAAGATAAAGAACACAATAATAATTATTTAAAAATCAATAAATATAAATACATAAGATAGCTTACATACATAGATTTATTGTATGTCCATAAAGTGACTCTAGGCTTTTCATAAGGTGTCTGATGGAAAATAATAAAGTAGTGGTGGAGTTAGTGGGTGGAGGTGTTGATCAGCCTCACTGCCTGGGGAAAGTAACTGTTTTTGTGTCTGGTG
Organism: Mobula birostris; assembly: GCF_030028105.1. Classification (NCBI taxonomy): domain Eukaryota; kingdom Metazoa; phylum Chordata; class Chondrichthyes; order Myliobatiformes; family Myliobatidae; genus Mobula; species Mobula birostris. The sequence continues at coordinate 5,618,707 of NC_092385.1, read as the reverse complement.
ATCCTGGCGTGGATGCTACGTAGCCTCCTCCCTGATGCGAATGGGAGAAACAGTCCATGAGCAGAATGGGTGGGATCCCTCACAACGTTACTGCCCTTTCTGTATATATGTCCTTAGAAGGCTGGTGCCAGTGATTCGGATCCAGAGTAACAATTATTTCACCTTTTTTACACTTGTGTACTGGAAATGACATTAAACAATATTGAACCTTGAATTTAGTTAGACCCCACAACTTCAACCTTCACCCAATACTCACTTAGTCAGCCGCAAAGAGAAAGAGGCAACGAAAAATAAACATACCTTGATTCACCAATATCTTCAAAGAGCACTACAAGGCACTGGTGTGGCTGGGTGACGTTGGCTGCCGTGCCAGTGGGTGCTGTGGAGGTTAGCCAAGGCACTGAAGCTGTTGAGGAGGTGCCCATGGACACTGTTGAATTTTTATGCACAGCGGTTGTGGAGTTACTGTAAACTGCAGATGAGAGGGATGTCATTTCAGTGTAATCCTGTCCAAAGAAACAAAACACCTCTTTAAACATCAACTTCCATTCTTTCCATCAAGTACAGAGAAACATCATCAATAAACTATGCCTCAAAAAGGTGGCATCTGTCACTAAAGACCCCCATCACCTAGGACATGCTCTTTTCTTGTCGCTACCACCAAGGAGGAGGTACAGGAGCATGAACATACAGACTCAACATTTTAGGAACAACTTCTTCACTTTCATCAACAGATTTCTGAATGGACAATGAATCCATGTCCACTGCCTCAGTATTTTGTATTATGTATTTTTACCTCAATGCTTACATCTTGCATTTTAAAGTATATATCTTTGACTGAGCAACCTTGCAGCAATAATTTCCTTCAGGATAAATTAAGTTTTATCTTATCTTATCATATGTTATTTTGAGTTAATTCTGATTCTGAGAATTCTGCAAATCCCACTGAATATTGATACACTCCTTATAAAGAAATATACTGTAATCTCCAGGGAGCAGAAGGGTAGATTCTCACAATGGAAATACACTCAATGGCCAATTTATTAGATACACCTATTCCTAAATGCAAATATCCACTCAGCCAATCATGTGACAGCAAATCGATGCATAAAAAGCATGCAAACATGGTCAAGAGGTTCAGTTGTTGTTCTGATCAAACATCAGAATGGGAAAGAAATATGATCTAAGAGATTTTGACCATGGAGTGATTGTTGGTGTCAGATGGGGTGGTTTCAGTATATCAGAAACTGATGATCTCCAACAATTTCCTTGAGCTTACAAAAAGTGATGCAAAGAAAAACAAAAAAAAAATCCAGTGAGTGGTAGTTCTGTGGGTGAAAAGGCCTTATTAATGAGACAGGTCAAAGGAGAATGGCCAGACTGGTTCAAGATGGCAAGAAGGCAACTGCAACTCAAATAACCACGTGTGCCTAGTCTCTGAATGCACGAGATGTCAAACCTTGAAGTGGATGTGCTACAGCAGTAGAGAGCACAGGACATACTACTGCCAGTATCATCAGTACTCTGCTGTCCCAAAGAAAATTCTGGGAGAAGACCACAAGCACAAGCACAAGCACAAGCTATCCCAAACAGGAGACCAGAGACAAGGCACAGGACCATAACTGACTGCACTTCTCACCGATCAAAGCATCAAGGAACAGTGAAACATCGAGGTGAATGCAGAGGCTGCGTCGGGCTGGGGATCGCTCCCCAAGCAAGCCGCGTCCTGCCAGAGGTGGCGAGCCCCCCTCACAGTGGATGAGGCCCCACAGAAGGACTGAGTTCGAGCTGTTACTTGCCTCGATGCTGACGGAGGATGTTTTCGAAATTCTGAGACCTATGTGATTATCAGTGTGGACTGTAGTTTATTATTGGTCTCTTCAGTTTTCTGTGTTTTCTTTCTTGCTGTCAATTGGCGGGTGGGCGATACGTTACTTTTTTTGGGTGTTTGATGTTATTGTCACTTTTTTGTGTGGGAGGAGCTTGGGGGGGGCTGGGGTTCAATGTTTTAGCTGCTGTGTCCTGGTGGGTGATCTGTCAGTTTTTGTGTGAGGGAGAGACGGGGGGGGGGGGGTTGCGAATTTTGTTTCTTTTTCATGTGGGGGGGGGCTTCAATGACTTGCATGGTTTTTCTGTATTTTGTGACTATCTCGAGAAAACAAATCTCAGAATTATACTCTGCAAATATACTTTGATAACAAAATAAACTTTTGAACATACACTCTTTGGCCACTTGATTAGGAATGGGAAGTACTCAGTAAATAGGCCACTGAGTGCACCGTCTATTATGATCTACAAGGAGCAGAAGGGCAGATTCCTGCACTTATTGATCACTCGGGTTTGAAGAGTAGAAACCCTGCACTCAGTGATCTCCGCAAACATAAAAGATCCTGCAGTTGCTGGAAATCATGAGCAACACACACAAGATAGTGGAGGAACTCAGCAGGTCAGGCAGTGTCTATGAAGGGGAATAAACAATTGACATTTAGAACATAGAAAACCTACAGCACAATACAGGCCTTTCGGCCCAGAATGCTGTGCCAAACATGTAATTACTTCAGAAATTACCTAGGGTTACCTATAGCCCTCTATTTTTCTGTGCTCCGTGTACCTATCCAGGAGTCTCTTAAAAGACCCTTATCCGCCTCCACCACCGTCGCCGGCAGCACATTCCACACACTCACCACTCTCTCCGTAAAAAACTTACCCCTGACATCTCCTCTGTACCTACTTTAAAGCACCTTAAAACTGTGCCCTCTCATGTTAGCCATTTCAGCTCTAGGAAAAAGCCTCTGGCTATCCACACAATCAATGCCTTTCATCATCTTATACACCTCTATCAGGTCACCTCTCATCCTACGCCGTTCCAGGGAGAAAAGGCCGAGTTCACTCAACCTATTCTCATAAGGCACACTCCCCAATCCAGGCAACAACCTTGTAAATCACCTCTGCACTCTTTCTATGGTCTCCACATCCTTCCCCTAGTGAGGCAACCAGAACTGAGCTCGGTAAGCCAAAGTTTGACCAGGGTCCTATATAGTTGCAACATTACCTCCCAGCTCCTAAACTCAATCCCACGGTTGATGGAGGCCAATACACCGTACGCCTTCTTAACCACAGAGTCAACCTGTGCAGCAGCTTTGAGTGTCCTATGGACTCAGACCCCAAGATCCTTCTGGTCCTCCACACTGCCAAGAATCTTACCATTAATACTATACTCTGCGATCATATTTGACCTACCAAAATGAACCACTTCATACTTACCTGGGTTGAACTCCATCTGCCACTTCTCAGCCTAGTTTTGCATACTATTAATGTCTGACAGCCCTCCACACTATCCACAACACCCCCAACCTTTGTGTCATCAGCAAATTTACTAACCCATCCCTCGACTTCTTCATCCAGGACATTTATAGAAATCACGAAGAGAAGGGATCCCAGAACAGATCACTTAGGCACACCACTGGTCACCGACCTCCATACAGAATATGATCCATCTACAACCACTCTTTGCCTTCTGTGGGCAAGCCAGTTCTGGATCCACAAAGCAATGTCCCCTTGGATCCCATGCCTCCTTACTTTCTCAATAAGCCTGGCATGTGGTACCTTATCAAATGCCTTGCTGAAATCCATATACACTACATCTACTGCTCTTCCTTCATCAATGTGTTTAGTCACATCCTCAAAAAATTCAATCAGGCTCGTAAAGCACAACCTGCCTTTGACAAAGCTGACTATTCCTAATCATATTATGCCTCTCCAAATGTTCATAAATCCTGCTCTCAGAATCTTTTCCTTCAATATACCAACCACTGAAGTAAGACTCACTGGTCTATAATTTCCTGGGCTATTTCTACTCCCTTTCTTGAATAAGGGAACAACATCTGCAACCCTCCAATCTCCCAGAACCTCTCCCGTCCCCATTGATGATGCAAAGATAATCGCCAGAGGCTCAGCAATCTACTCCCTCACCTCCCACAGTAGCCTGGGGTACATCTCGTCCGGTCCCAGTGACTTATCAACTTGATGCTTTCCAAGAGCTCCAGCACATCCTCTTTCTTAATATCCATATGCCCAAGCTTTTCAGTCCACTATAAGTCATCACTACAATCACCAAGATCCTTTTCGGTAGTGAATACTGAAGCAAAATATTCATAAAGTACTTCTGCTATCTCCTCCGGTTCCATACACACTTTTTTACTGTCACACTTGATAGGTCCTATTCTCTCATGTCTTATCCTCTTGCTCTTTATATACTTGCAGAATGCCTTGGGGTTTTCCTTACTCCTGTCTGCTAAGGCCTTCTTATGGCCCCTTCTGGCTCTCCTAATTTCATTCTTAAGCTCCTTCCTGCTAGCCTTATAATCTTCTAGATCTCTATCATTACCTAGTTTTTTTAACCTTTCATAAGCTTTTCTTTTCTTCTTGACTAGATTTTCAACAGCCTTTGTACACCACGGTTCCTGTACCCTACCATCCTTTCCCTGTCTCATTGGAACATACCTATGCAGAACTCCACGCAAATATCCCCTGAACATTTGCCACATTTCTGCAGTACATTTCCCTGAGAACATCTGTTCCCAATTTATGCTTCCAAGTTCCTGCCTGATAGCCTCATACCTCCCCTTACTCCAATTAAAAGCTTTCCTAACTTGTCTGTTCCTATCCCTCTCCAATGCTATGGTAAAGGAGATAGAATTGTGATCACTATCTCCAAAATGCTCTCACACAGAGAGACCTGACACCTGACCAGGTTCATTTCCCAATACCAGATCAAGTACAGCCTCTCCTCTTGTAGGCTTATCTACATATCGTGTCAAGAAACCTTCCTGAATACACCTAACAAACTCCATCCCATCTAAACCCTTTGTTCTAGGGAGATGCCAATCAATATTTGTGAAATTAAAATCTCCCACCACGACAACCCTATTATTATTACACCTTTCCAGAATCTGTCTCCCTATCTGCTCCTCAATGTCCCTGTTACTATTGGGTGGTCTATAAAAAGACACCCAGTAGTGTTATTAACCCCTTCCTGTTCCTCAGTTCCACCCACAGAGATTCAGTAGACAATCCCTCCACGACTTCCTCCTTTTCTGTAGCCGTGACGCTAACTCTGATCAGCAGTGTCACGTCCCCACCTCATTTGCCTCCCTCCCTGTCATATATAGCCATATAACCATATAACAATTACAGCACAGAAACAGGCCATCTCGGCCCTTCTAGTCCATGCCGAACTCTTACTCTCACCTTGTCCCACCGACCTGCACTCAGCCCATAACCCTCCATTCCTTTCCTGTCCATATAGCTATCCAATTTTACTTTAAATGACAATATCGAACCTGCCTCTACCATTTCTGTTGAAAGCTCATTCCACACAGCTACCACTCTGAGTAAAGAAGTTCCCCCTCCTGCTACCCCTAAACCTTTGCCCCCTAACTCTCAACTCATGTCCTCTTGTTTGAATCTCCCTTACTCTCAATGGAAAAAGCCTATCCACGTCAACTCTACCTGTCCCCCTCATAATTTTAAACACCTCTATTGAGTCCCCCCTCAACCTTCTACGCTCCAAAGAATAAAGACCCAACTTGTTCAACCTTTCTCTGTAACTTAGGTGCTGAAATCCAGGTAACATTCTAGTAAATCTTCTCTGTATTCTCTCTATTTTGTGGACATCTTTCCTATAATTCAGTGACCAGAACTGTACACAATACTTCAAATTTGGCCTTACCAATGCCTTGTACAATTTTAACATTACATCCCAACTCCTATACTCAATGCTCTGATTTATAAAGGCCAGCATATCAAAAGCTTTCTTCACCACCCTATCCACATGAGATTTCACCTTCAGGAAACTATGCACCATTATTCCTAGATCCCTCTGTTCTACTGCATTCTTCAATGCCCTACCGTTTACCACGTATGTCCTATTTTGATTAGTCCTACCAAAATGTAGCACCTCACATTTATCAGCATTAAACTCCATCTGCCATCTTTCAGCCCATTCTTCTAACTGGCCTAAATCTCTCTGCAAGCTTTGAAAACCTACTTCATTATCCACAACGCTGCCTATCTTAGTATCATCTGCATACTTACAAATCCAATTTACCATCCCATCATCCAGATTATTAATGTATATGACAAACAACATTGGACCCAGTACAGATCCCTGAGGCACACCACTAGTCACCGTCCTCCAATCTGACAAACAGTTATCCACCACTACTCTCTGGCATCTCCCATCCAGCCACTGCTGAATCCATTTTACTACTTCAATATTAATACCTAACGATTGAACCTTCCTAACTAACCTTCCGTGTGGAACCTTGTCAAAGGCCTTACTGAAGTCCATATGGACAACATCCACCGCTTTACTCTCGTCAACTTTCCTAGTAACCTCTTCAAAAAATTCAATAAGATTTGTCAAACATGACCTTCCATGCACAAATCGATGTTGACTGTTCCTAATCAGACCCTGTCTATCCAGATAATTATATATACCATCTCTAAGAATACTTACTATCAATTCACCCGCCACTAACATCAAACTCGATAATTGCCAGGTTTACTCTTAGAACCCTTTTTAACAAAGGAACAACATGAGCAATACGCCAATCCTCCAGCACAATCCCCATTTCTAATGACATTTGAAATGTTTCTGTCAGAGCCCCTGCTATTTCTACACTAACTTCCCTCAAGGTCCTAGGGAGTACCCTGTCAGGACCTGGAGACTTATCCAATTTTATATTCCTTAAAAGTGCCAGTACTTCCTCTTCTTTAATCATCATAGTTTCCATAACTTCCCTACTTGTTTCCCTTATCTTACACAATTCAATATCCTTCTCCTTAGTGAATACCGAAGAAAAGAAATTGTTCAAAATCTCCCCCATCTCTTTTGGTTCCACACATAGCTGTCCACTCTGATTCTCTAAGGGACCAATTTTATCCCTCACTATCCTTTTGCTATTAATATAACTGTAGAAACCCTTCGGATTTATTTTCACTTTACTTGCCAAAGCAACCTCGTATCTTCTTTTAGCTTTTCTAATTTCTTTCTTAAGATTCTTTTTACATTCTTCATATTCCTCGAGCACCTCATTTACTCCATCCTGCCTATATTTATTGTAGATATCTCTCTTTTTCCGACCAAGTTTCCAATATCCCTTGAAAACCATGGCTCTCTCAAACTTTTAACCTTTCCTTTCAACCTAACAGGAACATAAAGATTCTGTACCCTCAAAATTTCACCTTTAGATGACCTCCATTTCTCTATTACATCCTTCCCATTAGACAAATTGTCCCAATCCACTCCTTCTAAATCCTTGCGCATCTCCCCGAAATTAGCCTTTCTCCAATCAAAAACCTCAACCCTGGGTCCAGACCTATCCTTCTCCATAATTATATTGAAACTAATCGCATTGTGATCACTGGACCCGAAGTGCTCCCCAACACATAGCTCCATCACCTGACCTATCTCATTCCCTAACAGGAGATCCAACACTGCCCCTTCTCTAGTTGGTACCTCTATGTATTGCTGCAAAAAACTATCTTGCATACATTTTACAAACTCCAAACCATCCAGCCCTTTTACAGTATGGGCTTCCCAGTCTATGTGTGGAAAATTAAAATCTCCCACAATCACAACCTTGTGCTTACTACAAATATCTGCTATCTCCTTACAAATTTGCTCTTCCGCTTCTCGCTCCCTATTAGGTGGTCTATAATACACCCCTATAAGTGTTACTACACTTTTCCCATTCCTCAATTCCACTCAAATAGCCTCCCTAGACAAGCATTCTAATCTATCCTGCCAGAGCATCGCTGTAATATTTTCTCTGACAAGCAATGCAACACCTCCCCCTCTTGCCCCTCCGACTCTATCACACCTGAAGCAATGAAATCCAGGAATATTTAGTTGCCAATCACACCCCTCCTGCAACCATGTTTCACTAATAGCTACAACATTATAATTCCAGGTATCAACCCATGTTGTAAGCTCATCCACCTTTCTTATAATGCTCCTAGCGTTAAAATAAATGCATTTAAGAAATTTTCCACCTCTTACTCTCTGTTTATCACTAACAGTGCAAACAACTTTACTATTTTCTTTTTCTTCCTTCTCCCCTACATCCTTTCTGAAACATCTAAAGCCTGGTACTCTAATTTCTGGCCAAGATATCATCAGCAACAGTCCGATGATTCTTCTGGGAACAGCCCGGAAATGTTGCTGTGCTTCTGGCACTAACGTAGCTTGCTCCCAACTTACTAACTCTAACTGTAAGACCATAAGACCTTGGAGCAGAATTAGGCCATTCAGCCCATGTCAACCCCATTCTCCTACCTTTTACATCCTTACTAATTGAGAACCTATCAACCTCCATTTTAAATATAGCCAACGACCTGACCTCCACAGTCCTCTACGGCAATGAATTCCACAGATTCATCACCCTCTGGCTAAAGAAATTCCTCCTCATCTCTATTCTAAAGGGAATGTAGGAGGAAACTGGAGTACCCAAAGGAAACACACGGGGGTGGGGGGGGAGCCTGGGGCCATATTTACAGGAGGTGGAGACAAAGAGACATAAACTAAAATACTGAAGATACTGGAAGCCTGAAATAAAATCAATCAGCAGCGAAGAAAAACTAAAAAGGATTAAATTTTGATATTGGGTCAGCACTTGAAACATTACTTTCTCTCTCCCTACATATTTGGCATTTTCTATTTTCATTTAAGAAGATGGAAAAGGGGAAAAAACCAAAATATTAATCAAGTTTTAGTTAGCATTACCTTTGAACATACTGTATCTTCTGGCCTGTTATCAGATGTCATACCACCATAAGAACAAAGGAGCAGAAGTAAACCATTCTGCCCATCGAGTCTGCTCAATTCCATCATGGTTGGTTTATTATTCCTCACAACTTCACTCTCCAGGCTTCTCCCCGTGACCTTTGACACCCTGACTAATCAAGAACCTATCACCCTCAGCTGTAAATCCACAGCCATCTGTGGCAATGAATTCCACAGCCTTCACCACCCTCTGGCTAAAGAATGAAACCCGCATCTAGCGTCCTCAGCAAGGGCCAACAAGGTTCATTTAGTAGCTTCCCCAGCTTTCAGGTCTCGTGTTTAAGTCCTAATATGGAGACTTAATGCATCATCCATTCTACAACTGAGAATGTGCTGCATTGCCAGAGTTGCTGGTTTAAACGAAGACCCATTCTGTTTAGGTAGATGATACCAAGGCATAACTCCAAGAGCCGTGTGGGGGTGGGGAGACAGAAGAGAATGAGGTTTTGGCTTGGGGGGGGCAGGGACCTTGAACCAAAACTGTTTGCTCTGCTTGTCTAATCTTCTGTTTGTCTGGCATTTTTACTGCAACTAGCTTTGCTGATACAAGATTTTACAGAGCATAACAGGCCCGTCCAGCCCAGCAAGTCCAGGCTGCCCAGTTACACCATCTGAACAATTAACGTCCTACCCTGTACGTGACTGAAATGTAGAAGCACCAGGAGGAAAGCTACACAGTCATGAGGAGAATGGGCTCACTCCTTACAGGCAGCGGTGGGAACTGAACCTGGGGTAATAGTGTTACACTAACCAGTAGGCTACCATGCCGTCCCCTTACGTACTTCTACACAAGCAATGAACAAATTATTTTTAAATCGGTGTGGCATGGTAGCATAGCAGTTAGACTTATCTACTTTTTAATAACAAAACCTTTTATCCCCAGGGCTCTCCATGAGATGTCTATGTGCTTGCTGATGTCTTACTTTCTGCATTTGTCACTGACCTCAATGAATCACACTGAGATGAAGAGCAACATACTGTTTAAATAGAAAGGTGCCAAGAAAAGACCAGCAATATCATGAAGGATACCACCCACCCTATTCATGGACTGTTAGTCCCACTCCCATCAGCATCCTTAGCAGGACCACTAGACTCAAAAAGTTACTTTCTCCAAGTAGTAAGGCTGATCAACACTTCCACCTACCACTCCACACCCCCAACTGCCACTACTTTGTCAGTTTCTGTCAGAGTCACCTTATGTACAGACACTCCTGTACATACTGTCACTGTATAGACTACAATCAATGAATATAATCCATCTTATGTATCTATACTTATTGTGTTTTTTATTATTTTGTTCATCTTACAGGAGCCTCAGGACACACACCACCAGGCTGAGGAACAGTTACTACCCCTCTACCATCAGGCTCTTGATCCAAAGGGGATAACTTCACTCAACTTCACCTGCCCTATCATTTTCCATTTTCCACTCAGGCTCCCCTCTTACCCTTTCTTTCTCTTCGCCTGCCTATCACCTCCCTCTGGTGCCCCTCTTCCTTCCCTTTCTCCCAATGGTCCACTCTCCTCTCCTATCAGATTCCTTCTTCTTTAGCTCTTTACCTTTTCTACCCATCACCTCCCCCTGGTGAAACCTCCTCCTTCCCTTTCTCCCAATGGTCCACTCTCCACTCCTATCAGATTCCTTCTTCTTTAGCTCTTTACCTTTTCCACCAATCATCTCCCAGCTTTTCATTCATCACCCCCCCCACCTCTCACCTACCCACCTTCACCTCACCAATCACCAGCCAACTTGGACTCCTTCTCCTTCCCTCAACTTCTTATTCTGACTTTGTACCACTTCCTTTCCAGTCTCAGCCTGAAGCATCAATTCCTTATTCCTCTCCGTAGATGCTGCCTGACCTGCTGAGTTCCTCCAGTATTCTGTTTGTGTTACTCTGGATTTCCACTATCTGCAGATCTTCCTGTGTTTATCCTTTAGGCTTCACGGTCCATTGGTTTTGTTGACACACGCAACAATTCAAGTGAAAAACACCTTACAGTGACATTCCTCAGCTGACTTGGAAGAACAGGTCATTACAATCTGGCCCCAAGATCCAACATCATTCAAGATAAGCAGAACTGAGCCTTCGAGTTCATGCATCTTCCTCCAGAAGGTAGAAAAAAGAGAAAGAATGCTGTGGAAAACATGTTCATGACATTATTATTCTACCTAAAGTAAGGCACTGTGAAGTTGAACAGGGTAGAAGGAAGTGACAAATCTGTGATGGGCGGGACAGCGTGCCATTCGCTGAGAAACACGAAGATATCATCTCAAGGTTCAAAGTAACTTTACTATCAAAGTAAATATATATTACTCATTTTGAGACTCGTTTTCTTGCAGGCATTTACAGGGGGGAAAATACAATAGATTATACAAAAATCTTATACATAAGCAGACAAAGAATGTCAAACAACCAATGTGCAAAAGAGACAAACCATGCAAATAAAAGATAATATTGAGAACATGAGTTGTAAAGAGTCCTTGAAAGTCTGTAGGCTGTGGAATCAGTTCAGAGTTGTGGCGAATGAAGTTATTCACACCGGTTCAAGAGTCTGAGCTTGGAGGGTAATAACTGTTCCTGTGTCTAGAGTTGTGGGGGCCCTTCTTTACTTCCTGCCTGATGATAGTAATGGAAAGAGGGCAAGAGCTACAGGGTGGTGGGAGTCTTCAATGATGAATGTTGCTTTCTTGTGGCACTCCCTGTAAATGTAGTTCTGGGGAGGGTGTTGCCTGGGATGGACTGGGCTATGTCCACCCTTTTCCGTTCCTGGACATTCGTGTTTCCATACCAGGCCGTGACATAAGTAGTCAGGATACTCCCCACTGTGTATCTGTAGCAGTTAGTCAAAGTTTCTGGTAACATGGCGAATCTATATAAACTTCTAAGAAAGTAGAGCACCGCTGTGCCTTCTCTGTGATGGTCCTAGAACAGAAACTATGATACTTAAACATCAAGGAATTTAAAGTTACTGATCCTCTTCATCTCCGATCCCCTAATGAGGACTGACTCATGGACCTTCCACTTCTTCCTCCGGTAGTCAATAATCAGCTCTGTGGTTTTGCTGATGTCGAGTGAGAGGTTGTTGGTGTGGCACCACTCAGCCAGATTTTCAATCTCCCTCCTGTATGCCGATTCATCCCCACCTTTGATTCGGCCAACAACAGCACACTTAGATATGGCATTGGAGCTCTACTTAGGAACACAGTTGTAAGTACAAAGTGAATAGAGTAGAGCAGCCCTGTGGTGCACCTGTGCTGATGGTGATTGTGGAGGAGATGTTGTTACCAATCTGTACAAATTATGGAACCCTTCACGAACTTGCGTACCATCCCTGCGCAGCAGCAATGCTGTATCCTTCACTGTATCATTCCAATTTTAGCATATGTGCTGTCGAGGCAACCACAATTGATTGGGAAATGCCAAAATAACAATTTATAATGACCATGGTGACATAAGAGACAGAGCAGGGTAGGTGGACTGGAAATACATTCCAATGCAGGTCTACAAGTACAAATGGGCCACTGTACAGCAGAGTAAACTCAGCCAGCTCCATCACTGGTGCAAGCCTCCCCACCACCAGGGACATCTTTAAATGGCAATGCCTCACAAAGCTGATGCTACGTTGACCTTTTAACCTACTCCAAGATCAACCTAACTCTTCCCTCCCACATAGCCCTCCATTTTTCTGTCATCCATGTATCTAAGAGTCTCTTAAATGTCTCTAAAGTTCTGCCTTTACCACTTCCTGTGGCAGTGTGTTCCACACACCTACGTCTGCACATTCCCTATAATTTCCTCCAATCACCTTAAAATTATGTCTCTTCATGTTAACCATTTCCTCCCTGGGAAAATGTCTCTGGTTGTCCACTTAATTTATGCATCTACTCAACTACTACACCTCTATCAAGTCACCTCTTATTCTCCTTCATTCCAAAGGGAAAAAGCCCCCGCTCAGTCCACCTGTCCTCTAAGGGACAACTTCATCACACACAGGGTGTTGAGTACATGGAATGAGCTGCCTGAGGCAGATACAACATTTAAAAGACACTTGGACAGGGGCACAGATAGGAAACCTTCACCGAGGATCATCACCTCGTCGTGGTGGAGAGGTTTGTGAGTTCCTGAGAACCCAAGAGCGATGCTGTCTGGAGCTTAGCACTTGGTAGGGTCACCCATAGCAGTGAGGTTCCAGACAAAGAGTGCCCCAACCAAGTCCTCAACGGTGGAGCTGGTGGAAGATGGCAACACATTACAAGGGCAGTGAAGGGTCCTCAGTCATCTTACATTCCACGCCACTGGACACTGACACCGATTTGCCAAGGGCTGTGTGGTGGCTGCCCATGCATCAGCCTCTCCATGTTAAACAAAGGCACACACAGGCATTCTACAAATTGTTTGGCGACAATAAAGTATAAAGTATATAAAGTATACATTAAGGGAATAACCCCCTTAACAGAACATCACACACACTCAGGTGATCACACTACTATGCATGGATTCCCAACATGGGGTCTACAGACCCTTTGCCTAATGGTATTGGTCCATGGCATAAATAAGGTTGAGAATCCACGTTTAGAGTGATATCAAATGCTTCAATTTAATATCAAGAGAATAAATACAGTATACAACCTGAAATTCTTACTCTTCATAGACATCCACAAAACAAGAAAACCCATGGAATGAATGATAGAAACATCAGAACCCCAAAGCCTCCCCTCACCCCTCTGAAACACAAGCAGTAGCAGAAGCAGACCCTCCCCCTCAACCCCAACTTCAACAGCAAAAGCCCCCAAAGAGACCATGATCTAGAGCCCATCAAAAACTACTGTCCATAACCCCGCACTCTGGTATCTCAAACAGGCTCCATCGAGGAAGACAGAGGTCACTTCTGCAACAAGAGCAGGAGACCAGCAATTCACTGTTCTGATGTTACAGCCTTCCACGTCGCTTCTCCGTATGGACCAAACATGAGGAAACAGTGGGCATTTTGGCCAACATGGACACATTGGGCCAAAGGACCTGGTTCTGTGTTCTATTTCTTCATGATTTCATAAAAACACAATGATGTAAAGCAATGCTTCTGGAAAGTGTCCTTATCAAAATCATTCAAAAGTCACAGAGTTCCTCCACTTAGATTTAAAAAAATAAATGGTAAAAACAGCATTCAGTGAGCAATTTCAGTTTCCTGGCTGTCAACATCTCTGAGGATCTAACCTGGACCCAACATATTGATGCAGTTACAAAGAAGGCACGACAGTGGCTGTATTTCATTAGGAGTTTGAGGAGTTTTGTCAGCAAAAACACTCACAAATTTCCACAGTTGTACTGCGGTGAGCATTCTAACTGACTGCATCACCATCTGGTATAGGGGTGCTACTGCACAGGATCGAAGAATGCTGCAGAGAGTTGTAAAATTTGTCAGCTTCATCATAAGCACTAGTCTCCATGATATCCAGGACATCTTCAAGGAGACATGCCTCAAAAAGCCAGCGTCCATCATTAAGGATCCCCATCACCCAGGTCATGCCTTATTCTCATTGCTATTGTCAAGAAGGAGGTACAGAAGCCTGAAGGCACATACTCAATGATTCAGGAACAGCTTCTTCCCCTCTGCCTTCCAATTTCTGAATGAACATTGAACCACAAACACTACCTCACTACTTCTCTTAGTTCTACTTTTGCACTACTGTACTTATTTATTTCAATTATTATATATATATGTATATATACACACACACTCTCTAATTCCCTTTTTTCCTATTATCATGTATTAAATTCTACTGCTGCCACAAAGTCAACAATTTCACAACACACGCCAGTGATATTAAACCTGATTCTGATTCTGAAAAAGGCACTAATCTGCGAGCGAAGTGATGATGGCACTAAACGGCAACCCCTCTGCTTGCATCTTCAAAACCAACTCTATTTCTATCTTTGATTTCTCTTTTTTTCCTTTTCAAGATTCTTTTGAAGACCCTGACCTGGAGTTACACTCTGACTTTGGTTCTTTGTGGGAACGGGGCCCACTCTCAGGGCCTCATGACTGGCCGCCTTTTGATATCCCAAGGATGCGGTCTGATAGACTAGCCACCTTCTGGGTGCTGGATCTTCATGGCTCTGGAGGTGGGCTGACTCAAGGTTGAGGCACGCCGGAGAACACGGAACATCGGGAGCAGCGGGTTAGCTGCCGTGGGCTGTGTGTCCAGAGACCTGAGCCTGTATGGGACCAACTCTCTGGACGCAGAGCTTGGTAAAAGCGACGCAACAGACTTTTAACATCATTAATCAGCAAGTTGTTTGTTATGTCTCTCTTTTGTTGTGAAACGGGGACACCTCTTTTTCCCTCATTAGGGAGAGAGAGAGAGAGAGAGAGAGAGAGAGAGAGAGAGAGAGAGAGAGAGAGAGAGAGAGAGAGAGAGAGCCTGTGGTATGTAGAATTACTGGGTGAATGAGTGGTCTTTGGGGTACTGCAAGTCTGTATCTTTATTGATGCTTTGCTGCACGCTTGAGTGCTCAGTGGGGAATGCTGGTGGGGGGGAGGATGGGGGGGTCGTTGCCTTGCTGCTGCTTGTGCGTGGGAGGGGGGAACTGGGAGGGCTTTGGGGTTCTAACGTTTAACTGTCTTTCATTCTTTGGGACACTCCTCTGTTTTCATGGATGTTTGCAAAGAAAAAGAATTTCAGGATGTATATTGTATACATTTCTCTGACATTAAAATAGCCGCAAAGCTCCAAGCTGTCACTTAAACAGAAACAGAAATTATAGGATTGTTTCTAATCTCGGGGGTGACGTGGAGCATAGATAAAGGTCAGATGCCTCGCCCCAGAGCAGATCTGCAGTTCTGTCTCAACAGCTCAGCAGAAACAGGGGGAAAAAAAGCAAGCAGGCTCCCTCTAAGCACATAGTGGCACCCTCAGCTGTGGTTTGAGTTCACTCAACTGTTCCACATTAACTATTCTATTGCCTTCAGTCATCTTAATATCAGTCATATGACCAATGAATAACACCTTCCCAGGAATAATTGAGGGGCAATATTAATAGAAAATCTCTGAACGTCACTGAAGTAAAGTACAATCCAACCATCAAAAAGTACAATTTCTTGATTAGTAAGGGTGTCAAAGGTTACAGGAAGAAGGCAGAAGAATGGGATTGAGTGGGATAATAAATCAGCCATGATGGAACAGTAAAGCAGACTTGATGGGTCAAATAGTCTAAATCTGCTCCTATGTATTATGCTCTTTGGTGGTATTCTAATTTATTCCATGTTTCATTTAAACACATAATTTGTTATTCAGTTAAATGGTAGTTTGTCTTTTTTATGCCTTTCTAATTATTTTCATGACACTTTGGCTAATTGCGACAGCCACTTAAATTGACCAAAATGTACTGATCCCGATGCGTCCCAATTAACCAGAATCCACTGTATTGTGCGAGGATGCTGCACCAAGCCAGACTGTAATGGTTGGAACAGTTCAATTGATCTTGAAGTAGGTTAAAAGTTGGCACAACATTGTGGCCCAGCAATCCCCCAAATTAATCCAAGGCTAATCACAGAACAATTTACAATACCAATTACCCTACACAGCAGTACGTCTTTGGACTGGGAGGAAACCAGAGCACCTGGAGGAAACCCATGCAGTCACAGGGAGAACGTAGAAACACCTTACAGGGAGCAGTGGGAATTGACCCAGGTCACTGGTACCGTAAAGTATTGTGCTAACAACTGCGCTACCGTTCTGCTGAACATCGTGGGCATGCAGTGCAGGCCCTGGAATGTGTGGTAACACTTGTGGGCTGCCCCCAGCACATCCTTAGATTTGTTGGTTGTTAACGCAAATGACACATTTCACCGAATGTATGTTTTGATGTGTACAGTGCCTATAAAAAGTATTCATCCCCCCCCTTGAAAGTTTTCATGTTTTATTGTTTTACAACATTGAATCACAGTGGATTTAATTTGTTTCTTTTTTTACACTGATCAACAAAAAAAGACTCTTTTTTGTCAAAGTGAAAACAGATCTCTACAAAGTGATCTAAATTAATCACAAATATAAAACACAAAATAATTGTTTGTGTAAGTATTCAACCCCTTCAAGTCATTATTTAGTAGATGTACCTTTGGGAGCAATTACAGCCTAGTCTGTGTGAATAGGTCTCTATCAGCTTTGCACATCTGGACACTACAATTTTTCCCCAGTCTTCTTTACAAAACAGCTCAAGCTCTGTCAGATTGCATGGGGATCGTGAGTGAACAGCCCTTTTCAAGTCCATCCCAATTGGATTGAGGTCTGGACTCTGACTTGGCCACTCCAGGACATTAACTATGTTGTTCTTAAGCCATTCCTGTGTAGTTTTTGCTTTATGCTTGGGGTTATTGACTTGCTAGAAAACAAATCTTCACCCAAGTTGCAGTTCCCTCAGACTGCATCAGGTTTTCCTCCCGGATTTTCCTGTATTTTGCTGCATTTATTTTACCCTCTACCTTCACAAGCCTTCCAGAGCCTGCTGCAGTGAAGCATCCCCACAGCATGATGCAGCCACCACCATGCTTCATGGTAGGGATAGTGTGTTTTTGATGATTTGCGATATCTGACTTACGCTAAATGTAGCATTTAGTCTGATGGCCAAAAAGCTCAAGTTTACTTTCATTAAACCATAGAACCTTCTTCCAGCTGACTTCAGAGTCTGCCAAATGCCTTCTGGCAAATTCTTGCCAAGATTTCATGTGAGTTTTCTTTCTCTTTGCCACTCTCCCATAAAGCTGTGACTGGTAAAGCACCTGGGCAACAGTTGTATGCACAGTCTCTCCCATCTCAGCCACTGAAGCTTGTAACTCCTCCTGAGTTGTCATAGGTCTCTTGGTGGCCTCCCTCACTAGTCCCCTTCTTGCACAGTCACTCAGTTTTTGAGGACGGTCTGCTGTAGGCAGGTTTACAGCTGTGCCATATTCTTTCCATTTCTTGATGATTGACTTAACTGTACTCCAAGGGATATTCAGTGACTTGGGAATGTTCTTGTATCCATCTCCTGAATTGTGTGTACTTATTAATAACCTTTTTGTGGAGTTGCTTGGAGTGTTTTTTTGTCTTCATGGTGTAGTTTTGCCAGGATACTGACTCACCAGCAGTTGGACCTTCCAGATAGAGGTGTATTTTTACGACAATCAATTGAAACACCTTGAGTGCACACAGGTGATCTCCATTTAACTAACTATGTGACTTCTAAAACCAATTGGCTGCATCAGTGATGACTTGGTGTGTCATATTAAAGGGGGTGATACCAGGTGGTGATGCAACTGGTCAGAATGCCCTCCTCGATGTATCTGTAGAAATTTGCTAGAGTCTTTGGTGACATACAAAATGTCCTCAAACTCCTAATGGAATATAGGCGCAGCCATTTCTTTGTCGTAATTGCATCAATACGTTGAGCCCAGGATAGGTCTTCAGGATAGGACAGACCTGACGTTTTCCCAGTTTCTCATTCCCTATCGTGCGTGTTCTAATGATGAGATTTTCCTCACGGGTACCTTCCCAGGGAGAGTTCTTCCCTACATGCGTGCAACTCCAAAACATTCAGAAAGTACACCACTATCCAGGATGAAGCAGCCTGCTTGTCCGGCACCACATCCGCCCCTCGAAACATTCATTTCCCCCACCACTGGCGCACAGTGGCTGCAGAGAGCACTGTCTACACTTGCACCACACTTACTCGCCCAGGCTACTTTGACAGAATCTCCCAATGTACAAGTTCAAATTTATTGTCACTCGACCATGCACATGTCTGGTGGTTGTCCATCGTGTCTGACGATGACAGGAAACCTGTGCAGGAGAGTTTTTAAAGTGGAAAAGACGCTCCACATTATGTAGTACATGCATGCTGCCAAACAAAACCATGTTCCTCCAGACCAAGGTGCACAACACAGTACTTATAACTCACACACAACACAAAGTATTATTACCACAAATAATTAAATATATTCCAGAAGAATAACATTTAGCATAAGTTGCATTTATGACAAGTTAAAAAGTAAACAGTATAATGCTACTGGCGCTTCATACGCAATGAGACCTGGGTAGTAACAGGGAGTTCAGTAGTCTTATGGCCTAATCCCATCCTCAAAGTCCTTGTCCTAATGTTGCACAATGTTCTTGAATGTCCTGAAGGTGTAGAATCTGCTATTTAAATGGACATTCCTTCATTTGAGGTCAGACAGAGTGCCAAACAAGTGCTAAGCGACACAGCCTTGGATCAGGGGTCAAAGGCACGACCAAGGAAAAGCTGACATTGTCCGCTGAATCATAAATCACAAGCTGTATAAGTCAAATGTCTGCAGACCTATTTTTAAGCCCTTGCTTTTGTTCATTTTTACCACCCCGGATGGCATTAATGACTAGCTTTTCAGCTGGTCCAATTTTAACAAAGAAAGGAAGTGCAGCTGTTCGCTGGTGTGAGAGAACGCCAGAGTGAAAGAGAATTACACAACAGAGGGAAACACCACACACACAGTGCACTGTGCATCTGACATCTCTTTCAACAAACCATCCAATTAGTCCAAGCCTCAGAGTCAGAATCAGGTTTAATATCACTAACGTATGTCCTGAAATTTGTTGTTTCGCGGCAGCAGTACATTGCAATACATAATAAAAAATTATAAATTACAATAAGAAATGTAAATAAAAATTAAATTGAATAAGTCAGGCAAAAAGAGAGCAAAATAGTATGGTAGCATTCATTGCCCATTCAGAAATCTAATGGCGGAGGAGAAGAAGCTGTTCCTGAGTCTTTCAATGTGGGTCTTCAGGATCCTTACCTCATCCCTGATCATAGTAATGGGAAGAGGGTATGCCCTGGCTGATGGGGATCCTTTCTGAAGCATCGCTTTTTGAAGATATCCTCAATGCTGGGGAGGCTAGTGTCCATGATGGAGCTGGCTGAGTTTACAACTTTCTGCAGCTTTCAACCCTCTGCTCCTTTCCCAGTGCACTGACTTATTTTTTTAACATTGTGATTGAAACTCTTTCCTTCAATCTTTCAGGATGTTTATTCCAGATTATAATAATCCACCATGTAAAAAGATGCAATTTCATTAAAACAAACAGAAAATGACAAGAAAATTCTCTGTGTCGAAGCTGCAGCAAATTCTTAGTTATACCTGTACCTGACCATACTTGCACAGGGTAACAAACTTAATTTGGTAAATTGGTTTATTACCGTCACCTATGTCTTGCATGCTGTTTATACGAGAAAAGGTACAGGAGCCTCAGGACCCACACCACCAGGTTCAGGAAGCGTTATTACTCCTCAACCATCAGGCTCCTGAATCAGTGGAGATAACTTCACTCAACTTCACTTGCCCCATCCCTGAACTGTTCTCACAACCTATGGACTCAGTTTCAAGGACTCTTCATCTCATGTTCCTGATACTTACTGCTTATTTATTTACTATTATTTTTTTTCTTTTGTATTTGCAAGGTTTTCTGTCTTTTGCACATTGGCGGCTGGTTGTGGTCTTTTATTGATTCTATCAGTTTTTGGAACTACTAAGTATGCCAGCAACAAAACAAATCTCAGGGTTGTTTATGGTATGTATTTTGTATGTACTGTATGTACTTTGATAATAAATTTACTTTGGCCTTTGAAATTCTTCATCGTTCCTAACTTGCTGAAGGAGTGAAATCATTTCATTTTCACTCCTGGCTGTTTCTGGCATCTCCAAGCCTGAATGCTTTAACACCGCAGTGAGCAAAACAGTTCTGAATTGTCTTACTGCCTATTTCTTGCCAAGTGTCAGTGAGAAAAATCACTGTTTTTTAACACTATCACATGCAACTTACGTTATTTATAAACTGTTTGCTCTAAGCATGATATAGCATAGAAATTTACAATGAACTTTGTTCATAGATATCAATTCATTACAGAAGGTAAAACAATAACAGAATGAAGTGTTACAATCACAGAGAAAAGCGCAGTGCAAGTAGACAATAAGATGCAAGGTCATAACGAGGTAGAGTTCAAGAGTCCACTTCATCATAATAGGGGCCCGTTTAATAGTCTGATAACAGTGGGATAGAAGCTGTCCTTTAGCCTGGTGATACGTGCTTTCAGGCTTTTGTACTTTCTGCCTGATGGGACAGTGGGGAAGAAAGAATGCCTGAGGCGGGTGGAGTCTTTGATTATGCCAGCTTCCTTACTGATGCATTCAGAAATGTAGACAGAGTCCATAGAGGGGAGGCCAGTTCCTGTGATGTCTTCAGCTGCGTCCGCAACGCTCTGCAGTTTCTTGCGGTTGGATGCAGAGCAGTTATTATACCAAGCTGTCATGCATGGGCAAGACTAGGTCATAGGTTAAGGGTTAATGTTCATTACGTGCCGTGTTGTATGACGTAGTTGATCATGGACTTTGACCATGATTGTTTTTGGCAAATTTTTCTGTAGAAGCGGTTTGCCATTGCTTTCTTCTGGGTAATGTCTTTCTTTCTTTTCAAATCTTTTTATTGTTATATTATACAAAAGAAATAACACGAGTACATTGAAGTAACAACACTTACAATGTCTCAAAAAAGACATTATCTTTTTTCAATCTGGGCAATGTCTTTGCAAGACAGGTGACCCCAGCCATTATCAATACTCTTCAGAGATTGTCTGCCTGGCATCAGTGGTCGCATAACCAGGACTTGTGATATGCACCAGCTGCTCATACGACCATGCACCACCTGCTCCCGTGGCTTCTTGTGACTCTGATCGGGGGCTAAGCAGGTGCTACACCTTGCCCAAGGGGGACCTGCAGGCTGGCAGAGGGAAGGAACTCCTTACACATCCTTTCAAAGAGACGCATCTCCACCTCACCACCCTGGGTTAAGAGTGAGAGGTGAAATATTTAAGGAGAACCTAAGGGGGAACTTCTTCACTCAGAGGGTGGTGTGAGTGTGGAATGATCTGCCAGCAAAAGTGGTGGACACGTCAGAAGACACGACACACAACAATGATGGCGATGCATAAACAAAGACTGACAAACAACCAATGTGCAAAAGAAGGCAAACTGAGCAAATAAAAATGTAATTTTGAGAACATGAGTTGTAAAGTGTCCTTGAAAGTGAGTCTGTAGGTCATAGAATCAGCTGGGAGTAGATACTGAAGTGAGTAATTTACAGTTCCTAGGTGTGAATATCTCCGAGGATCTATCCTGGGCCCAACATATCAATGCAGCTACAACGAAGACACGGCAGGGGCTATATTTCATTCGGAGTTTGAGGAGATTTGGTATTTCACCAAAGACACTCACAAGTTTCTACATATGTACAATGGAGAACACTCTAACTGGCTGCATCATCATCTGGTGTGGGGGGGGGGCAGGTTCACTGCACAGGTTTGGAAAATCTGAAGAAAGTTGTAAACTGAGACAGCTCCATCAAGGGCACTAGCTTCCCCCACCCACCCCACTGCCCAGCATCTAGGACATCTCAAACAAGAGAACATGCGCAAATGCTGGAAATCTAAGCAACACACACAAAATGCTGCAAGAACTCAGCAGGCCAGGCAGCATCTAGGAAAAGAGTACAGTCGACATCTCAGCCTGAAGCTTTCCCTAGATGCTGCATCTTGTGAGTGTTGATCCAGCACATCTTCAATGAGCGCTGTATATACTGTACACTTCATGCAGCTCAGAAAAATAGAGGGCTATGGGTAACCCTAAAGGACATGTTCAGCACAGCTTTGTGGGCCGAAGGGCCTGTATTGTGCAGTAAGTTTTCTATGTTTCAAGGAGTACATATATACTTTTTACTGTAATTTCCAGTTTTTATTATGTATTGCAACGTCCTGCTGCTGCATAACAACAAATTTCATGACATATGTTCGTGATATTAAACCTGATTCTGATATTGAAAAGTGAGGTAGTTGCTGAAATTACCCTTGCCAGTTTAGGTGCCTGATTGTTATAGTACAGGAGTTCCCAAACCTGACCCTTTCTTAATGGTAGGGGTCCATGGCATAAAAAAGGCTGGGAGCCTCTGTTGTAGGGTATACCCAATATAACCTTATATATTGGGGAATGAGCCTTGTCAGAGATCAATGCTCAGTGCAGGAATGTTTTGGGAACAGTGACTATAAGTAACAGTCTGTAAGTTTTAAGATAGATGGCATGGTAGCGTAGAGGTTAGCATAACACTTTACAGAGCTGGCTGTAAGATCAGGATTCATTTCCCTCTGCTGTATATAGGAGTTTGTACATACTCCCCATGACCGTGTGGATTTCCTCCGGGTGCTCCAGTTTCCTCCCACATTCCAAAGACTTGCGGATTAGGGTTAATAAATTGTGCGTGTGCTACATTGGCACCAGAAGCATAGCAACATTTACAGGCTGCCCTCAGCACATCCTCAGACTCTGTTGGTCAATCGTATGTTCCGAAATACATGGATATGTGCTCTACTTGTTTTATACTGAGGACTGTGAGGTTAAGCACAGCTCCAATGCCATATTTAAGTTTGCTGACAATACCACTGTTGTAAGCCGAATTAAAGGTGGTGATGAATCAGCATAGAGGAGGTAGACTGAAAATCTGGCTGAATGGTGCCACGACAACAACTCCTCACTCAATGTCAGCAAGACCAAGGAGCTGATTATGGACCATGCTGTTTTGATTTACTCTTACGTTTCAGATCATTGTCTTCTTGCATCATCCAACTTCCGTTAAGCTTCAGGTGACGGACTGCTACCCTGACATTGTCCTGTAAAATGTCTTATTCCCTGAACGATTGCAAGCTATCCAGGCCTCGAGGCAGCAAAGCAGCAAAGCAGCCCCAAACCATGATGTTCCTTCCAATATGCTTCACAGTTGGGATGAGGTTTTGGTGTTGATGTGCAGTGCTCTTTTCCCTCCAAACACAGCAGTGTGCCTTTCTGCCAAAAAGTTCATCTTTTGTCTCATCTGTCCACAGAACATTGTCCCAGAAGCATCGTGGAACATCCAGGTGGTCTTTTGCAAACTTGAGATGTACCAGCAATGTTTTTTGGAGAGCAGTGGTTTCCTCCTTGGTGTCCTTCCATGAATACCATTCTTGTTCAGTGTTTTTCTTATAGTGGACACATCAACAGAGACTTTAGCAAGTTCTACTGATTTCTACAAGTCTTTCGCTGTTACCCTTGCGTTCTTCTTCACCTCCTTCAGCATTGCACGTTGTGCTCTTGGTGTGATCTTTGCAGGATGCCCACTCCAAGGGAGGTGCAATTTCCTCCATTTGTAAACAATTTCTCCTACAGTGGACTGATGAACACTCAAGTCTTTAGAAATGCTTTTGCAGCCTTTTCCAGCTTCATGCATCTCTAAAATTCTTCTTCTAAGGTCCTCTGTAAGTTGTTTTGATCGAGGCATGGTGCACATAAACAGATCTTTCTTGAGAAGAGCAAGTTCTGTCAGTAAACTGACTTTGTGTGTGTTTTTTATAGCGCAGGGCACCTCTATAACCCACACCTCCAATCCCATCTCATTGATTGGAACACCTGACTTTAAATAACTTTTGTAGAAAGCATTACCCCAGAGCTCACAGAATTTTTCTGAATCTAGACTGTGATTGTGTAAATAGTGTACTCAGTATTGGTGAGAAGAAGTACAAATGTTTGTATGCTATAAGTTTAGGCAGGTTGTGTTTGTCTATTGTTGTGACTTAGATGACGATCAGACCACATTTTATAAGTAATTAATGCAGAAAACCAGGAAATTGCAAGGGGTTTACAAACTTTTTCTTGCAACTGTAAGTGCAATTATGAAGAAAGCACAGTAGTGCCTCTACTTCCTTAGAGGTTTGTGAAGATTTGGCATGACATTTAAAAGTTTGACAAACTTGTATGGATGAATGGTGGAAAGTATATTGACCAGCCTGGTATGAAAGCACTGGAAAGGAAACCACTACTAAAAGTAGTGGATTCAGCCCAGTCCATCATGGGTAAAGCCCTCGCCACCATTGAGCACATCTACATGGAGCAGTGTCACAGGAAAGCAGCATCCATCATCAGGGAACACCACCACATGGACATGCTCTCTCCTCACTGCTGCCATCAGGAAGAAGGTACAGGAGCCTTAGGACCCACACCACCAGGCTCAGGAACAGTTATTACCCCTCAACCATCAGACTGGAACCAATGGGAATAACTTCACTCACCTCATCGCTAAATTGTTCCCAGAGCCTATGGCCTCACTTTCAAGGACTCTTCATTTCATGGTTCTTGATATTTAAAGCTTATTTATTTAATTTTTAATTGCACAGCTTGTTGCCTTTTGCACATTGGTTGCTGTCCGTCCCATTAAGTGCATTCTTTCATTGATTCTATTATGTTTCTTGGATTTACTGAGTAAGCCCGCAAGAAAATAAATCTCAGGGTTGTATATGGTGACAGATATGTACTTTGATATTGAATTTACTTTGAACTTTTGAAATAAAGTTAGTCTTATCTTTGATGGTGATAGATAAAGACAAAACTGGTTGTCATGTGAAAGTGCCAAGCTTGGGGTAAGGCATAAACTGGAGAAACTAGTTTGGGGGAGGTTGAAGCCAAATTTTTTAAAAATGAATAATAAATATGAAATTATGATGAACTGTTTGATTATAAGCTTCACAATAGCCGACGGGAGATCAAGGAAGTCATATGCAAGGCAAATCATGGAAAGATGTAAAATCAAAAGATTATTATAATGCATATATAAGCCACTGGTGAGGCCTCACTTGGAATATTGAGAGCAGTTTTGGGCCTCTTATCAGCCTCTGAAAATCCAAACCTGTGTCCCCGTTGTGAGAGGTGGAACTGGAAAAGGCTGGCCAACAGAGCTCTGGTGAAGTAGATACAATGGATGACAGAAACACTGATGGACTCCAACCATACCGTCGACTTCAGAAGAGGATGGAGATGGGAGGTCTCGAAAGCTGGGAGCTAAGGGCACAAGTAAAGTAAAGGCGGGCCCTTTATCCAAGAAAGGATGCGCTGACATTGCAGAGGGTTCAAAGGAGGTTCATGAAAATGATTTCAAAATTGAAAGGCTCATCATATGAGGAATGTTTGATGGCTCTGGGTCTGTACTCACTGGAATTCAGAAGAATTGTGGGGGGGAGGTTCATTGAAATCTATCAAATGTTGAAAGGCCTCAGTAGAGTGGATGTGGAGAGGACACAGCCTCAGAAAAGAGGGCGTCCTTTTAGAACAGAGATGAGGAGGAATTTCTTTAGCCAGAGGGTGGTGAGTCTGTGGAATTTATTCCCACAGGCAGCTGCGGAGGCCAGGTTATTTAAGGCAGAAGTTGACAGATTCTTGATTTGTCAGGGCATGAAGGGAGACAGGGAGAAGGCAGGAGACGGGCTGAGAGGGAAAATGGATCAGTCATGATGAAATGGCAAGCAGGCTCAATGGGCCAAATGGCCTAATTTTACTCCTCTGTCTTATCGTAGGTGAATTAGCTTCCCCAATATTGTCAGGACTCTCTTCGTGTCAGGGATTTTGACAAGAGTACAATCTGTTATATATATTTTTTCCCTACCTGACGGGGGAAAATCCACATCAATGTGTGGGAGTCTTTTAAAGGCCAGCTGCTAAAAAAGGTAAAGAAAAAAATGCAAGCATAAGCAAGATGTAGGAAGCCTAAATCAGACCAGGGACTTTTTGAATATATAGAAAGCAGAAAGTGAAAGGCTAAATGGGGTTGTGAAACATCTTTGGCAAATAGGGTGAAAGAGAATCCCAAGGTATTTAAATATAGATTAAAAACAAGATTTTTTTCTTTCTCTGAGAGTGAATATATCAAATAGTAGAAGGCAAACTTCTAAGGTGAGGGGGAGTTTGAAGGAAATTTGAGAGGCTTTTTTGTTACCCAAAGAGTGATGGTTTCCCAGTATACACTATCGAGTGAAGTGGTAACAGATGTGATAGCAGTGTTTCAGATAAGTACACAAAACGGCGAGGAACAGACGGATAATGATCGACTGCGGGACATGGGATTAGCTAACACGGCCTCACGGATGTCATAAACATGGTGGGCCGAAGGGCCCATGTACTATGTACACAAACGTGGGCTCACTACCTTAGAACCTCTAAACTGTAAAGTTTAGTACAGCTGGTATTTAAAACAGATTATCAAATTGAAACACTGGCGATGTTGAAAGTATCTGACACTGTTTGTCATATTAATCCAGCGTGTTTTTGCATAAATATCGCTATATCGTGGTAACAATAGGTTGCTCAGTTCGCCACACAGGACTCGCCTTTTCAATTTTCACGGACAAAACTCAACTTTCACTAAAAGGCAGCATTGCAAAAGTGTACATCCCTCTCCCCATTCGTGTGGATCGGATTTTATTTCGCTTTCGATTTACTTTCTAGGCCGAAATCCCTCCTTTTAACCTCAAAATCAATGCGCTTCTTTCAAAAACAAAACAATTTGGCCCCAAGTGCTGAAAAAGGAGATGAATCCAATTTTGAAACAAATCATCACCATGAAAATAAAATCCGTTTAATCTGAAGTGAAAGGGGAGGGTACCGATCAGAGTGGATACAATGTAACAGATCCGCTGTTGCAATGGGGCAATGTGTCAATTGCTGTCAGTTTCAATCGAACATGATCGGCGCGAATCGGATAGCTACTTACAGATGGCGACCTTATCCGGGAATATTAAAGTTAGATTAGCGGCTCCTTCCCGCACCTCAGGCAGATCATGTCTGCCTGTCTGTCGCCCTCTCTCTCTCTGGCTGCATTGTGGACTTGCACTGGGTCAGCAAATCACCTGACTGAAGCCTCCTTCCAACATAAACTCCGCACAGTTTCCTGCGGGACCGCCACTTCCTCCCCACCGTCCAAACCTTCGGGACTGTCTCCAAAGTGCGCAATCACAGTGCCGGCGAAGTGAATTAGGAGAAACGCGCACACACCGAGGATATCGAGAGCATGAGGACTGTAACGGATGTAGGTGGAAAGGGACTGAACCAAGGAGGATAGAATATCAAGCTATGAGATACAAGTTTAGTCGGGCAGAAGCAGGCAGAGAAAATGGGCGTACCCGGACAGTCAGGTTTGTAAAGTAGTAGTAGTGTGGGGTGGGTTAGTGAGGTGGAGTCAGCTTTACTGATTGGGGAAAGTAGCTGTTTTTGAGTCTGGTGGCCCTGCTGTGGATGCTAAGTAGCCTCCTCCTTGATGGGAGTGGGACAAACAGTCCATGAGCAGGGTGGGTGAAATCCTTCATGATGTTGCTGGCTTTTGTTCAACATTTTTCTGTGTATATGTCCTTGATGGTGGATAGGCTGGTGCTGGTGTTGCATTGGGCAGTTTTGATTACCCGTTGTAGAGGCTTCCTGCACCAAGCTGTGATGCAACTTGTCAGGATGCTTTCAACTGCATATCTGTAGAAGAAGTGAGTATAGATGTGCATAATCAGGGACAGTACCACTGTGCTTCAAAATGTCTGGGACTTAAGTGGAGGCGAGGATGATGGCCGAGCAGTAAATCAACTCCAAAGCTGTTTGGCTGAAAAGTTAAATGTTTAATGAGGTCTACTTTGATTTAACTTTTCAACATGCTTAACTGTAGGAGGCTGGGTTTCCCAGGGTTTGAAATATAACCCAAAAAGTGCTACTGACCAGCAATGTTCCCTCTGAGATGTGCACATGTGCGCACACGCACACATATTTTGCAACTAGCGTGCAAAGGAATTTAAACTGCACCCAAGAAGTTGTCACCTTCTACCTCACTGGCACATTAAGTATATTTCAGGACTGTACACAATCACATTTCCTTTTCTGCTTTCTGATGTCTATGGTGTTGACAGTGTGGAGTTTGCAATGATTTGTCTGCAGATTTTAGAACTAGTTTACTTATACTATTCACTATGTCAAATTCCAAAGAAGCAAAGCGCATGAAACGCAAAACGACTGCCAATTCATTTAAAACAAAATAGCTTAATGAAAC
Organism: Mobula birostris; assembly: GCF_030028105.1. Taxonomy (NCBI): domain Eukaryota; kingdom Metazoa; phylum Chordata; class Chondrichthyes; order Myliobatiformes; family Myliobatidae; genus Mobula; species Mobula birostris. The sequence continues at coordinate 5,589,914 of NC_092385.1, read as the reverse complement.
AGTAGAAACTGCTACACAGAAAGCTCATGAGATCAGGAACATGCAGCTATGAGAAATATTTATGTACATACAGAAACTGGTGTTACAGGTATCTGTGTGTATTATCGGGATGCAAAAGTTGCTGGAGAATTTGTAAGTGGGAAGAGATGGAGTGATATTTGGAAACTTGACTTCGTAAAGTGTCATTTAGCAAACAAATCACATGTGGACAGTGTGCAAAAGCTCTGGTGAGAAAATCCTTCATTACCCACTACAGGCCTGCAGGCAGAGGGAACATTGATGACCAGATATTTTGAAATGTGATGTAAACTTGAAAATTGGTTTATTACTGTCACAAGTACCAAGGTACAGTGGAAAAAAACCTTTGATTTGTGCGCTATCTTGATAGCTCTTCCCATCACATTGATACATTGGGGTAGTAGAAGGGGAAACAATAACAGAATGCAGAATAAAAGTGTTACAGTTACAGGGAAAGTGCAATGCAGGCAGACAATAAGGTGCGAGGCCGTAACAAGGTACATTGTCAGGTCAGGAATTCATCTTTTTGTACTAGGGAACCATTCAAGAATCTTGTAATACCACAATAGAAGCTGTTCTTGAACGTGGTTGTGTGTGCTTTCAGGCTTTTCATTCAGCCATACAAGAATATAGTTAAATGAAACAGCATCTTCTGGGGCCAAGGTGAAGAGCACATTACCAACAGCACACAACAAATAGCGCATAGCACAAATCGTACATATGACTGCAATTTCAGTAAAACATACAGTTACAAAGAAAAGTAATAATATATCCAAGTCCCTGAGTAGCATGACTGTAGATTGTCCTAGTCCAACTTGTTCTTGCACTTAGCAAACATTGGAGAGCAGAACCAAATGAACACCAGAGGACAGCACCGACAAGAGGGGCCATCTCCCAACCCAGAACAATTCCAGCACACCCAGTAGAGCCCCCTGCTTTTATATCTACTGCCCCATGGAATGGGGAGGAAGAGAGAAAATAGGTTACCTGACCCTGGCACTTTCTGTTGTAAGCGTATGAGAAGCCACACTTGCTTTTACACCTTCTCCCTCATTTCTATCCAGGGATCTAAACAGCCTATCCACATGAGGAAAAGTTTCACATGCACCCTCTCCAATTTGGTGTTCCTGAAGTGACTTCCTCTACTTCGGCAAGGCCAAGCTATATCATTCTCCTGTTTTGTCTCCCAAATACCCCAGTCCCGAAACTAGCTCAACCTACCCATCATCCTTTACATACAATGAAATGTATCATTTGTATTAATAACCAACATACCTAGGGGATGTGCTGGGGAGCAGCCTGCAAATGTCACCACACATTTTGGTGCCAACATGGCACACCTACAATGCTCAGCAGAATCACACAGAACACAAGCAACAACAGCAGCTGGTGGGTAAACTGTCCTTGTTGGGTCTCAACATAGCTCACTGTGACTGGATCCTAGACTTCTTGACAGAAAGGCCACAGTCAGTCCGAGTTGGCAGAGATATCTGTAGTGCCATCACACTGAGCACTGGCACACCCCAAGGCTACATGCTCAGCCCGCTGTTGTTCACACTACTGACGCATGACTACACTGCTAGATCCAGTTCAAACCAACTCATCAAGTTCTCTGATGACACAACAGTGGCTGGCCTCATCAACAATGATGACAAGATGGCGTACAGAGAGGAGATAGAGCCATGCGAGCACAACAACTTGAGTCTCAACATGGACAAGACCAAAGGGATGGTGTGGAATTTAGGAAGGTGCAGACTGACCGCTGCTCACTGCACATACATAAGACCATAAGATATAGGAGCAGAAGTAGGCCATTCAGCCCATCGAGTCTGCTCCGCCATTCAATTCTTCCAGTCATCCCCACTCCCCTACCTTCACCCCATACCCTTTGATGCCCTGGCTAATCAAGAACCTATCTATTTCTGCCTTAAATGCACCCAATAACTTGGCCTCCACAGCCACTCGTGGCAACAAATTCCACAGATTTCCAACCTCTGACTAAAGTAATTTCTCCACTTCTCTGTCGTAGATGGACATCCTTCAATCCTGAAGTCATGCCCTCTTGTCCTAGAATCCCCTACCATGGGAAATGACTTTGCCATATCTAATCTGTGCAGGCCACTTAACATTCAGAATGGTTCTATGAGATCCCCCCTCATTCTCCTGAACTCCAGGGAATACAGCCCAAGAGCTGCCAGACGTTCCTCATATGGTAACCCTTTCATTCCTGGAATCATTCTTCTGAATCTTCTCGGAACCCTCTCCAATGTCAGTATATCCTTCCTAAAATAAGGAGCCCAAAACTGCACACAATACTCCAAGTGTGGTCTCACAAGCGTCTCATAGAGCCTCAACATTACATCCCTGCTCTTATATTCTATACCTCTAGAAATGAATGCCAACATTGCATTCACCTTCTTCTCAACCTGGAGGTTACCCTTTAGGATATCTTGCACAAGGACTCCCAAGTCCCTTTGCATCTCTGCATTTTGAATTCTCTAAATAATAGTCTGCCAGTTCAGGTTCAGGTGTAACCCATCCTTTTTGTACAGGTCGTACCTCCCCCAGAAGAGGCCCCAATGATCCAGGAATCTGGAGCCCTGCCCCCTACACCAGTCTCTCAGCCATGCATTAATACACCTGATCATGCTACATGGCTCCTCTCTGGTGAGAATTAGCAGCACCAAATTTCTGGGAGTGCACCAAATGGATGATCTCACCTGGTTCCTTAAAACCACCTCTTTGGTCAAGAAACCCAAGCAGCATCGCCACTTCCTGAGACTGAGGTGAGTGAAGCTCCTCCAACCGCACTCCCCCCTTCTCCCCCGCCCCCCCCAGCTGACCTTTTTAACTAATTTCCCCTTCAGAGATATTTATTAGGAGCACTATGTATGCAGGGCCCTTAGCGATGTCAATGATCCCTCCCATCCATCCAACAATCTCTTTGACCCTACCATCAGGGAGGAGGTACCGTAGCCTTAGGACAAGGACCGTTAGGATGGGAAACAGCTTCTTCCCCCAGGCCGTAAGACTACTGAACTCCCTGTCACCACCCAGGTCTCATCACACATGAAGCACCAGTAGAGTTATACTTTTCACTTTTTAACTTGTGTTGTAAATGCACCTTATTATTTGTTAATTTATTTGTGGTAATATATGTTTTGTGTGTGCCAGTTACATGTACTGTGTTGTGCATCTTGGTCCAGAGGAACGTTGCCTTGTTTGACAATATACATGTCTACGGTTGAATAACAATAAACTGAACTTGAGTTTGAACAATCATCATGATCTTGCCTTTTATCATTCACTTGCATTGTACTTTTCAGTAGCATTCACACTTTACTCTGCATTGTTATTGTTTTACCTTGCTTTAGCTCAATGCACTGTGTAATGATCTGATCTCCATGAACAGTATGCAAGACAAGCTTTTCACTGACTCTCAGTACATGTCACAATAATAAACCAATTCCAATAACACAGAACGTAAAGAACTGGACCCAGATGGACTTCTCAAAGATGTAGTCATCAGGGATACTGGAGACCTGCCAGAATTCCCATATCATACAAGAGGAGCATACCGCAGCTCTGGAATCCTTTCTTGCTGCTCATCTATGCAGTGATAATGAAAGAAAGAGAAACTTGACAGAAACTTCAACCCAGCATCCACCTCTTCAAGCCAAATGTCAGTTTCCCACTCCAACTCTGACCCACTCCCACAATTCATATTATCAAAGTACGTATATGTCACCATATACAACCCAGAGATTTGTTTTCTTGTGGGCATTCACAGAACAAAGAAACATAGAATCAATAAAAAACTGCACACAAAGATGGACAAATAACTAATGTGCAAAAGAAGTCAAAGTGTGCAAATATAAAGTAAATGAACAAATAAATAAAAAAAAGTACTGAGAACGAGTTGTAGAGTCCTTGAAAGTGAGTCCTGAGTGAAGGTCCTCTGTTGGTCAGGGTCGACCATGGATATTACATCCCAGCTGTCTGTGTGATACGCAAGCCAGGGCAGTACCATGTGGAGAGCAAGCTGTTGCCCACACAGCAGGCTCCCCTTTCCATGCAGATGATGAATCCAAAGGAATGGCAGAGACTGACACAGTTTGGCACCAGCAGCTTTGCAGGAGTTGTCAGTCAGCGTTGAACTCAATGATTTGGACTATGGGATTGACGGATTTGTGGCTAAATTTGCTGATGATACAAAAATAGGTGGAGGAGCAGGAAACAGAGAGCCTGCAGAGAGACTTAGATAGTTTAGGGAATGGGCAAAGAAGTGGCAAATGAAATATAATGTTGGAAAGTGTCTGGTCGTGCACTTTGGTGGAAGAAGTAAATGGGCAGATTAATATTTAGATAGGAAGAGAATTCAAAATGCAGAGGGACTTGGGAGTCTTTGTGCAGGATACTCTAAAGGTTAATCTCCAGGCTGAGTCAGTGGTGAAAAAGGCAAATGCAATGTTGGCATTCATTTCTTGAGGTATAGAATAAAAGAGCAGGGATGTGATTTTGAGGCTCTATAGGCACTCGTGAGACCACACTTAGAGTATTGTGTGCAATTTTGGGCTCCTTATTTTAGAAAGGATATACTGACATTGGAGAGGGTTCCGAGAAGATTCATAACAATGATTCCAGGAATGAAGAGGTTACCGTATGAGGAACATCTGGCAGCTCTTGGGCTGTATTCCCTAGAGTTCAGGAGAATGAGGGGGGATCTCATAGAAGCACTGTAAATGTTAAAAGGCCTGAACAGATTAGATATGGTAAAGTTATTTCCCATGGTAGGGGAGTCTAGGACAAGAGGGCATGACTTCAGGATTGAAGGACATCCACTTAGAACAGAGATGTGGAGAAATTACTTTAGTCAAAGGGTGGTAAATCTGTGGAATTTGTTGCCACGAGCGGCCGTGGAGGCCAAGTTATTGAGTGCATTTAAGGCAGAGATAGATAGGTTCTTGATTTGCCAGGGCGTCAAAGGGTATGGGGAGAAGGCAGGGGTGTGGGAATGAATGGAAGAATTGGATCAGCCTAATATTGAATGGCAGAGCAGACTCAATTGGCTGAATAGCCTACTGCTCCTATATCTTATGGTCTTATAGGACTGCCTTAGGAACAGAGGTGATGGAATCATTTCAGGTTGAGGTGAGTGACAATATCTATGCAATGGCCACTTCACTTAAACCAAACTTATTTTTATTGGCTCTTGCAAATTGCATAATTACATGATCAACTTAGCCGAATATAACTCCCGACAGGGTCCACTTTTTAAATCTCCTATTTCTCAAGATCCGTGCTTCTCACGATACATGCATCAAGAGTACACTTGTCCTTTATGGATAGCTAGCTCCCCATTTGGCCCCTTTTGTATCATTTTCTGTCCCTGGTATTTTTAATAATCTCCATCCTAGAATCCTGGCCCTGTTTGCTTCACACCTTTTCGCCATTTACTGCTGATTTTCCAGTTCAGTCTGAGTGACCTTACTTTTGCTTGGGCTTAAATCTATTTGCCACAATTTTGTTAATTTACCCAACAGATCGATATATCTTTGTAATTTAATGTCTGTAATTGTTGATCGGGATTCGATTCCCATCGCTGTCAGTAAGGAGATTATACATTCTCCCCGTGACCAAGTGGGTTTCCTCCAGGTGCTCCAGTTTCCACTCATAATCCAAAAACATACTGGTTAGCGTTAGTGCGTTATGGGCATGCTATGTTGGCACTGGAAACATCCTTCAAGTATCTGATTGGCCAGGACCAAGCAAAGACTAGCGGCCAGCACGACAGCCAACCAATCAGAACAATGAGTCAGACCAATATAAACGTAAGCACTCCGCAGAAACAACACTCAATTGCACACTGATGATGTCACCATGACTGGTGACAAAATATTTGCGATCTAAACTCCAGGCTCTGCATTCAAAGTAAATTTTATTATGAGAGTACAGATATGTCACCACATACAACCCGCAGATTCATTTTCCTGTGGGCATACTCAGCAAAGCTATAGAATAGAAACTATACCAGGATCAATGAAAGATCAACCAGAGTTCAGAAGGTGACAAACTGTGCAAATGCAAATATAAATGAATAGCAATAAATGATGAGAACATGAAATAACAAGATAAAGAATCAGTAAGGTGAGATCATTGGTAGTGGGAACATCTCAATTGAATGGCAAGTGAGTGTAGTTCTTCCCCTTTTGTTCAAGAGCCTGATGGTTGAGGGGCAGTAACTTCTTGAACCTGGTGGTTGAAGTCCTGAGGCTCTTCCACCTTCTACCCAAACAACCCTACAACTAAGCAGCCAACCCAAGCCACCGATCCTTGTACTGTGTTAGTCACTGAGGCAAACAGTGTGCTTCACTGTATGCTTCAATCTACATGTAACAAATAAAGCTAATCCTTTAAAAAAAATCTTTGCACTGTTGACAAGAACTGCCCCACTTTCTCTCAATCTCTTATCGATAAAATTGGTAACATCATCTCAGTCTTTTATAAGTCGGGTGAAATCTGGTCAGCAATTCCAGCTGAGATCCTTGTGGATCATCATTCGTCACATCCTACGAGAGTACCTGCCCATTATCCATAAACCTTGTCTCCTGGCACTTGTTGGAACTCTGTCAGAATTAGGAAACAGATAAGTAACTTCATCTGTAGTAATAGAAAAGAGTGAGAGGTATTACACAAGCACACGAGACTCTGCAGATGCTGGAAATCTTGAGCAACACACACAAAGTGCTGGGGAAACTCGGCAGGTCAGGCAACACCTTTGGAGGGGAATGAACAGTTGACATTTCAGGCCAAAACCTTTCAGCAGACTGGAAAAGAATGGGGAAGAAGACAGAATGAATACTCTGTTTAACCTAACAATTCCTCCCCACCTTCTGCTACTGAAATTTGATTTTTCTCTCTTTCCCAGTTCTGACAAAGGTTTCTGGACCAGAAATGTTTTCTCTCCCTCTCCCTCCCCCTCTTTACCCTTCCCTCCTCCCCCTCCCCTTCTCTTCCTCCCTCACTCACTCCTCCACCCTCACCACTCCTCCACCCTCACCCACTCCTCCACTCTCACCACTCCTCCACCCTTTTCCTTCCCTCCTTCTCCGTTACCTCTCCCCTCCCTCTCCCACTTCCTCTCTCCCTGACCTGCTAGGTACTTCTACCACTTCCTTCTCAATTTCAGATATCCAGCATCTGCAGATTTTTAAAAAAAATTTGACCACATTTTGTTTTTGAGTTGTGGAATTCAGTGTGAAAGGAAAGTGTGCAACTTGCATCAGGTCTACGACTTCCCTTCTGGTTCACACAGACAGCCCAGATCTGTGCACTTCTGCCCAGTAATGTAGATCACGCATGACTGTTATGTTTTGTAACTCAAAATCATAAAACTATTGGATGAAAAACAAGGAGGCGGGGATAACTTGTGTAGGTTTTGTTAATTTTACTTTAGTGAGGCACGCACCTATGGTGTGGTGACAGAATGATGTATGCCATTCACATACTTTTACATATAACCCGTAATGAACTATTTAAACAGAGAAGGCTTAATCAAATAATATATTTACAATATTAGTCAAAGTACTGAAATATTAAATACATTCCTCCCTGCCGAGCTATGAACACCGACTCAATATAAAAAGCATCTCAACTTGAATATGTAACATATTGCTCTCTCGTGTGGATGTCTATATAGTAGTCATATTTATATAGTATACTGTGTGTATGAAACAATCTCAGGTTCTGGGGCCTCTTCCGCGGTGCTTGTAGGAGTTGATTCTGGGACCACAGGAAGTGGTTCTGACGGCTCTAGAGACTTTTGTCTCTAACAATTGACTCTGCCCTCCTCAACTGATCAATGTGTCATCTCCAGGTGAAATCACACGCAATCTCCACTGTGTAGGAGAGTGGTCCTGTTCTGTCCTTAATCTTTCCAAATACCCATTTTTGATCACCTCTGTAGTCCCTCACCAGAACTGCTTGTCCAGGAGTGAAACATTGAACATCCTTGTTTGAGGAGCCATCAGTTTTTCTCAGCTGTTTGTCCTACATACTTCTTCTGAGGTTGGGTTTGAGGAGATCCAAGTGTGAATGCAAGTGATGACACAGGAACAGTATAGCTGGTGAGTTATTGGTTCAAAGTTCAAAGTAGATTTATTACTCACCTTACACTTAAAACTGTGTGGCTAGGCACTGCTCCAATGCCATATTCAGGTTTGCTGACAACACCACTGTCGTAGGCCAAATCAAAGGTGATGGATCAGCATAAAGGAGGGAGATTGAAAATCTGGCTGAGTGGTGCCACAACAACAACCTCTTACTCAGTGTCAGCAAGACCAAGGAGTTGATTATTGCTCTCAGGACGAGGAAACCAGAGGTCCATGAACCAGTCTTCCTTGGAGGATCAGAGGTGGAGAGAGTCAGAAAATTTAAATTCCTTGGTGTTATCATTTCAGAGGATCTGTCCTGGGTCCAGCATGCAAGTGCAATTATGAAGAAAGCACGGGAGGACCTCTACTTCCTTCAGATTTTGCAAAGATTCAGCATGACAGCTAAAACTTTGACAAACTTCTATAGGTGTGTGTTGGAGAATATATTGACTGGCTGCATCATGGCCTGGTATGGAAACACCAATGTCTTTGGATGGAAAATAAATAAAAAAGCAATAAATATCGAGAACATGAGATGAAGAGTCCTTGAAAGTGAGGCCATAGGTTATGGGAACAATCCAATGATGGGACAAGTGAAGTTGAGCAGGGTGGAGTTATCCCCTCTGGTATGTGCTTAGCCACACAGTCATAAGTGTAAAGCAAGTAGAGCTGGGGGCTTGTGATGCACCTGCACTATTGGACATGTTGTTGTCACTTCAACTTGACTGGGGTCTGCAAGTGAGGAGATCAAGGATCCAATTGCACAGGAGGTATTGAGGCAAAAGTCATGAAGCTTATTGATTATTTTTAAGGGATGACGGTATTGAATGCAAAGCTGTAGTTGATAAGGAACATCCTGATGTATGCATCTTTGCTGTCCAGCTTTCCAGGGTTGAGTGTAGAGCCTATGAGATGGCATCCTGTTGGACCTGTTGCGCAGGTAGGCAAATTAAGCAGATCCAAGCCTCTTGTCAGGCAGGTTACGTCACCAACCTCTCAAAACACTTCATCCTACTGGACGATAACATTGAGGCAGGTTACCACGTTCTTCTTAGGCACCAGTAAAAGTGAAGTCTTCTAGAAGCAGGTGGGTACATCGGTCACTTGAAGCAAGAGATTAAAGATCTCAGTGAACACTTCAGCCAGTTGATCAGAACAGGCCTTTAGTACTTGGCTAGGTACCCCATCTGGGCCGGATGCTTTTCGTGAGTTCACCCTCCTGAAGGCTGCTCACACGTCGGCCTCAGAGTCTGAAAGCACAGGATCATCGAGGGGCTGTGGGAGTTTGTGATGGTTCCTCCATGTTTTGAAGGTCGATATGAACATAGAAGGCATTGAGCTCACCTGGAAATGAAGCCCTGTTGTTGCCTATCCAACTTGATTTTATTTTATAAGTAAGTGGAATGTGCTGCATTGCGATATGCAAGGAGAGAAATGGTGAGCTTCGGATTCAGTGTCAGTGTAGTGAGTTCTGCTGACACTGTTCGCAGTGTGCTCTTTAGATTCTGGACAAACATTTCTGCCAAGCCATTTGTAGCTGAGTGGTACGGTGCAGATATAATATATCTTATTCCATTCATTTTCAGGAATGACTGAAACTGTTCTGCAACACATTGTGGTCCACTTTCACTGACAAAGTGTTCTGGAATGCCAGTGCATAGGAGGAACCTTCTCAACAGTGTGCGAGGCTGTAGTGGAGGCTATCAGGAACATTTCAGGCAACTTTGTAGCTGTGTCCACAATTACCAAGAAATTGGTGCCCATGAATGGCCCAGCAAAATCCATATGTATTCTCTGCCAGGACAACGCAGGCCATTCCCAAGGATGAACAGGCACTGTTCTTGGAATATTCTGGACGTGTTAGCATCCAGAACAGTGCATGCGTATTGCCTACTGTTCAATCTGCTGATATATTCCAGGCCACCAGACAAAGCTTTGAGCCAATGCTTTCATTTTGACCATGCCTAGATGACCAGCCTGTAACTCATCCACACTTTAGTTCTCAGCTTGATGGTACAACAACTCTCAATCTCTACATAAGGCATCCTCTGTCAAGGGCAAATTCACCCCAGTGTTGATAAAAATGGGGGAACTGGAATTTCTGCTGCACATTCCAGCCATTTTGTGTGGCCTTATAGACCTAAGACAGTGAGGGGTTTCTTCTGGTTTCCCTTTGGATCATCTCTGCTGGAACAGGGAGACTTCCAATTTGCATTAATTAGGGAGAATATGTCCAGAGGAGTGTCCTCTTTTGTACAGATTTCAGGTATTTCCTTTTCCAAGGGTAACCAGGACAATCCATCAGCATTTCCATGATTAGTTGTCCTCTTGAATTGTATCTTGTAATTGTGTCCTCCAAGAAACAGAGCCCATCTTTGTATTTGAGCTCAAGCACGAGGAAATCTGCAGATGCTGGAAATTCAAGCAACACTCACAAAATGCTGGTGGAACGCAGCAGGCCAGGCAGCACCTATAGGAAGAAGTACAGTCGACGTTTCGGGTCGAGACCCTTCGTTAGTCCTGATGAAGGGTCTCGGCCCAAAACGTCAGCTGTACTTCTTGCTATAGATGCTGCCTTGCCTGCTGCATTCCACCAGCATTTTGTTTGTATTTGAGCTGTTGCTGCTAGTGGATCATCCTTCTGTGGGTTGAAAATGGACACTAGTGATTGATTATCAGTAACAAGGGTGAACCCCTTCCCATACAAGTACAATCAACAATTAACTTACTAACCGGTTCGTCTTTGACTTGTGAGAGGAAACTGGAGCAACTGGAGGAAACCCACATGCTCACAGGAAGAATGTACAAACTTGCTTTCAGAGGACACCTGAACTGAACTTTAAGCTCTAAGGTCCCAAGCTGTAATAGCGTCGTGCTAACCACTACCCTACTGTGGCACCCCAAATACCTGCCAAGGACCTTTAGATCTTCAGTCTAATATTCTCCCAAATGAGCCATTTTGACGCCCCATCTGGTAAAAGTGAGAGCCTTTTATGCTCACTTTGACCGACAGAACAAGGAGGCACCTTAATGAACCCCCAGAGCCCCCAATAGCTCTGTTATTTCAGTCTCTCTCAGACCAACTTGAGAGCATCCTTCAGGTAGTGTACCTGCTAACATCGTGCTGCTTCAAGAAAGCAGCCACCATCGAGGCCATGCTCTCTTCCTGCTTCCACCATTGGGAACAGGACCCCTAATTCCCACACCACCAGGTTCAGGAACAGTTATTACTTCTCAACCATCAGGCTCCTGAACCAGCATGGGTAACTACACTCACCTCAACTCAAAACTGATTCCACAACTTATGGACTCACTTTCAAGGATTATATAACTTATGTTTGTTATCTGTACTATTTATTTTGCACATGGGTTGTTAGTCAGTCTTCTGGATAGTTTTTCATAAATTCTATTGTATTTCCTTATTTTGTAAATGCCTGCAAGAAAATCAATCTCAAAGTAGTATGTGGTGACATATAGAGTATGTACTTCAATAATAAACTTAACTTTGACTTTGAGTTTAAGGTGCTGAGCAAAGGAAAGTAGAACATAGAACATTACAGTACGGTACAGGTTCTTCAGCCCACAATATTCTGCTGACGTTTTCCTCCAATCCCAAAATCAATCTTACCCTTCTCTCCCACATTTTTTTTCAGGTGCCTGCCATCTTGGTCAATGTCTCCCATCCACTACATAATGTACTGGTTGTGCACAGGAGTACATTCAGCCAGAGACTCATTCCACCGAGATGCAACACAGAGCATCATAGGAAGTCATTCCTGCCTGTGGCCATCAAACTTTACAACTCCTCTCTTGGAGGGTCAGACACCCTGAACCAATAGGCTGGTCCTGGACTTATTTCCTGGCATAATTTACATATTACTATTTAATTATTTATGGTTTTATTACTATTAATTATTCATAGTGCAACTGTAACGAAAACCAATTTCCCCCGGGATCAATAAAGTATGACTATGACTATGACTATGATACCCAGGCCTGGCAATCCGGCGTTTGAGAAGGGAGTGGCTGAGTTGGCTCGACTGGAAGCTGGATATGTTTTGCTTGATGCGTGAATGTGGTTTGGAACCTGTTGAGGGAAAGACAGTGGGGAAGGAACAGAAATTGCTGGGAGGGGGTCGTGTGGGTCCGGTAATGGCGGACAAGATAAGAGGCGGGGTTGAGGGAAAGAAAGTGGAGAAGGAGAGGGATAGAGACTTGGGACCAGAGGTAGGCAGCTGGGGAGAGGTGGATTATTGTGAAGGGAGAAATAAAGGGAATGAGGAGATAGTGAGGGGTCGGATGAATAAAAACCAAGACAAAGGGAATAAAAGAATAAGAAATGATAGTGGAGAAAGCTCTGAAAGTGAGGAAGATGAACAAGCTCAGAGAGGAGGTGTTGTCATAATTAGGTTTAATGAGAAGGCTCAGGGACATATGAAGAAAATTAACCCGTTTGTGCTAACAACAACTCTGACAAATAAGATAGGGAAAATAGTATTTGCAAAAGTCCTTAATGATGGCAACTTATTGGTAAGATGTGCGAATGAGGAACAACTTAAGAAAGCACTCAAGCTAAAAGAGATAGGAAAATGCAAGGTGGAATACACTGGGAGGGTGGGAGCACAAAACAGTGGTTGTAAAGGAGTGATCACAGGGGTACCAATGAGTATAAATATGGAGGAGATAAAGAGGAATATCAAAGGAGGGAAAGTAATGAATGTTCAAAGACTGAAAACAACAAAGGAGGGAGTGAAAAAGGAAAGTGAATCAGTATTGATTGAATTTGAAGAAGAAAGAGTGCCAAGGAAGGTGGTCCTGGGTTTCATGAGTTACCCAGTAAGGGGTGTATGTGCCAAAGCCATTGAGGTGCTATAATTGTCAAAGGTTTGGACACGTGGCTAAAAACTGTAAAAGGCAGAGGAGATGTGCTAGATGTGGGGGTGATCATGAATATGCAAAGTGCGGAACAGGAGTTCAACCAAAATGCTGCAATTGAGGAGGAGCTCATAATGTTGCATATAGTGGGTGTGAGGTTGTGAGACGGGAGACTAAAATTCAAGAAATAAGAGTGAAAAGAAAGATCACTTATGCAGAAGCTGTAAGAATGTCAGGAGAACAGAATAATGCTCCTAATGAACAGGGAGCAATAGGGATACGAGAGATGCAACAAAGAACAAATGACAGGATTTATGTAGACAAAAAGGCTCTAGTAACATTCATTGCAGGAGTGATTAATAGTACGGCTGAGGTAAAGTCAAAAAGTGACAAAATTCAGCTGGTGGTAAAAGCAGCAGTAAATCATTTAGGGTTAGTAGGACTGAGATGGGAGGAAGTGAGGGAGAACCTCAGTAATCAGTCAAGCCAGGAAGTGTCATGTGTTGGTTAATACTAATTATGGTGATTCTTTTACAATGGAATGCAAGGAGCTTACTGGCCAATAGCCAGGAATTCAAGCACTTTATCAAAGAAATGGTTGTAATACCGGATGTAGTGTGTATTCAGGAAACTTGGTTGAAACCAACTTTAGACTTTGTGGTATATGGGTATACAATGATAAGGAAAGATAGAAATCTAGGGGGAGGAGGGGGTTGTGCTATGTTAATCAAGCAAGGTATACCATATGGAGTACTGGAAAAAGGAGATGATCAGGAATACATAGTGGTGGAAGTGTGGGAGAGAGGGGAGGGAGTGGTTATAATTAACTACTACAATCCATGTAAAAGGTTGGATTTGGACAGCCTATTAAAGATACAAGGACAAAACAGACATAAAGTAGTGTGGTGTGCAGATTTCAATACTCATAGCACAATATGGGAGGATCAGATTACAGATCCAAATGGAAAGGTAATTGAAAATTTGATGGAAGAAAGGGATTTGGTGTGTATGAATGATGGTAGCGGCACAAGGATAGATATAACAACAGGAACTGAGTCAGTGTTAGATATTACGTTAGTGTCTAATACCTTGGCTGGCATTAGTAACTGGGGAGTTTGGACTGCTTCAAAAGTAGGCAGTGATCACTACCCAGTTTTGTGTTCAGTGGGTGAAAGAGTTGAAGTAAGACCAGGTGGCGGAGCCCCAAAGTGGGTGTTTGGAGCAAAAAGCTGATTGGGGTAAGTTCCAGAAGTTGAGTGAAGAAGGGTTGACAAAGATTGATATTTCTGGAAATGTAGAGGAATTAAACAGTCAGGTGACTTCAGCAATTATCATGGCAGCAGAAGGATCTATACCTAGGAGTAAAAATAGGATGAATAAAAAACTGGTACCATGGTGGACAGAGGAATGTTGTCAGACTGTAAAAAACAGAAATAGAGCATTCAGGCTAGTTAAAAGAACCCATAATATGCAGCATTTGGTTCAATATAAGAAAGCACAGGCAGTGGTAAGAAGAACTATACGTCAAGCTAAAAGGGCAAGTTGGAGGAGTTTTTGCGACAAGGTAGGAAGAACAACACCTGTGGGAGAGATATGGGCAATGATTAAGAGGATGGGAGGAGATAGAAGGGAATGGGAATATCCAGTAATGATATCTGAGGAGGAAACTGCAGTCTCCAGTAGGGATAAGGCTGAGGTCATGGCCAAGTCATTTGTACTGATACACAGTTCAGAAAATTTGTCTGAAGAAGGGAGAAGAAGAAGGGAAAGAATAATGAGCCAACACCCAGGTGTGTTAAGCAGGAGGGAAGGAACAGATGATATAATTGATGATCCATTTACATTAGCAGAAATGGTGAGAGCAATAAAGAGATCGAGACCAACCTCCCCAGGGAAAGATCTGATATGCTCTGTGATGCTAAAAAATCTAGGAGAAGGAGCGCTCTTGAAGTTACTGCATTTTTATAACAGAGCGTGGGAGGAGGGAAGATTACCAAGTGCATGGAAAGAAGCAGTAGTAATTCCAATAAGGAAGCCTGGCAAGGATCTGTCAAAACCCACTAGCTACAGACCAATTGCATTAACATCAAGTATATGTAAGATAATGGAAAGGATGATAACAGAAAGGTTATCATATGAGCTTGAGAAAAGGGGAATGCTGGCAAGTTATCAGAGTGGTTTTAGAAAGGGAAGGAATTCCTTGGACTCAGTGATTATGTTAGAGACTGAAATAAGGAAGACCCAGGCAAATAGAGAGTCAGTAGTGGCAGTGTTCTTTGACATTGAAAAAGCCTATGATATGATGTGGAAGGAAGGATTATTAATTAAACTGCACAAGATGGGGGTTGGTGGGAGAGTTTTTAATTGGATTAAAGATTTTTTGTTTGGTAGAAAAATTCAAGTTCGGATTGGATCAGAATTATCAAAACAGTACATAGTGGAAAATGGCACACCTCAAGGTAGTGTGATTAGCCCGTTACTTTTCATCATTATGATCAATGATGTCTTCACAAAGGTACCAGTGGATATAGGTAGGTCACTGTTTGCGGATGATGGGACCTTGTGGAAAAGAGGCAGGAACATGGACCATATAATCAGGAAACTACAAGAAGCAATTGATGAAGTGGTGGAGTGGGGTTATGATTGGGGATGTAGATTTTCAGTAGATAAAACTCAAACTGTATTTTTTTTTACCAGGAAAAGGGTTGAGGTAGGGAAGAAGTTAAGAATGTATGGGGTTGAATAAGAAAGGGTTGCATCATTTAAATTTCTGGGAGTTATATTTGATTCACAATTAACATGGGCAGACCATGTCAGGAAAGTTGAGGAGAAATGTAAAAAAGTAATAAATGTGATGAGTACCAGTCCTTATATACTTCCATCCCCCATCAGGAAGGTCTTAAAGCTCTACACTTCCTTTTGGATTCCAGACCTAATCAGTTCCCCTCTACCACCGCTCTGCTCCATCTAGCGGAATTAGTCCTTACTCTTAATAATTTCTCCTTTGGCTCCTCCCACTTCCTCCAAACTAAAGGTGTAGCTATGGGCACCTGTATGGGTCCGAGCTGTGCCTGCCTTTTTGTTGGGTTTGTGGAACAATCTATGTTCCGTGCCTATTCTGGTATCTGTCCCCCACTTTTCCTTCGCTACATCGATGACTGCATTGGCGCTGCTTCCTGCACGCATGCAGAACTCGTTGACTTTATTAACTTTGCCTCCAACTTTCACCCTGCCCTCAAGTTTACCTGGTCCATTTCCGACACCTCCCTCCCCTTTCTAGATCTTTCTGTCTCTGTCTCTGGAGACAGCTTATCCACTGATGTCTACTATAAGCCTACTGACTCTCACAGCTATCTGGACTATTCCTCTTCTCACCCTGTCTCTTGCAAAAACGCCATCCCCTTCTCGCAATTCCTCCGTCTCCGCCGCATCTACTCTCAGGATGAGGCTTTTCATTCTAGGACGAGGGAGATGTCTTCCTTTTTTAAAGAAAGGGGCTTTCCTTCCTCCACTATCAACTCTGCTCTTAAACGCATCTCCCCCATTTCACGTACATCTGCTCTCACTCCATCCTCTTGCCACCCCACTAGGAATAGGGTTCCCCTGGTCCTCACTTACCACCCCACCAGCCTCCGGGTCCAACGGGTCCAACATATTATTCTCCATAACTTCCGCTACCTCCAACGGGATCCCATCATTAAGCACATCTTTTCCTCCCCCCCTTCTCTCTGCATTCCGCAGGGATCGCTCCCTACACAACTCCCTTGTCCATTCGTCCCCCCCCATCCCTCCCCACTGATCTCCCTCCTGGCACTTATCCATGTAAGCGGAACAAGTGCTACACATGCCCTTACACTTCCTCCCTTACCACCATTCAGGGCCCCAAACAGTCCTTCCAGGTGAGGCAACACTTCACCTGTGAGTCGACTGGGGTGATATACTGCATCCGGTGCTCCTGATGTAGCCTTTTATATATTGGCGAGACCCAACGCAGACTGGGAGACCGCTTTGCTGAACATCTACGCTCTGTCCGCCAGAGAAAGCAGGATCTCCCAGCGGCCACACATTTTAATTCCACATCCCATTCCCATTCTGACATGTCCATCCACAGCCTCCTCTACTGTAAAGATGAAGCCACACTCAGGTTGGAGGAACAACACCTTATATTCCGTCTGGGTAGCCTCCAACCTGATGGCATGAACATCGACTTCTCTAACTTCCGCTAAGGCCCCACCTCCCCCTCGTATCCCATCTGTTACTCATTTTTATGCACACATTCTTTCTCTCACTCTCCTTTTTCTCCCTCTGTCCCTCTGAATATACCTCTTGCCCATCCTCTGGGTCCCCCCCCCTTGTCTTTCTTCCCGGACCTCCTGTCCCATGATCCTCTCGTATCCCCTTTTGCCTATCACCTGTCCAGCTCTTGGCTCTATCCCTCCCCCTCCTGTCTTCTCCTATCATTTTGGATCTCCCCCTCCCCCTCCAACTTTCAAATCCCTTACTCACTCTTCCTTCAGTTAGTCCTGACGAAGGGTCTCGGCCTGAAACGTCGACTGCACCTCTTCCTACAGATGCTGCCTGGCCTGCTGCGTTCACCAGCAACTTTGATGTGTGTTGCATAAATGTGATGAGATGTTTGACTGGTAGGGAATGGGGAGCAAGTTGTTCAGCTTTGAGGAGAATGTATGTGGCTTTAGTGAGATCTGTATTGGATTATGGAAATATAGTATATGGATCAGCAGCTAGGTCTCTTATAAGGAAACTGGATGTGATTCAGGCTCAGGCCTTGAGAGTGTTCAGTGGGGCTTTTAAAACGTCACCAGTGTCAGCACTACAGGTAGAAATGGGAATAATGCCTTTGGAACTAATAAGGATGCAACTGATGGCAAACTACTGGGCTAACTTGCAGGGGCACAATGATTCTCACCCTACTAGAGGAGTGTTGCAGGAGTGCTGGGAAAATGGGAGGTTTCAGGGGGATACCTTTAGTCGGGTAGGGAATGATATTGCGAAAGAATGTGGAGTATTTGATCTGAGGATAAGTCCTTCAGTAGTTTATCCGGTTGTAGCTCCATGGAAGCTTGTATGGCCTGACATAGACTGGCATTTGATAGAGGTAAAAAGGAAAGAAAATATAAAACAGATTTGTAAATGCATTTAACTGTCATGTGATGGAAAAGTATAGTGATTATACTCACATTTATACGGATGGTGCCAAGGAACCTGAAACAGGAGTGACAGGGTTTGGGATGGTAATACCAGCAAAAGAAATTGGAATCAGCAGAAGAACATCTAATAAGTTAGGGGTGTTTACAGTGGAGATGCTGGCAGTGTTGGTTGTGTTGCAATGGGTGCAGAAAGCCAGACAAGCCAAAGCATTGATATGTTCAGATTCATCCTCAGTTCTAGCAAGTTTAAGGTCTTTTCACACAAACAGTCGGCAAGATGTACTTTATGAAGTCCTTCAGTTAGTTACAAGAATTGCAAATCAGGAAGGTCAGGTAAATTTTCTATGGATTCCAGCACATGTAGGGGTGAAGGGGAATGAGAGGGTGGATGAGTTGGCAAAGAGGGCGTTAAAGAAAGAAAATGTGGAAATGCACATTGGTATCAGTAAAGCAGAGGTTAAGTGTGTAATCCGGGAAAAAGTCAACTGAATGTGGCAAGAAAGATGGGACAGGGAGGAGAAAGGGAGGCATTTATATCAAATACAAAAGAGTGTTGCAGTTACTAGGGTAGGTAATGGAAACAGAAGAGAGGAAATTGTGTGGACTAGGTTAAGGCTGGGGCATTGTGCATTAAACAAAACATTGAAAATGATAGGGAAACACCAGACAGGATTGTGTGAGGAATGTCAGGAAGAGGAGTCAGTAGAACATGTAGTTTTGTGTTGCAGGAAGTATGAGATACAGAGAGAGATGATGAGAAATAAATTAAGGGAGTTGGGGATGCAGGAATTCACATTAAAAGGGTTGCTGGGCATGGGTGAGAGAGCACAAGTCCGGGTATTTTTAGCGTTTTTAAGGGGTACAGGGTTTTTTTTATAGAATATGACGAATAAACAGGAATAGGATACTAGGATGGTCAAAGATGGGAGGGTGAAGTGTAGGTTTGTGTGTGTGTGCGTGATTTGGTGAAGGGATTTAGAATGTATGTCTAATGCACATTCTGGAGCAGAGGGTGGCGGTAATGCTGGATGCCAACTGCCGTAAAACAAGATACAGACAGACTATGATACCCTAGAGTTGGAAGAATAGGAAGTTGAGAATGGATCTTCGAAGAATTTTAAAGGTTACTACGCAAGGAAACTCATTCCTTTACAATAAAATTCTTGATAAGAGTGGAAGGACAGCCATATATCTGAAGATTCAAGACTGTTTTACATCATTTCCAGTGCATGAGTGTAAAGGAGAACGAAGTAATTGCTACTCCGGATCCGACGTAGATAACTTGCTCTCCTCTGCGAGAGATACTCCTGAATATTTTCACTATTCTGTTCCTAATACAGCTGGAAGAACCACTCCAAAGGGTGGAAAGAAAAGACAATGTGGATTTAAATATTAATTTCTTCTTATCTCGAACCTATTCGCAATTTGGCGATGATCTCTTACCTGATTTTTAATTGACAAGAAAGATAGCAAATCAGATCATGAGGTAGTTTTAAATGACGCTCAACAACAGCCAATAGTTATACCTGAGGGATGGGACTAGAGTTTCTCGGTCTTATTCCCTCCTTTCATTGATATTTTGACTTATTGGATCTCAAGTTAATTTTACGCGGTTCCAGATATTTTCTAAAGCAGGATTTATCACCCACATAAGATTTCCTTGCCACGTGCCCTGTGTTCCTCCGTAACGCTTCGCGCTCGTGCAGATCGAAGAAATATTCAAATTTACACACATTTCTCCCCCCCCCATCCCCACCCCCCTCACCGCTATTATCAAGGCACGCCTAATTACTATCCAAAAGACGACATCACGCTAGATTAATATTCATGAAACGTGCCGACGCAAGGCACGTCGTGGGCCATTTGGCGCGAGATTTGGGTCAGGTGGGTGATTTGGCGCGAAAAGTTTTCATCCGCTGCTGGGAGAGGACGCGGAGGCATAATGGCGGTGAGTGAAGGGAAGGAAGGAGGGAGGTAGTTGCGGTGGGCATGGCTTCTTCATCGGCCTGGCAGACAAGGCCTGGCAGACAAGACCTGACAGGAAAGTGTTTCGTTCGCCAGTTTTGCGGCAGCTCTGGTTTAATTTTAACTGGGAAACGGAGAGAGCGGGGCTCGGCGGCCTATCAGCCCAAGGCTGGCCTGTCCATCTGTCAGATCGTCCCGCCGGTTAATGCAGGAGTAGTGCTCACTATTAACAGGATATATTTTTAAAAGCACATCAATAAAGTCCTTAATACGAGAGATGCTGGAAATCTAGAGAAATACACGCAGAACCACTGAAAGAACTTAGGGCAGGCACTATCTATAGAAATGAATAAACAGTCAACGTTCGGACTGAGATCCTTTAGTGGGATATCAATAAAGTTGTTACGCGTTTATTTCTGTATTTACTCACAATAAAGCCGTGATTCCTCTTTACAAGAGCACTTAAAATAAAGTTCAGGTAAATGAAATGTAAACCCTTCACCAACTCCGAGTTTGGAAGACTTCAAAACAAATTTATTGTTAAAGTACGTATATGCCACTTGAGATTCATTTCCTTGCGGGCACAGTAAAGACCACACGCAAGATGGACAAACAACCAATGTGCAAAAGACAACTAATTCTACTGATACAAAAGGGAAAAATGTATCTATGTGTGTATATTAGCGATAAATGTTGAAAATATGAAATGAAGAGTCCTTGAAAGTGAGTCCAAAGGTTGTGACAACAGTTTAGTGATGGGGCAAGTTAAGCTATCCCGTTGGTTTTAGAACCTGATGGTTGAGGGGTAATAGTCCCTGAAACTGGAGGTGTGGGTCCTGAGAGAGAAGATATTTGTAGGATTTACCTCAGTAAAGGGATTTGCAGGATATACTCCTCCCACTCCATGACCAACATATGAGTGCCATCACAAAGAATACACGACAGCACCTCTACTTCTTGGAAGTTTGCCTAGATTCGGAATATGATACAATTCAGATGCTCATTTTTTCACTGAACATTATTCTAAATGTTTTCTGATTGTGTTGTACCATCTGTCTAGCTGCGATATAATGAATATGTTTGTCATTTTGGTTGAGCCTCTAGATTTTTTTTACTGAATGTTATTCTAAAATGTTTTCTGATGACTATATTGTACTGAGATACAATGAACATGATGTGATTATTTCTGTTGCGACTCTGGATAGATAGAATCCATGGAGCAAATTAGAGAGCTCCACAGCCACTTGACAAATATAGGTGCAGGTTTAGGAACAATCACTTTTCCTTGGTTTCTGTATTAGCTGTCTAGGGGGTTGTTTGAACGATTTAGAGTAAAAAATGAGAAACCATTTCCAATGAGAGTTCAAATTTGTGTTATCAGCTCTGCGGAGATGACATGAGGGCAGGAGTGAGATAGATCAATGGTGTCGCAGCAACAACCTTGCACTCAATGTCAGTAAGACCAAAGAATTGATTGTAGACCTCAGAAAGGGTAAGATGAGTGAACACGTGCTCACAGTGGGGTTAGAAGTGGAAAGGGTGAGCATTTTGTAGTTCTTGAGTGTCAACATCTCTCAAGATCAATCCTGGACCCAACATGTCGATGCAGCTACAAAGGTACAACAGCAGCTATATTTCATTAGGAGTTTGAGGAAATTTGGTATGTCAAAGACACTCACAGATTTCTAGAGGTGTATAATGGAGAACATTCTGACTGGTTGCATCACAGTCTTGTATGGGGGGGGGGCTGGCACTGCACTTCATCAAAATAAGCTTCAGAAAGTTCTAAACTCAGCAACATCATGAACACTAGCCTCCCCAGCATCGAGGACATCTTCAAGGAGTGATGCTTCAAAGAGGTGGCCTCTTTCATTAAGGACCCCCATCACCCAGTACATGCCTTCTTCTCATTGTTACCATCAGGGAGGAGATGCATGTTGCCTGTTCTATCAGATCTGATGGAAGTGCATCAGTTAACATTTGGGGTGTGTTTATAGTAAGCTAAAAAGATTGTGGCAAGATGTAAATCCACTTGCGAATTACTAAAACTTTTAACAGTATATGGATAATCTTTATCTCCTTCAACATTTAGGAATACCAAGGCTTTGCCATTTTTGTACTGTAAACTAAGGTGTCTTATGCAAGTTAATGAATATGAGTTGAAACTTGAGAATCATAAAAATGTCTTATTATATATTCCTCTGTACTCCATCCCCATTTAGGATTCTTCTGAGTCATTCACCATGGCGACTAGCCCTAATCAAACTCCTCGGCGTGGAGATGCCTTGACTTCTAGTCCTGGAAGAGATTTACCACCATTTGAAGATGAATCAGAAGGTCTTTTAGGAACTGATGTGCTGCCAGAGGAGGAAGAGGATGGGGAGGACCTGATAGGAGATGACATGGAACGGTCAGTGATGATCAATTCTTGTTGATGTTTTCTAAATTTGTCTTTATCTGAAAGTTCAAAGCACATTAATTAGCAAAGTATGTATACTACATACAACCTTGAGATTCATCTCCTTATAGGCAGCCACTAAACAAAGAAACTATTAAAAAAAAGACTCTCAAACACCAATGTGGGAAAAAATAATGAATCGTACAAACAATAAACAAATGGCAAATAACACAGAAACATAGAAAGCCTACAGCATAATACAGGTACTTCGGCCCACAAAGCTGTGCCGAACATACCCTTACTTTAGAAATTACCTAGGGTTATCCATAGCCTTCTATTTTTCTAAACTCTAAGCATTCAGAGCTAAAGTTCACAGAAGTGAGTTCATAGCCACAAAGCCAGTCATCACTGCATGCAGTCCAGGAGCCCATTAAATGCATGCCACAGCCTCGGTTCAGCGCAGAGAAGAGTAAATCTCGCCGGGCAGTGAGCTAAACATAGGTCTGTCCCTCACCTCTGGTCTCATCCCCCTGACCTTTCGGATCTGACCTGGTGCTGTGCTTAAATCAGTCAAACGCCAGCTTGTTCCTTGCTCTTGGACCTAGGTCTTGCTGCCTCTATTTGACCCCTTACCCAATCTTTCCAAAGTGCTTAAATCAGCTTGATCCTCATTCACGGGCCCAGGCCCTGCTGCCATGCCTCAAATCTGCCGCATTGAACTGGCTCCAAGTCCGCTCCTGCATTGCAGAGATCGACCTCTTCCTCGCTTTCTGGCATGAGCCCTGCTATAGCCTCCATTCAGCCTATACATATCTTGCTGCAACTGTCCTGCACCTTTGAGACTTCAGTTCACACCACAAAAATGTCAGGTCGTACAGGCTCTCCAAAAGGGAAATTAGATTGCAGTGATCCTTTCCCAGAAAATGAGTGATTAATAAAGTAGATTTTTTTTTTGCTGCCAGGGAGGTAACAAGTACCATCTTTAGCCTTATTTGTCTGAATTTATTCTGTCAAGAACAATGGCAATTTTATTTGTTTCATTGAGTTCATATAATTACGGAAATTATCACTTGTCTTAGTGGATTTTTAGTAGTGATTAAAAGCTTCAGAAGTTAATGAGCGTTACGGAATTTTAAACTTAATTTTAAACTTAATTTTGCAGGACTGAGCATAATCTGATAATGGATAATTCTGAATTTATCAAGTTGAAACAGTATGATGCTTTACCTAAAATACAGTTAAAAAGACACTAGACAGCAAAACTAGGACGGCTATTAGAAAACCATTATGGAATTTTAAACTTCCCTCAACTCTCTTGTTCTGCCAGTCTTTAGCTAACAGACTAAAAGGTTGTATCTGAGCTTCCTGGCCAAATTTGAAACCCAGAATCCAGTGGTAAAAGGCTATTATCCACATTTTTAATATTAACCCTCCCTCCATGATCTTCATGAGGGATTTGCACAGTGTACCTCTCCAACTGTCTTTTAGAATTGTTTTTGCATTTCCTACTTGACATGCTGTGCGTAAAATGAATTCTTGAAACTGCCCATTTTTAGGGACTACCGTGTTATTCCGGAATTGGACGTCTATGAGCAGGAAGGTCTGGATGATGACGAAGACCTGGAGGAGTTGACTGCCAGCCAACGAGCAGAAGCTGAAAGAGAAATGCGAAGGAGAGACGATGCAGAGGGTTTGCGCCAAGGACGGATGAGGATAGACCTCTTGTATGGTAGGTCTTGCCTTGCAAAATTTTTCAGGGAGGTTGGCAGTAGCCACTAAACTTGTTTACGTATTTTTTTTCTTTATGTCCTTGGGTATTATAAATGAGTAGCGAATGTACTAACAGACAGAATGCCAATAAAATCAGTCTGTTAATTCTTATGAAAATAGGGAATAAATGATCATTGGCATGTTAAGGCAGTGGAAGAATTAAATGTTTGCTCTGTTAGAAATCCCATACTGGTACTCGTTTACTGAGCAAATCAAATTGTATCACTGCAATCCAGGCAGTTTAGTCGGATCGAAGCAAACATAATTCACCATGTGGGAGGTTTGCTTGTGCCAAACTGGTAGCTGTTCAAAACAGTCTGCTTAAGGCTTTGCTATCATTGATGACAAGAGGTTTCTGGCTTTCTATAACAGCCAAATACTATGTCCACAGTAAAGGATATCGTATTTTTGTTATGTTACGGCTTTTTTGCCCTGTTTCTGTCATCTTTTTGTGACTTTGCTTTAGAACTCTGCAACTGGCTTGCAAACTATGTTCCCTTTAATTTGTAATGACCAGTATGCACAAAAATCTTGTGCTTGCAATTTTTTGCCCAGTGACAAGTGCACACTGAGTTTTTAAGTGGAAGTAAACCTGAAGCTATTCTAAGGATAATAAACTACCAAGTCCAGTTTGTTGTTCATTGTTTAAAAGAAATAAAATAATACACATCAATTCGTCTTATTTCTCATATACTATATGACAACATGTAATAATATCAATCTTTTCACATGTTATTAAAGTTGTTTGAAATGATCAAACAAAGCTTAAAGCCAGTTGACACCATCTGAAAGCAGAAAAGGAAGTGTGATTTGTGTACGATTGTGAAATATACTTAACATGCCAACAAGGTAGAGGGTGACAACCTTTCGTGCGCAGTTTAAATTCTCTTGTGCGCTAATAGCAAAAGATGTGTGCGTGTGCACTCTTGAAATGGAGCATTGCTTGCAAAGTTTCCAGACTTTGCCTGCTAGCATGTTATAATGTTACAAATAGCTACGAAGAGTAATTCAAAGTTCAACTTAAACTTATAAAGTCATTATATATGTCATCATATGCTACCCTTAGATTCATTTTAGAACATAGAATAGTACAGCACAATACAGGCCCTTCGGCCCACAATGTTGTGCCGGCCCTCAAACCCTGCCTCCCATATAAGCCCCCACCTTAAATCCCTCCATATACCTGTCTAGTAGTCTCTTAAACTTAACTAGTGTATCTGCCTCCACCACTGACTCAGACAGTGCCCTCCAGGCACCAACCACTCTCTGAGTAAAAAACCTTCCTCTGATATCCCCCTTGAACTTCCCACCCCTTACCTTAAAGCCATGTCCTCTTGTATTGAGCAGTGGTGCCCTGGGGAAGAGGCGCTGGCTATCCATTCTATCTATTCCTCTTATTATCTTGTACACCTCTATCCTGTCTCCTCTCATCCTCCTCTCCAAAGAGTAAAGCCCTAGCTCCCTTAATCCCTGATCATAATGCATACTTTCTAAACCAGGCAGCGTCCTGGTAAATCTCCTCTGTACCCTTTCCAATGCTTCCACATCCTTCCTATAGTGAGGTGACCAGAACTGGACACAATACTCCAAGTGTGGCCTAACCAGAGTTTTATAGAGCTGCATCATTACATCGCGACTCTTAAACTCTATCCCTCGACTTATGAAAGCTAACACTCCATAAGCTTTCTTAACTACCCTATCCACCTGTGAGGCAACTTTCAGGGATCTGTGGACATGTACCTCGAGATCCCTCTGCTCCTCCACACTACCAAGTATCCTGCCATTTACTTCGTACTCTGCCTTGGAGTTTGTCCTTCCAAAGTGTACCACCTCACACTTCTCTGGGTTGAACTGCATCTGCCACTTCTGCATCCTATCAATGTCTCTCTGCAATCTTTGACAATCCTCTACACTATCTACAACACCACCAACCTTTGTGTCGTCTGCAAACTTGCCAACCCACCCTTCTATCCCCACATCCAGGTCGTTAATAAAAATCACGAAAAGTAGAGGTCCCAGAATAGATCCTTGTGGGACACCACTAGTCACAATCCTGCAATCTGAATGTACTCCCTCCACCACCACCCTCTGCTTTCTGCAGGCAAGCCAATTCTGAATCCACCTGACCAAACTTCCCTGGATCCCATACCTTCTAACTTTCTGAATAAGCCTGCCGTATGGAACCTTGTCAAATGCCTTACTAAAATCCATATAGATCACATGCACTGCACTACCCTCATCTATATGCCTGGTCACCTCCTCAAAGAACTCTATCAGGCTTGTTAGACATGATCTGCCCTTCACAAAGCCATGCTGACTGTCCCTGATCAGACCATGATTCTCTAAATGCCTATAGATCCTATCTCTAAGAATCTTTTCCAACAGCTTTCCCATCACAGACGTAAGGCTCACTGGTCTATAATTACCCGGACTATCCCTACTACCTTTTTTGAACAAGGGAACAGCATTCGCATCCCTCCAATCCTCCGGTACCATTCCCGTGGACAATGAGGACATAAAGATCCTAGCCAGAGGCTCAGCAATCTCTTCTCTCGCCTCGTGGAGCAGCCTGGGGAATATTCCGTCAGGCCCTGGGGAATTATCTGTCCTAATGTATTTTAACAACTCAGACACCTCCTCTCCCTTAATATCAGCATGCTCCAGAACATCAACCTCACTCATATTGTCCTCACCATCATCAAGTTCCCTCTCATTGGTGAATACCGAAGAGAAGTATTCATTGAGGACCTTGCTCACTTCCACAGCCTCCAGGCACATCTTCCCACCTTTATCTCTAATCGGTCCTACCTTCACTCCTGTCATCCTTTTTTTCTTCACATAATTGAAGAATGCCTTGGGGTTTTCCTTTACCCTACTCGCCAAGGCCTTCTCATGCCCCCTTCTTGCTCTTCTCAGCCCCTTCTTAAGCTGCTTTCTTGCTTCCCTATATTCCTCAATAGACCCATCTGATCCTTGCTTCGTAAACCTCATGTATGCTTTCTGTATATTTTCATGTATATTTTCTTTTGGGTATTCACAGTAAATACAAAGAAACACAATAAAATCAACCAAAATCAGCACACAACAAAGTCAGGCAGACAATTAATGTGCTGAGAACAACAGACTGCAAATACAAAAGGGGGGAGGGGAGATAAATAAGCAAACAATAAATATTGTGAACATGGTAATACATTCCTTAAGAGTGATTCCACAAAAAGAAAACAGAGAGTGGGAATAAAGGGATCCTATTCTGGCTGGCTGCCATTTACCAGTGGAGTTCCACAGGGGTTGGTGTTGGGACTGCTGCTTTTTATGATATATATCAATGATTTGGACTATGGGATTAATGGATTTGTGGCTAAATTTGCCGATGATCCAAGGATGGGTGGAGCAGCGGGTAGTGTTAAGGAAACAGAGAGCCTACAGGGAGACTTAGATAGTTTAGAGGAATGGGCAAAGAAGTGGCAAATGAAATACAATGTTGGAAAATGTATGGTCATGCACTTTGGTGGAAGAAATAAATGGGCAGACTATTATTTAGCTGGAGAGAGAACTCAAAATGCAGAGATGCAAAGGGACTTGGGAGTCCTTGTGCAAGATACCCTAAAGGTTAACCTCCAGATTGAGTCGGTGGTGAAGAAGGCGAATGCAATGTTGGCATTCATTTCTAGAGGTATAAAATATAAGAGCAGGGATGTGATGTTGAGGCTCTATAAGGCACTTGTGAGACCACACTTGGAGTATTGTGTGGGCTCCTTATTTTAGAAAGGATATACTAACATTGGAGAGGGTTCAGAGAAGATTCACAAGAATGATTCCAGGAACAAAAAGGTTACTGTATGAGGAACGTCTGGCAGCTCTTGGGCTGTATTCCCTGGAGTTCAAGAGAATGAGGGGGGATCTCATAGAAACATTCTGAATGTTAAAAGGCCTGAACAGATTAGATATGGCAAAGTTATTTCCCATGGTAGGGGAGTCTAGGACAAGAGGGCACAACTTCAGGATTGAAGAATGTCCATTTAGAGCAGATGCCGAGAAATTACTTTAGTCAGAGGTGGTAAATCTGTGGAATTTGTTGCCATGAGCGGCTGTGGAAGCCAAGTCATTGGGTGCATTTAAGATAGAGATAGATAAGGTTCTTGATTAGCCAGGGCATCAAAGGGTATGGGGAGACGGCAGGGGAGTGGGGATAACTGGAAGAATTGGATCAGCCCATGACTGAATGGCAGAGCAGACTTCTGCTCCTATATCTTATGGTTCAAGGGTAATAACTGTTCCTGAACTTGTTGGTGTGGGTCTTGAGACTCCTGTACCTTGTTCCTGGTGGCAGCAGCAAGAAGAGAGCATAGCCAGGATGGTGGGGGTCCTTGAAGATGGCTGCTGCTTCCCTCCTACAGCGCTCCTTATAAATGTGCTCAACGACCGGGAGGGCATTAAAGTTGGTTAGTTTTAAATGACGTGCAGAATCTGCGCCAACTTCTAAGAAAGTAGAATCTTTGCCGTGCATTCTCAGTAATGGCAGTTACTCACTGAACCCAGGACACATCCTCTGAAATGTGGAATTTAAAATGATCTTCCGACGAGGACTGGCTCATGGGCCTCCAATGTCCTCCCTGTGGTTAATCAGTTCTTTGGTTTTGCTGACATTAATTGAGAGGTTGTTATTGTGGCACCATGCAACCAGATTGTCGGTCTCCCTTGAGTATGTTGATTTTTCACCTCTTTTGATTTGGCCAACTTGAATATGGCATTGGAGCTGTGCTTAGTCACACAGTCATAAGTATAAAATGAGTAGAGCAGGGTACTAAGCTCCCATGGTACACTGGTAGTGATGGAGACTGTGAAGGAGATGTTGCCATTCCAAACTGACTGGGGTCTGCAAGTAAGGAAATCGAGGATCTATTTGCAAAAGGAAGGGCTGAGGCAAAGGTCTTGAAGCTTGTTAATTAGTTTTGAGGGTGATAATATTGAATGCAAAGCAGGAGGCAGTAAAGAGCATTCTGATGTTTAGATCTTTACTGTTCAGATGTTCCAAGGTTGAGTAACAAACCAATGAAATGGCGCCTGCTGCTGACTTTTTAAAAAGTTGTTTTTCTTTCTAGAATGGCAGTTCACTGGCATTTTTTATTCTAAGTCCTTTTACTAGTTTCCAAATTAGTTAATGCTAACTGAAGCTTTGATAGTAGTACATTTTGGCCACTGGACTGGGAAACTCCTTTCTTATCTATTGTTCAGTATTGCAGCTGTATGTTACACATACATAGTGATTGGTCTGTTAAATTCTTTGCTTTATGAAACAGTTTAGTACCTTACTGATGGTCAGTTTCTAGACTTGTGCATGAATTGTCTTGATTGTAGTACCTGAGACCTTTAATGTATGTATCTGTACTCCATTAAGATTGGTAGTCTTTCAAGTAAGATGAAGTGTTACTTATTAGGTTACTATTCAAATTACAGTTGTTAAAGAATCTGGAGATTTACAAAAAAACTCCTTTTTGCAAAACCGGTACGCAGCATGGTAGTTAGCACAATGCTTCACAACATCAACTGTAAGATGACTGTTCAATTCCAGACATTATCTGTAAGAAGGTTGTATGTTCTCCCCACGACCACATAGGTTTCCTCAGGGTACTCCCATTCCAAAGACATGGCTAGGGCTAGTGATTTGTGGGCTATTGCTATGTTGACGCTAAAAGAGTGGCAACACTGACGGACTGCTCCACACAATCCTTGTTGATACCATTAGATGCAAACGACACATTTCACTATATGTTTTGGTGTACATGTGACAAATAAAGCTGATATATAGAATGTTTTAAAAGAATCTTCAAATATTTTCTTCCAAAAGTGCACATTTTGAATTTTCAATCAATTATGCAGGAATTATTTTTAAACATTATGATCAGACATTACTGGATTGTTTTGTAAGTGAAACGGATGTTAGGTGAGGAAAATGCATTAAGTGGAAATGCTTCATTTAATATAGACAGTGACGATGAAGATGAAGAGCGTCCTGCACGAAAACGGCGCCTGGCAGAACGAGCAGCTGATGGAGCAGCTGAATATGATGAGGAGGTAAGGAGGAATCTGAACTAATCCCTCAGTGTACTATGGTAACTGAACTCTGCACCTGCAGTGTAATCCCTTGAATAAGCAGCAGTGTAACTCAGAATTTTAAAAAATGCAGCAGGCCAATTAAAAATTCAGGTTAATTCTTTTTGATCCTATGAAACCTGACAAGTGGGACAAATTGACTAAAAATGTTTTGTGGCATAATCCTACACTGGTGTTTTGTCTAAGTGATTTAACAATGTGGAGCCATATTTGACTTACAAAAACATTGCAAAACAAATCGTATGCTAGGTTTTATTGCTGTTTTAGCTTGTCTGAACATAAGATTTTGGGCAGCAAATTGATTATCCTTTCAACTTGAGTCAAACAAATAGTTAAAACAAAGGGGTAGAATTTGATCATCCCTACCCATTTGATTCCCTTTGTGTTTAAAGATTGTCCATTTCATGAATTAATTATCTAAAAATTCAAATTTTTTACTTATTGTGCTATTTTAAGTCACTGACTTCTGTCCTAAGACAATGTTTCCAGTTCTGTACTTTTAAGGAAGCAACCTCTTAGCATTTACCTTATCAGACCCAACTGCAGGATGTTCTTATCGTTGGTCTTCTTCCCTCATGGGCAGATGATTGAAAGTATTGAGAACCTGGAAGACATGAAAGGCCACTCAGTCAGGGAGTGGGTTTCCATGGCAGCGCCTAGACTAGAGATCTACCACCGTTTCAAGAATTTCCTCAGGACCCATGTTGATGAGCATGGGCACAATGTTTTCAAGGAGAAGATTAGTGACATGTGCAAAGGTGAGTTTGGCTGAAGAATTATTGTGAGGAAAATGTCATATTGTTCTCCGCACAAGTTCTGGTGTTCAAACTGGATTCTGGACTAATGAAACTGAGTGGTTTGGTAGTGCATGGTATGGAAGCATCCAGAGAAAAGCTCAATAATTTTCTGTCATGTGAATTATATTACTTCATGCTGTTACGGGAATATTCAGTTATGCATTTGTTAAAGATTGTTAAGTAGATTCTTTGTTGATAAAATAATTTTGCAAGAAACAAAACTTTGAAGTAAGAGCTATACTATTCTGGTGCCATCTGCTAGAGAATTATGTATTGTTTTCCAATGTGACTGTCCTAATAAACATAAACAACAGGAATTCTGCAGATGCTGGAAATTCAAGCAACACATATAAAAGTTGCTGGTGAACGCAGCAGGCCAGGCAGCATCTCTGCTGAAACGTCGACTGCACCTCTTCCTAGAGATGCTGCCTGGCCTGCTGCATTCACCAGCAACTTTTATGTGTGTGTTGTCCTAATAAGCATGGTGATGTTCCTGATTCTAGAAAACCGAGAGAGCCTGGTGGTTAACTATGAGGACCTGGCAGCTAGAGAACATGTGCTAGCTTACTTTCTACCTGAGGCCCCGGCAGAAATGCTGAAGATCTTTGATGAAGCAGCCAAAGAGGTGGTCCTTTCCATGTACCCAAAGTACAACCGGATCGCCAAAGAGATCCATGTCAGAATTTCCAGCCTGCCCCTGGTAGAGGAACTCCGATCACTGAGGTAACTTGAATGATTTCTTTTGGTAAAAGTGGGCTTATGTATTTAAATACTCCATTGGCTTAGTTAATATTTTTCCTTTTTGTATGGCATTCTTAAAGCAATGTTAATGTGGCACTACCAAATGCATAATTGATTTGGAGTGGTCTTGGGAACACTGAGCCAAATTGAAAGTATTGAAAATGCCTTTCGTCTTGCATGAATGGGTAGGTAACATTGCTGTTTGTACATGGAATGGTTTTAGGGATAAAGGTATTCCAGCAGCATGGAAAACCTATGGTTGTTCTGGGAGAAAAAGTTGAAGATTGAGGTTTGCAAAATAATGACAGGTTTGGATCAGATATGTAGGAAGTCGTTCCCATAAATGTTCATAGAACAGGGACACAGATTTAAAATTTTTGGATAAAGGGCTCAGACACGACTTAAGAATAATTATAACCTGAAGCTAGCTGTTTTGGGAATAGAATCAGTTGTCTTTTAAAATAGAACTTGGTAGGTACATGAGGAAGAATGATTTGCAGGGCTCTGAGAAAAAATTGAGGGTGAGGGATGGGTGAAAAAGGGTGTGAGAATGGCACTGAAAAGTTACTTTGCTCGGTGCAGTTATGATCTCAGTGGACTGACAGGCCTGAATTGCAATAATTCTATTAAGTTCTAAAGTTAAAGTTGTCAAGCTCTAATTGTGTAATTATGCTGAGTACCACCATTGACTAGAAGCTTGGGGGCACAGGTAGATAAATATCATAGCTACAAATGCAGGTCAAAGGCAACACATCCACTTTCAGGGTATTTTCAGGAGAAGGAGGTGGCTCAGCAGTGATTTGGTAGATAGAGTTCAAAATTGGCTTGGTTATAGAAGGCAGGGTGTAGTGATCAAGCAGTGTTGTTCTGATTGGAGGTCTGTGAACAGTTGTATCCCACAGGGTTTATTGATGTTCTGATTGGAGGTCTGTGAACAGTGGTATCCCACAGGGTTTATTGAAATGTAAATGGGCTGATTCTTAGTCTGGAGGTTTAAAAAAAAATGGAGTGGATAGTGAGGAAGATTATCAAAGGAAACAGCAGGATATGAGGAAGTTCCTAATATGAGAAGAGAAATGGAAGATGACATTTAATTGTAACATGTATGATGTGTTGCAGTTTAGGAGGTCAAATATAAGCAGGAAGTCAACAGTTTAGAAATATAGCTGTACAGAGAAACCTTTGGGTATAAGACCATAGCTCTGAGAACACAAGTAGATAGGCTGGTTAAGAAGCCATAGGGCATTTTTGCCTTCATTGGTTCAGCTATTGATTATAAAAGTAGGAAGGTTGTGTTGCAGCTGTACAGGCCACATCTGGAGTATTGTGTGATGTTCTGGTCTTTGTGTTACAAGAAAGATGTGGAGGATGTTGCTTGGGTTGAAGACTTCCTTGTATTAAGGAGAGGATGAACAAACTTAGGTTGTTTTCTCTGGAGTGTTGAAGGCTAAGGGACAACCTGATAGAAGTATGTACAATTATGAGAAATATAGACAAAATAGATAGTTGATCTTTATCCCAGGGTGGAACTATCAAATACTGAAGAACATAGCTTTAAAGTAGAGGGGGAAAGTTTAAAGATTTAAAATGCTGGCTTGCCAGCTGTACCAAAGAATATTTTTTTAAAAAGCCTTGTCAACATGACCTATGCTATTCAAATTCCTGTGCTTTGTTTTCACTTTAGGCAGCTTCATTTGAATCAGCTGATCCGGACAAGTGGAGTGGTCACCAGCTGTACTGGAGTCTTGCCGCAACTCAGTATGGTCAAATACAACTGTAATAAATGCAACTTCATCTTAGGACCATTCTTTCAGTCCCAGAACCAGGAAGTAAAACCAGGTTCTTGTCCTGAGTGTCAGTCTGCAGGACCATTTGAAATCAACATGGAGGAGGTATGTTGAATTGGCTTAAAAGGACAATTCAATCTGGTATTAATGGTGGTGTTTCTGACTTCATTGGATTATTGTTTATCACCACTGATATAAATGTGGAATGATAACTTAATATAAATTTGAATACACACTAATGAGCATCATTAGACCTAAATAGTACATTGCACACAAACCTTGTTCCCTGCTACTTCATCTAATGTTGACATAAACTACTTTGTTCCATGTGTGCTTATCTGGCTTCTCTTTCCAGTCATATCTTCTACCAGTGTTAACTATTTCCAAGTAATAGCACGTTCTGCTTTCTAACTATGAGACATAATATGGTTACAGGATGGAATTTGTTTGCAGAAGTTACAACTCTGATGTGTTGGCATCAAACTATTTAAGAGGAAGCTCAATAAACGTGAATAAAGTATGATGGTTTCTTCCAGTTAGTTGAAAGCAGGAAGGATGCTGGTGTATGGGCTAATTAGGCAATCTAAATTGTTTGCCAATTAATTATAAAGTTGCTCGGTGTTACTTAATTTTTACGTAACAAATGCATGAAAGCTATTATTTTGAGCCCAACCTCAAAATTTGATAAATAGACATTGATATGCTTCATAGATTTCTTTTGTATTCCCTGTCAGTGCTTTTTGCTCTGTTAATTTAAGAGAATCGTATAAAAGTGGAAGGATGATTAGTCAAAGGGAGTTGCCAGGGTGGATGGACCTTATTTGCTTCAGATAAAGGGACATTGTTTTATTACTAACTTCCCACTCTAAAGACGGTATTAAAATGCATTTATGGAGCTTCAATCAACTATAATATATCCTTGCTCTTTGAATTATACTGCGAAATGTCACCATACTATTTTCTAGTCATTGCTTGTTTTTTTTTCTTCAGACTGTGTACCAAAACTACCAAAGGATTACCATTCAGGAAAGCCCAGGCAAAGTTGCAGCTGGCAGACTGCCACGTTCAAAAGATGCAATTCTTTTGGCAGACTTGGTAGATAGCTGTAAACCAGGTGATGAAATTGTAAGTATTTAGTATTTATTCAATATGTATTGGGGAAGTGTTTAAATGTTGGATAGGGAAAAGTAAGAGTCACAAATCACTACAGCACTGGAACTGGCCCTTCAGCCTATCTAGTCCATGCTGAACTATATTTCTCCCTGGTCCCATTGGTTCGCACTTGGACGATAGCCCTCCATACTCCTCCCGAGCATGTACTTACCTAAATTCCTCTTAAATGTTAAAATCAAACCTGCATCCACCGCTTTGCTGGCAGCTTGTTCCACACTCAGATAACCTGCTGACTGAAGAAGTTCCTCATGTTCCCCTTAAATATTTCACCTTTCACTCTTAACCATGACTTCTAATTCTAGTCTCACCCAACCTCAATGGAAAAAAAACCTGCTTGTATTTACCCTATTTACTCCCCTCGTAATCTTGTATCCATCCTTCAGAACTCCCTTCATTCTCCTACACTCCAGGGAAGTACTTGCCTTTTTTTCCCCAAAACTTGAAGGAAAAGTCACTTTTGAGCTTGTACTGCATTGCTGTACAATATAAAACCTGTATGATTTAAGGTGTTAGTGGTTAAAGGATAATCATTTAGTTATTATGACAAGCTAACTGTTTTGTTTATCCTGTCATTTTCTTCAGGAACTCACTGGTATATATCACAATAATTACGATGGCTCCCTCAATACAGCCAATGGATTCCCAGTCTTTGCTACGGTAATCATGGCAAATCATGTCACAAAGAAGGACAATAAAGTAGCAGTCGGTGAGCTTACAGATGAAGACATCAAGGCCATTGTGGGTCTCTCAAAGGATGAGCGAATTGGAGAACGGGTGAGTGATGCATTATTGAAGTGAGGCTACAGAACCAAAATGTAAAGCTGGTGCAATTGTATTTTCTGCCCAAGCACAAAAAGGAGCTATTCATTAATGCAGTTGTGCACACAAACTCATCAGTGCATTTCACCTCATTCTTACCATCTGTATTGTGGTAAAGTGGTGATTATTTGGCAGAAATCGGAGTCAAGTGATGCATAATTGGACTCAGATAATTGGACTTTCTGATAATTGGACTCAGTTAATCAACCTGTCAGACTGAAAGTATCAGGATGTATGATACAACTTGTTAATTGGGGGCCCAAGGAAGTTTGCCTGGCCCTTAATGCTTAACCTGGTTGAACCTGAGCTATCTAGAGGTTAGTCATGTTTCCTAAGGGTTATATCAATTCATCAAGCCTTCCTTCAATCATCTCCTTCCTTTTCAGTAGTGCAATCAGCACTCGCTAAGGACATGGTAAAGACTACAGTCCATTTATCAAATTCACCCCAAGGTTTCAAAACTAGCCATTAAGGTTAGGTTAACATATTCAGAGAGCTACGCATGTGTTTCAAGTGGATGATCTGAACAGTTGGATGTCACCGGTTGTTAAATTAGCAGCTGGTCCATTTCGAAGGAGCATTGTCCAAAATTCATTCTTCATTCTTTCTACTCACCTTGATGTGAGCTTAATTTTTTTGTGTAACAACCAGAACTGGTGTGTAATGCAGTAATTCCCTTATGCCACTGTCATGTTTCTTTTCTTCGAGTTTACTGAAGGAAATAAGTGGATGAATTATTCTTGTAGATTTTGTTTGAATAGGAATATTTGTAACTAAGTGCAATAAATCTATGGATGGTCTCTTGGTTCTACAGGAGTGAATTCTCTAACTTATTTGGGAAAGTCTGTAGTATTAACAAATTGTTAGCTCAGTCTGCCTAGGCTATGGACTAAAGGGGGAAGAGTAAAAGAGAAAATGGGTGGAGCTGCAACTCACCACGTTAGGAAAGGATAAACGAAATTAAGGGAAGATGCTGAAAAAGAGGCAGTGGGCAATATTTGCTCACTTCAGTAACTGTGTATGTCCAAGTCCAGGTTTATTGTCATCTAATGAAACAGTGGTGCTAGAAAGTTCGTGAACCTGCTGAATTTTCTCTTTCTGCATAAATATGACCTAAGATGCAATCAGATTTTCACATGTCCTAAAACTAGATAAGGAACAACCCAATTAAATAAATAACACAAAAAAAGCCAATATATTTGTTTATTGATAAAAATGATCCAATATTACATGTATTTGTTGGAAAAAGTACATGAACCTTTGCTTTCAGTAACTGGTGTGACCCCCCCCCCCCCCCACCCACCCACCCAGTATGGCAGTAATTTTAGCCAAATGTTTCCGGTAGCTGTTGAACATTTCTGCACATTAGCTTGGAGGAATTTTGGGCCATTCCTCCTTGCGAAACTGCTCGAACTCTGGGATGTTGGTGGGCTTCCTTGCATGAACTGCTTTCTTCAGGTCCTTCCACAACATTTCTATAGAATTAAGGTCAGGACTTTGACTCAGCCATCCCAATGCAGGAATTTTTAAACCATTCTGTTGTTGATTTACTCTTGTCTTTCGGATCATTGTCTTGTTGTGTTATCCAACTTCTATT
Source organism: Mobula birostris (assembly GCF_030028105.1). NCBI lineage: Eukaryota > Metazoa > Chordata > Chondrichthyes > Myliobatiformes > Myliobatidae > Mobula > Mobula birostris. The sequence goes on along the minus strand of NC_092385.1, from coordinate 5,552,539 downwards.
AAGCTGCAGGAGACAGACTTCATTCTTCTGTAAAATGTCTTGATACAATTTTGACTTTATTACTTACATCCTTCGTATACATGAGTAAAAATCTTTAAGTTGCATCTGTCTAAATGTGCAATTTATAGTAATTTATAATAAATGGTATGTACAACAGGACAGTCAATATAACATAGAAATACAGTTGCATCAGCATGAATTACAGTCTGATGGCGTGGTGGAAGAAGCTGTCCTGGAATCTGTTGGTCCTGGCTTTTATGCTGTGGTACCGTTACCTGGATGGTAGCAGCTGGAACAGTTTGTGGTTGGGGTGACTTGTGACCCCAGTGATCCTTTGGGCTCTTTTTACACACCTGTCTTTCCTGAATTGTGGGGAGTTCCCATCTACAGCTGTGCTGGGCTGTCCACACCACTCTCTGCAGAGTCCCGTGATTGAGGGAAGTACAGTTCCCATACCAGTCAGGATGCTCTCAATTGTGTCCCTGTAGAAAGTTCTTAGGATTTGGGGGCCCATACCAAACTACTTCAACTGTCTGAGGCGGAAAAGGCACACACAGCCAGTATTTACAGATCACGTGATATCCTCGGTGATGTGGATGCCGAGGAACTTAAATCTGTTCACCCTCTCAACCCCAGATCTATTGATATCAATAGGGGTTAGCCTGTCTCTATTCCTCCTGTATCCACAACCA